>NC_142095.1:40913161-41216192 GCF_054644295.1 Miniopterus natalensis
GGTTTCATTACATCTTTGTACCGGGAATAGAACCTTGGCTTTAGTTGTGGAACAGATTCAGGGGCATCATCTAATTTTCTTTTTATGATTGCTCAAGAAGTTATCTTGTTTTGATTTAGCAGTAAAAAAGAAAAAGATTAATAGTGGACAGACCTTGCATAACAGCTGTAACATTGATGATGTCTGGTTTTTCTCCTTGTCTTTGGTCCCCATTTTTCATTTAACCATTTGGATAGTCATGTGTTGGGAGTTATTTACTTCACTTATAGATAGGACAGCAGCCTTCAGTCACACTAGTGAGTAGGTTCTTGATGGTTTGCCTCAGGGGAATTTTTACAAACCCATTATGACTGCTCACTCAGACTGAGTGACTATTACGTTTGTAAATAAAACCAGTCTAGGTGGATAGGGTTAATAGATAGCTGTAGGGGGTCTCAAGTTAATCCTTTCAGTTTCTTATTTCTTGGATTCTGTTCCTTCATTTTCCATCCAAAGAGGGGATTTATGGAAAGATGTAAACTAGGAGTCAGAAAACCCAAGTTCTTAATCAGTTACTTTCCAGCTGTGGGGCCTAGAGCAAGTCCCTATCTGCTGTTTCTCTATTTTCCATCTATAAAATGAGGGTAGTAATCCATGCAGTGCTTGCTGTATCAGGAATGTTGTGTGTGGGGGAGAAAGGCCCCTTCCCCCTTTTACTTCAAATGTTTCTTTATCCTAGAATCCCTTCTCAGGTTGTCCAGCTATTCCTGCAGAGGTTGACTGAGCAAGTTCTTCCCAGAAGTCCTCCATTTTTCCATTTGGAACCGTTCTTGCTCTTTCTTCCAGAAGGCCTCTGCCAGTCTGTTACATAGCACTTTTGAATTCTGTACTTCAGGTGTCGCATGTTGCCTTTCTTCATAGATTGAAATCTCCGTGAGGGCAAGAATTGTACCTTTCCTGTTTCTGTGTATCCATATTGCACATGATGTTTATTGATCTACAGTAATTGTTGTTTGACTGACTTATTTTTGAGGCTGTCAGGAATGAATACTTGGAGTGATGAGATGCCAAAGGTGGGCATCTTACCAAAACTTTTGGATGACTAGTCTTTTAAATTGTTACTTATCTGTCTGTTTTATCAGTAAACTGAATCAGATGCTAATAATACAAATTGGTAAAGCCTGTTTTCTGGTTCTCTTCAAATACTGTTTGGGAAGCAAGTCGGAGGAATGAAAGCTTGTCACAACAGCCCTGAATTTGACATTTGTTCCATTTCTCACCCTCTAGCATGTGGAGGCCTATCTGTATCCAACTGCTGAGTGTGGAGAATAAAAACTGACTGTGCGTTGTCTGGTCCACATTTTAGCCTGTTTGCTTTGAAGAATTTTTGAGGTGGAGAAATAGATGCTTCAGGCTCTGATTTCAGCCCATGCTGTGCTATGCAAATGTTCTCTACATGCCTGAGTGACCTTTTGAGAAAGAGCCTTTGTGATCTTTTGTAGCCAGGGCCTGTTCTGGGAATAGTGTGCCAGATTTCTCTAAAAGTGGGAAAAGTGAATCTGTTTAAAGACCACAATAAAGAAGCCAGTGCTTTTCCTGGATAAATACCGATAAGTCCACATTTCTTACTGTCTCGTCAGAGCTTCTGAAATTTACTTTGCTGGTTGATTGGGGAATGATGTGTGTGAGAGGGTACTGACTAAACCAGTTCAGTAGCTGGGAAGCTGTTAAGTAATTTGGAATTGTAGATAAATTCAAACTGGCATCATTAGTATCTGGGTGTTTATCAATGTTTTCAGGCTGGCTCTCCTTACTTGCTGTCTGAGTGACTCTCAAACAGATTTGTAAGGTTCTTTTTGCCCCAAAATATGCTCTAATGGTTTGGTATTTAAATTATTTTTTTATTTGTTTTGATTATTGTATAAAATGAAACATATCAGTATTAAAAATATAATTAGTTTTTATGTTATGAAAGAAATACCATTCTGATGTATTTCTCTCGCAGAGTGATACTGGTGTTTTGGAGGTTTATGGTTTTTAATGCTTTTACCGAGATGTTTAGTTTGTATAGCCAAAATGCTGATGAAAGAGTTTTTTTCCTACCTTTATCTTAAACAACCTTTTTGATAAGGATCATGGT
Organism: Miniopterus natalensis; assembly: GCF_054644295.1. Lineage (NCBI taxonomy): Eukaryota > Metazoa > Chordata > Mammalia > Chiroptera > Miniopteridae > Miniopterus > Miniopterus natalensis. The sequence continues at coordinate 40,915,281 of NC_142095.1, forward strand.
TGGTTTTTACAAGGATAAAGTTGTAGAGTTAATCATAATGTTCTATAGAAATTCTAAAAATTGAATTTGCAGAGAAGATAGGTAGAATTTGAATGACTAGTTAGTTTACTTACTAGACTCTTCCTCTTTCTCTAAGTATTGGATAATTATTTCTCTGTAGAGATTAGGTACATGTTGTTCAAAGAATAGAGTACCCATAGAGGCCCTAGAGCAGCAATTTTCAACCTTTTTTCATCTCGTGGCACACATAAACTAATTACTAAAATTCTGCAGCACACCATAAAATACAGGTCAAACCTCAGTTCTTGAACGTCTCCCATCTCAATTTGGTTCTCGACCACATTGTTCACAAAAAATGTCTTGGCTGTTGAATAAAACCTCAGTTCTCGACCTGACAACCCTTTTATGCTGATACCTATGTGATCAGTCACGTGTCTCTCAGACCACAAAGGAGGAGAGAATGAGCAAGTGAGTCAGTTTACCCTTAAACCTCGAGTTGTTAACATCGCAGGAAATTATGATGTGAAGATTTTTGTGTTTTTTGCTTTTGGGGTCTGGAACTGATTAATTCAATTTACATTATTTCAAATGGGAAAAAATGATTTGGTTTTTGAACAAATCACTCCTTAAACAGCCTTCTGGAACTAATTGAGTTCAAGAACCGAGGTTCCACTGTATGTATATTTTTTGCCCATCTGACCAAAAAAAGGTATAATTTTAATTCATTCACATTGGACGGCTATTGTTGTGTTGGTTGTTGTTATTTTTTTATTTGACAGTCTAAGGGAAAAGAGGTCAGTGTGCCTGACTAAATAGTCAGGTATTGTATGTTTTAAAAATTCTGGCGGCAGACCTGTTGAAAATCGCTGCCCTAGAGGAATGCTTTCTTCCTCGGATCTTCGCCCTGTAGCAGGTTTTAACTGAGCAAAAATGAGTAGTTTTCTGGTGTTTCGCGTGTTCTGTGGGATGGAAAAATCTTTCCTGTTTTCATAGTTACATGTGCTGTCCTGTCTTTTTCTCCTCCCCAAGTTTCCCTGGAACCTGGGCTCCCCAGACGCAGTGCTGGAGCAGATGGATAATGGAGACTGGGGCTATATGGTGAGAGGCTTTTGCAGATGTGTTTTGAAGGTTATCAAATTATTTTTGTATGTCTTTCCCCCCTTTCTTATGTACTCTTAGGTATAATACATCTTGTAAGAATGAAAATTATTGGTGCAACTCCCCTTAATTAGTTTAGATGTATTTTGGGGGTGTTTTTGTTTTGTTTGATGTTTTTATATAAGCAAACTCAATATAGACTCTCAAAGTAACTTTTTAATCACGTATTTGAGAGAGATCATGATTTTTGGTCTTTAAAGTTTGTTGCTCTTAACACTCTTCCTTCATAGAATAGTGAGTATGAAAAGGGTCTAGTAGGAAATGGTACAGAGGATATTTCCTTGTGGTTAGGGAGGTTAACCGTTGAGAAGGTGCCATTTCTCCCACTTGTACTTTCTTTGCGTGTGCATGTGTCTTCCTATTTTTTTTTTTACTTCAGTAAGAGATATTTTACTTGCTTAGTACCTGAAGTCTGTCAGTCTGTCTTTATATTTTTTCTTAAATATGATCTCTAAAACCAAAGGTATATATTATTTAGAGAAACTTGCTTTTCAAAACTAAAGGCCAGATTGCAACATTAATGTTTCAAAAGTGAATACACTATCAGTTTTTGAAATTTAAAAGTTGCTATTAGTATTTGGTTATATGAGATTGTGTTGATCAAACTGTGTATTTTAACTTAGTATTTGGCACTTATTGCCACGAAACAGTTAAGATTAGGTAGGTCTGCACGAATTTTTATCTTTAAAATAAAGTTCATGATTTTCCCCCCTCTTTTTTTTTGAGGGGGGGAGAAAACAGAAGAAATATTGAAAGTAGAGTCTTTTCATTATCAAATAATTTTTTTGCCTATTTTATGTCAAATTGAGTTAAGAAAAATGAAAGACTTTATATTTTAAATATTTTCACCCAAGGAGTGAGGATATTTTTCCATTGATTTTTTTTTTTTAGAGAGAGTGGAAGGGAGGCAGTGGAAGCGGAAGGAGAGAGAGGGGGAAGAGAGAGACATTGATGTGAGAGAGAGACATTGATTGGTTGCCTCCTGCACGTGCCCTGACTGGGGGCGGGATTAAACTTGCAACCCAGGTACATGCTCTTGACCAGGAATCCAACCTGTGTGCAGGCTGACGCTCTAATCACTGAGCCACTCTTATTGATATTTATTTTTTAGAGTGAGAGGAAGGGAGAGGGAGGCAAAGAGAGAGAAAAACATTGATGTGAAAGAGAAACATTGATCAGCTGCCTCCTGCATGCCCCCTACTGGGGATTGAGCCCGCACCCAGGCATGTGTCCTGACCGGGAACCAAGCTGGTGACCTGTCCGTGCATGGGATAACACTCAACCAATTGAGCCACACCGGCCAGAAAGTCTCTTTTTTAAAGCAGAAAGAAACTTAATTTATTTTAGTTTGCTCTTTGTCTTTCCATAGTATACTCTTACCGGAAACAGCTCTTTAGATGCTAGGCCTGAAATTAAGTGACTTTGGAAGTGATGCCCTTGTTTCTTAGTATGTCTTTAAAGAATTAGATTTATCCCTTTTTCCCCCCTATTGAAAACATGGGTTAGATCCTTGCATTTATGTGGGTTTATCACTGAAAGTAAAGCTGTTTTGCACAGTAGGATTGCTAAATACCTTATAGCCTGAAGGAAGCTTTTGCTTTGCTTGTTATCATTTTTCTTAATTTGTCAAAGTGAGGATTTTAAAAATTACAGGTGACTAATTATTTTTTACAAAATTTCAGATGACTGACCCAGTCACATTAAATGTAGGTGGACACTTGTACACAACGTCTCTCACCACATTGACCCGATACCCGGATTCCATGCTTGGAGCTATGTTTGGGGGGGACTTCCCCACAGCTCGAGACCCTCAAGGCAATTACTTCATTGATCGAGATGGACCTCTTTTCAGATATGTGCTCAACTTCTTAAGAACTTCAGAGTTGACCTTACCCCTGGATTTTAAGGAATTTGATCTGCTTCGAAAAGAAGCAGACTTTTATCAGATTGAGCCCTTAATTCAGTGTCTCAATGACCCTAAGCCTTTGTATTCTATGGATACTTTTGAAGAAGTTGTGGAGTTATCTAGTACTCGGAAGCTTTCTAAGTACTCCAATCCAGTAGCTGTCATCATAACCCAATTAACCATCACCACCAAGGTCCATTCCTTACTAGAAGGTATCTCAAACTATTTTACCAAGTGGAATAAGCACATGATGGACACCAGAGACTGCCAGGTTTCCTTCACTTTTGGACCCTGTGATTATCACCAGGAAGTTTCTCTGCGGGTCCACCTGATGGAATATATCACAAAACAAGGCTTCACGATCCGCAACACCCGGGTGCATCACATGAGTGAGCGGGCCAATGAGAATACAGTGGAGCACAACTGGACTTTCTGTAGGCTGGCCCGGAAGACAGACGATTGATATCCAGCCCTGGGGGTTGTTCCTGGATACTGACTCTCGAGGAGATGGAAGAGACTGATTTTTTTTTTTTCAATCACAGTGGGATTTAAAAAAAAAATTTTTTTGTATTTATTTGAAAGTATTGAGGACCAGAAGGAAGTCTTATGCTTTAGCAGAATCCTCTATGTTTGTTCTCTTGACCCTGAGTATGCATGTGCCTGTTCAGAGCCTCCAGATAACTTTTTTATAAAAAGAAGTCTGAAAATTATTATGGTATATAATCAACCCTTAACAGAGCTTTTTTTATTACAGTGCTAAAATGATTTCTGATTAAATGGTCCCTAACTCAACTAGAAGGCTCAAAATTATAGGAATGAAAGAATAAACAGAGTGGTACTCATGATGCTTTTGACAAAAATCAAAACATCATGTAGGGTGACCTAGTTTCCAAACCAATAAGCAGTATTGTAATATTAAAGGAAAACTGTTCCAATCATTAAAAGTACTTGTTAAGTACTGCTTTTTACAGTTACAGCAACTGTTTCTTTCTATGCATATAAATCAAGCAACCAAATATCTGTAGCCATGGAAATGTCTGACTAGAAATATTTATATTGGATTCTGAATACAAAATATCCCTGTGGTAGAAATCTTACTTCTTATGCCTGGTGCAGTATAATTCCTCAGTGTACTGTCTACCAGAAAAAAACTAATAAAAAATGAAATAGAAAAATTAAGTTTTTATTTATTGACTGTTGTTACTTAAGGGGGGAAATCATATTCCTTGTCTAAAGTATGTGTTATTTGCTCTGTGTACCGATCTACACTGCCAAAGCACACTTGTATTTGATTCAAGAGGACTCAGTGGAACCTTAGGATGCAGTTTATAGAACTTGACTGTGTTATTAAGCAGGAATAGATGGGATTACTAATTTTGTCTAAAAGTGTACAATTTGAACAGTGAACATACAACTTGACAAATTTTGTCAAATAGGACTTAATGAAGATTAAAGATTTTTCGTTAATAAGCCACCATTTGTCATATCTGTGAATATGACCCTTATCCTAGCTTTGTGATGAGTACAGGAACAAACTGACTCTTCATCCATCTTAGCTCTTATACAGTGGAACCTCAGTTCTCGAACTTAATTTGTTCCTAAAGGCTGTTTGAGAAGTGATTTGTTCAAAAACGAAATCATTTTTCCCCATTAGAAATAATGTAAATTGAGTTAATCTGTTTCAGGCCCCCAAAAGCAAAAACACACGAAAATCTTCACAGCACAGTTTCCTGAGATGTTAACACAAGGGTTAGTGGTAAACTGACTCACACTTGCACATTCTCTCCTTTGTCTGGGACCTGAGAGACACAGGATTGATCATACAAGTATCAGCATGAAAGGGTGGTTGGGTTGAGAACTGAAGTTTTATTTGACAACCCAGATATTCTGTGAACAGCGTGGTCAAGAACTAAGTTGTTTGAGATAGGAGACATCCAAGAACCCAGGTTTGACTGTATTATGGTGACCCACAAATGTATTTTTTTAATTAAAGTTAAGTTTATTTCTGAGGAGAAGAAATAAACTGCAGTGAACGAAGGATCTGGAACAGATATATTTGTTTCTCGGTAGTCTTATTTTGCATAGTTCATTTGGTTCTATTTCTTGGAAGTTGCTCACAGGAAGGATTATGTTTAACTATAGTGAGACTTCCTAGTTTGCTGGAACACATCTGGAACAGATATGTTTGTTTCTCAGTAGTCTTATTTTACATAGTTCATTTGGTTCCATTTCTTGGAAGTTACAGGAAAGGTTATGTTAACTATAGTGAGACTTCCTAGTTTGCTGGAGCACCTTCTAAAACGAAGTGTATAATGTCTTCCCCGTTCTATGGGAGGAAAGTTCTAAGGCTGTTTGTGCCCTAGGGCAGGTCACTCCTTTTCTCCTCTGAGATCCCGCCTCTGGAAGGAAGTTGAAAACGCCTTCATCCAGTTTTGCACATGTCTTTCTGAAAATTTATTTTAAGATTTGACAAATGACCAATGTTCAGAAACCTATAATTATCCCATTTTCACCATCTTCAAGCTAAAATTCCTTAATGTTATCGGCAGGTTGCTATGGTTTCAGTAATATACTAGTATGAAGTTATCTTTTTAGAAAATTGTCTCCTACGTCAAATTGATTAGTGGTTCCTAAGACAAAACCAAGCCAGCCACTTATTTGTGGTTAAGTTAGATGAGGTGAACATGAGATGAAATTACTTGGTTTGAAAACAGGTATGGAAATGGGAATAATATTTGCCCTTCCAAGGTTCTGAAAGTTAAAAACTTGTGAGGTCTTTTCCTTGTCCAGTTTACTGGGGATAAGTTTGCTTTTGGTAAATTTTCACAGATTTATTATTAACAACTAAATTATTATTTATCTGAGTAAATTAGGAAAAACAGCCAGCTGAGAGGTTCTGCAATTTAATTTGGTGGCATTTAATTTTGAGTGTTTCATATACTTAGGTAACTGAAAATGATATGAAAAATGTAGCTTGAGTATATTTAGGTAATTTGAAATAATTATGTCTTTTATGAAGTTTTAATTTTCTGTGGAAGAGTTGATTTTTTAAAAATTGATACTTAGTTGCAGTCTTAGGGCTGTACATTTTATTTAGATTACACCAAGTATAGGCACTTTTGGAAAAGGATTGTGTATGCATGTGTATGTCCTTTTAAACCCTTGGATAAATGTGAGCTATAGCCACAAATATAACTAACGAGATTATTGGCTTTTGCTGGATCTGAAACAAAACCCTGGCATTTAACAAAATAGATGCTACAATTGGATAGTGCTACTGTGTTTTATTGTGGGAAATTTCAAATATATTTAGAAGAGAGAATAGCTTAAACACCATTGTACCCATTTACCAACATCAACAACTGTTCACTCCCCCTTTTTCCTCTCATGGATTATTTTGAAGTAAATCACAGATATTTCATTCACTTCAGACTATCTGTAGAAGATAATGACTCTCTTTAAAAGATACATACATATGTACTTTAAAATTTTAATGATATATATGCCATACTACCATTATCACATAGCAGTGCCTCTTGAATGCTGTTATTTCATAGCTTGGATCTCCAGCTTTGTAATAGTGGTCTTATATATTTCTCATAGGCAGGGTTCCCCTGTTTGTAGAAAGAAGTGCATTATTAAGACAGAATATTTCTGCCAGGATTAATAACTTTTACTTTCAAATTAAGTTTTTAGTTTCAAAATTAACATTACATAAGATTTTTTATTTTAAAAATTATTTTTAAAATTCATTTTGTATGAACATATGGAGAAACATTTTTTCCAAAGGGCATCCTTCGTTTTCTCCAGCAGATTTTAAATTGTGGATGCAGGTGGCCAATTAAAAAACACAGTTATCATTTGCTTTTGGAATTTAATACAAATAAAAGGCTCAACTCTTTGAGGCCCTTTGATATTGAACATTAACCATAAACCAAGGAGTCAGAAGGTGGAATCAGGTAAGCAATAGTCTGTGCCACAATAGGTTATCCCCATTGTTTTGTAATGTCTTGATTCTTTCCTTCACAGCTCTATTCTCATCTTTTGCAACATTTACTTTTTTATTTTTTGGCTGTCGAGGCTAAAACTGTAAGCTCCTTGAATGACTCTTGCTCTGCACTGTATCCTTAGTACCTTATAGCATATGCTCAATACATATGTTGAATGATTGAATGAATCGGTGTGTTTAAGGTATCTAGCAACTAATTGGACAAACTTTTACAATAGAGTAATTGGGGGAAATAGGATTCTTATTTTGAGACTATCCCAATGTTTCCTCCACTGCTTGCATCTATAGGGAATTACTTTGATTTGAGTTCATGTAAGGAGGGGCAACAGCCTTTTGCTGTTCATTTTGGAAAAACTGGATTGAAATAGCATCCAGATTAGGAAAAAAGCCAAAAAACAGACACCATGATTTGAGTAAACCGTGGGAGAGCACATCATCCAGTCTCGGCAAAAAACTCAACACTTACCTGCTCAGACAGAAGAGAGACTGGCTTAGGATTCTAAGACATTTAGCTTAGCATAGCACCTTTCTTTTGGTAGAAAATGTCAGGGAAATATATTCCCATTTGTACTTTTGTGTCTACAAGGCTTGTTTTAACATAGCTGTTGTTTTAATTTATTTGAAACACATACCTGTAGTGTACCTTTTTCTTCTATTGCAAATGAAAAATGTCTATTACAGTTTCAAAATTATCTACAGCAGATTAAAAAAAATACACTTTAAAAGTGCCATTTGGAGGTCTCTACAGGAGCCAGAAATGTAAGGTTATGTGGCTGGCTATATATTGGCAGTCAAACTGCCTATCATTTTAACTAATTTGAACCAGTTCTCCAAGGTCCTTTATAATCTCAGTTCCTAAATTATTTGCTGGACCTGTCACTTTTTTAGCAAGGTAATGGAAGCTAGGATGGCAAGAGTCTGCAGTGTTGTGTATGCAGGAAGTTCCTTTGTCTCACTGTGTAGGTCATAAAACCATGTTTGTTTATTCCATGAATGCAAAGTGTCTACTCTGATAGACCCTGGAGTTAGGAAGGTGAATGCTCTGTCCTTGTTCACAATGAAGTGGCAGGCAAGGGAAAAGTGAAAAGTGAATGGGATGAATTGTATCAAAATTTTATCAAATCTGTTGCTGTGGGTCAGTCATGCCCCTCATTTAGATAAGCCTGCTCTCATATAATATCCAGATTAAATTCTTTTAAAATAAAGATTAGAAACAAAAAACAATAAGGAAGTCCCCTACATGTGATAGTGAAGATGAGGGGTCAGGAGAACTGGCATGTTTCCTTGTGTTGCTAGTAAAACAGGTTTTGAGCTAGGTTATGTCATCATTTCCTGACAGGTGTCACAGCGGGGTAGGTTTTTCTCTGGAGCATTTATCTTTAGACCACAGGAGCTATTCTGGAGTGGGAAGACTGCTGTAGTTTTATGCCAGGATTTAAATATTAGAAAGTAGAGAGATCTAAGCATTACAAAAAGTAAAACACTAGTATTAGCTTAACTGTACTAAGCAGTGAATGTATCATACCTTCTTTAGTAAGTTGGTTGAATTTCCTTGTTGAGTTAAAAGGATGCCTTCCTAGAGTCAGGGAATGACCAAAATGGATTGGCCTTCTATCACAAACATCTTGGGGGTAACGGTTGTGCTATAACTGTAGATGACCATGTTAAATTAAGCTATGGATATGACAGGACGCAAAATGTTAAGAGCAAGCCTGACACTATGGCAAGTGTGAATGAAAGCCTGAGAGTTGCCAATTTGATGAGGTGTTAAGACACTTTTCCTGACACTTGACCTAAGAGGTGAAGGAGTAGGCTTCACCACCTGAGGAACATATTTGCATAGTAGAGCTTAAAATAATCTGTTGTGTATCTATGGACTTTGTTTTTTATCAAATCTGCTATTAAATATTGGTCCCTCAAATTCTAAATACAGGGTTTTTTTCTTTACTCCAGTTAATGTATTCATTGGTATTCATAACTTTTCCCAGTGAGGCTCAGAGAAGAGTCTGGGACCCTGACCCTCTCTTCTTAGTGACTTAGCGTTCCATATTCTCTCCTAGGGCTGCTTGGGGTCTTTCCTCCATAACCCTTGTAGCTGTCATTTGTATGGCTTCCTGGGCTACTGATGGCAGTGTGGCAGCCTTCTGTGTTCCTGGGATTGTGTTCCTTAAAGTGAAGAGAAAGGAGGCATCTCTAGCAGGCAGTCAGGTCTGAGAGACACCCCCCCGTCCCCACAATCTAAGCTTTCTGTCACCTCTGGATACCCACCATTATCAACATAAAACTGAGAGTTTGGAGGTTGAAAATAAGGTGGGGTGTGATTTATTTTATTTTTGTTACTTAAAAGCCCGTTTGCCATTATGTGTGTATGCCCTTGGGTGTGTCAAGCCATGATTTAGAGCTTGGGTCTTCCTCTTAATTCCCTTTATCAAATTCTGAGCAGTGCATTTTGCTGATTACAGTCCAGACTCAGAGTTCCTGGCAAGCCACATCCCTGCTCCTGGTTTCTTTATGTATTCTCAAAATATTTTAAACAGACATGCTATGCCAAGTGATTTGTAACCTAATGGGAATCAATTAAAATGGGAAAACATGGGAGGTGTATTCACTGCTTGTTCTCTGCTCTCTTACACAATTTATAATGTGTTCTGTTCAACTACCTGAGTATTGGTCGGTGACTTCTGAGCCCAATGGAACAGACGTTCATAGACATTTCCATCATAACAGCCAAGTGCTGAATTTAAACACTGATCTGTGAAGTCGAAAGCATCGGTTAACGAGATGGCATCCTTCCTGAGAGGAAAAACACAAGAGTGTGTGAGTATTTTTGACCGCTCTTATGAAGCTGATTAATCTGGGATGGTGAACAACACCACCTCATTAGAGGTTGCATCATCATTCACTTGGGAACAACTCAGCTTTAATTTTTTTCAGGTTTTAATTTTTGATCAGTTATATATGTACAGCATAAAGAATCAATAGTTGTTTAAGGCTTGCTATTTAAAATCAGCATGCCCTTTTCTCTCACCTCCATTTCCTACCCCTCATCCCCACCCCTACCCAGAGGCAATCAATTTCAGTCTTTTCACTGATATTTTTGGGTTTTACCTGAATGTCTTTAAATAAGTTGTTGGTATTTCTGCTTCTTGTTTGTTCACTTATAGATATTATCTATTGACTCTCTATTACAACAGATGAGGGTTTTTTTTAGCACCCCTCCTCTTACCCTTACCTATCAGCCCCCCACCCCAACCTATGCTTCCTCCTCGTCACCTTCCTGCCTCCCAGTATAGTTACAGTTTTGGCCAGACTAATATTCAGTGCTTAAATATTATGACTGTACATATCCTACATATTATTATGACTTTATGTATCCTGTTCACAGCTTATGAGCCAGGTCCCTACCGCATCTGTCCTGTAACAGTGACCTACCTCCAGGCTCACTGACCTCTTTCCAACACTGCTGTCATTAATTCTTAGTGATTTCACTGTCTATGTGGATGTTCCTCTACAACTCAGCTCCTGAGTTCCTCGAATCTTCTGCTCCATTGACCTTGTTCTACAGCCTTCCTCTGTCATCTTTGCCAAGATCATACACCAGGACACATCATCAGCATCTGCAGCTTCTCCGTGATCTCAGCCATGTTTCCTTCCCCACCTCCTGTCTTTCTAGCTTATTCCCTCTAGTATTTTGACTTCTATATTCTTTCTTCCCTTTCAAGCAACAAAGTGTGTTTTATTTTAACCTATTGAATGAAATATTTTTTAGAAATGTTCACATCCTTTTCTTTCTTTTTACCAAAGGATGTAAAACATAACGTGTGATTATTTGTTTAAACTCTTCCCTAACTCTTCTTTCACAAAGCATTTGAGGAGACTGGAATACTGGATCTATTTTAGTCCTTTCTGGATGACCCTATATCATCATTAGGAGGTGATTTCATGTAGGGCTGTTTATAATTCTTTGACCCTACTGGCACCTACCACCTATATAACGTGCCTCATCCCCCTGGACTCCTTATCCAGCTGAAACTTCATGGTTTGTTAGGCCACTCCCTCAGAAATATATTCAACAATTTTTCTTGCTTTGCCATACTTGTTTGGCAAAACCCTATCCCTCGTAATCTTTAATTTTCCACTGACTTTGTGCCACCACCTTTGTAGCTATGGCTGGAAAACCAATACTGACTGGGGTAATAAGGGCTCACCGGGCCCTTAGAGTTGCCCAGTAATCCTATTATATTGCTCTAATTCATTTACTCTTTTATTCTCTTATATGATTATTTCACACTTTCTCTTCTATCCTGGAATCTACATTCCCCACCTCACCATCTCTCTTACCTAAATGACTGCTTCCTCTTCCACTGATAAAAGTGGTGAGAGCATTTCCGCAAGTTCCTCCCATGCATTTATACCCACAGTGCCTTTTCTCTTAGTGCAGGTCAGCTGCCTGGGCTCTCACCTCAGGCCAATCCTTCCTTGTCTTAGAGAATAGCGTTCCAGAAGTCGTTCTGCCTTTCCCCTACAACACCAAACTTCCCCTTTCTACTGGATCACTCCCATCCGTGTACAAACATGCTGTCATTTCTCCCACTTTAAACATAAACTTTTGATTCTGTCTCAGTCATCTACCCCATGTCTTGGCTCCCCTTTATGACACTCCTTGAAAGTGCTATGGTTGCTTGTGCTTGCTATTTCCACTTCTCTTTTGCCTGTTCTCTTGGACTAGATTCCTACCACCCCACTGAATACCTCTTGTCAGGGTCACCCCATCATCATCTTTGGAGGAGCCCACCACTCAGTGCTTGGGCCTCTTCGCTTCATATGCTCACTCCTTGTGATACCATCCTTCTCATGGCATTATGCAAGTGACTTCCAAATTTCTCTCTCCAGTCTCACCTGCTTATTAACATTTTACTTGATTTCTAACAGGCTCTTTAAACTTAACATCTTCAAAAACAAACTCCTGATCTTCTAGACCCTTCTGTTGTCCAGCCTGCCCAAGCCTACCCTCCTATAGTCTCCTCCGTTTATAGTAAATGGCAACTCTGTGCTGGCCAAAAACCTAAACTCCCCTCTGTCTGTTACACCCCATATCTAATCTGTCAGCAAATCCTGCTTTATCTTCAAAATATATCCCAACTTTTACTACTTCCCACCACCTCCAGTGCTATCACCCTGGTCCAGTCTACCACCATCTCTCACCTGGATGATTGCAGCAGCCTCCTAACTGGTTTTCCTGCTTTTCACTCTTGTCCCCCTTCCCCAGTCAATTCTTAATCTGGCAGCTGGAGTGATCCTTTAGAAATATACGGCAGATTACTTCAGAATATGTCTCTCCTATGCTCAAAACCCTCCCGTTCTCAGACAAAGTAAAAGCCAGAGCCTTAAGTCTTTGCAGGGATCCACATCCCTGCCCTTAACTCTCCCACCTCTGCTCTCGTCTCTACCTCAGTCATGCCCCTCTAGCCTCTGTGGCCTCTTCTCTGGTCTCTAGATGGATGTGCCAAGCAGGTTCTGGCCTCCGACCTTTGTACTTACCCTCTGCTTGGAATGCTCTTTTCCCAGCCAACCACATGCCTCCTCTCACCTTCCCCCTTTAGATCATTCCTCAGATGTCATCCTCCCTGGGTCGCCTTTGACCTATTTAAAATTACAGCCACCGCCCCCCATCTCACCCCAGCATTCCTGATCCCCTTTTTCCTGCTATTCATTTCTTCATAGCATTTATCACTATTTTGCATACCATATGTTTGACTTATATGTCTGTTTGTCTTATCTTCTCTAGGCTTTAAGCATCTGTGCCCCTTTTCAATCTGAAACTCATAGCCCTCATTTGAGGAGTGTTTTCTTGAATTACTTTATTAGTGATCTGCTCCCTTCTGTTTTCTCTGTCTCCTCTTTCTCAACCTGTTTTTCAGATGATGGACAGTTAGGATCAGTCCTCTTACTATTTTTATTTTTTCTCTCCTATTTTTTTGTCTTCTTGCTTTCTTTTTGTGAGATTTCTGCAATTTTATCTTTCAGTCGTTCAGTTGGGTTTTTCATTTCCACTCTCATTTTTTAAATTTCATAGAGCTCTTATTTTTGTTCTCTATTACTTTTTAAGAAGTGAAATTCTTATTTTATGGTCACAATATCTCCTCGTAACCCTTTGAAGGTATTACTGATCTTTTAAAGTTTTTTTCTCCCTAAGGATTCTCTTGTGGCTTTCAAGTTGCCTTATTCTTACTTGCTTTGGTCTCTTTCATGTTGGGGCTTACCTCAGGTGTCTGGTGATCCCTGAGTGTCTAATCATAGCTGAGAGTGAGGCATTAACTGGCTGATTAGAAGTCTGGGTGTTCTTGTCAGTGTGGGGTGGCTATGGGGTGAATTGTGTGGACATCAGGGGACCCTGGTGTCAGTGTCTCTCCTTTGGGCTGGTCAGATTCTCCAGGGAGGATCATGTTACCATCTTCCTGCAGGGAACTAGCCTGGCTGACAGTTTTCTGGGAACCATGGGAAAAGAGGGCTGGGGGAGCGGCTCATGAGCTAAACGTTTACTGAAGCCCCTATTTTCTGTGGAGTAGCCTCATCCTTAGCTGTTTACCTGTCTGTTAGGGTGGGGTCAAGGAAACTTAAAACTACTCACAGAGGAGGAGAGGGACTGGGGACTCAGCTCTTTCTGAAATGGACTTTCAGCCCGTCCTGTCAGTCACCTTTACCCCATTGCCAGAGGTACACGGTCCTGCTAGTTCTCGGGATTCTTCGGTGTAACTTGGCTGCTTTTCCCACTTCTAGGGAATGATTCACTTTCCTCAGGTCTACTAAGTCACTGTTTGTTCTTCTACTTCCAATTTTCATGTTTCTTCTCCTGTTTTCTTTCTCTTTGTGGGTTTATACCTTTTTAAAATTTTAACACATTTGCTGATGTTTTAGTGAGGCTTAAGGAGGGAACAAAGTAAATGCATATGTTCAATCTGCCCTCTTTATCTAGAAGTCCCTCAGCTGAGATTTTATGGTCACTTAAACAACTAAAAACTATCTGGGTCAGTTAACTATCATTACACAGAGAGCTGGTTCTTAGTGTCACTTAGAATAATGTACCATCCTTCATTTGTCATCTCAGAAATCTGAGGCAAGACTGAATCATCAAGACTGGGCATTATGACACAGAACTGTTAAAAGCATGGAGTCTGTTACATACCTAATTACCCTGCAGTGGTAGGGAGGTTACTTAGGAACCATAATGTGAGTAAATCAATTTGTGGGTTTGATGCCTGCATCAATTGTCTGTTTGCATCAATGCTGTCTGTTTTGTCTTGAATTGTAAGTTTCTAGAGTCAAGTCAAGCATTTAGAAATGCTGTTACAGCCCTGGCCAGTTTGGCTCAGTGGTTAAAGTGTCGGCCTGTGGAATGAAGGGACTTGGGTTCGATTCTGGCCAAGGGCACGTACCTCAGTGGCAGGCTGGATCCCTGGCCCCAGTTGGGGCTCATGTGGGAGGCAACCAGTCAGTGTGTCTCTCTCACATCGATGTTTCTCTCTCTCTCCTCTCCCTTCCTCCCTCCCTCTCTGAAAAGCAATGGGAAAAATATCCTCGGTGAGGAAAAAAAAAAATGCTGTTGTAGATAAAAATTATGCATATGAGGTGTTAAGGTGATCTTTCTTTTGTGTTTCATCATCACTGCCAATCAGGGCCAGAACATTATTGTCTTCATGTGCTTTTCAGTGCCAAGCTTTTGGAAAGTTAGATAAACGTGGGTTTAAACAGTGCAGCACTCAGTTATGCTATTAATGGTTTCTACCACTGGATCCCCAATTATATTAGGAAAAGTTTAATACCCGAGGCATAATTGAATCAAATATACTTTTTATAGTTTAATTGAACATTTACTGACCATCAACTCTCTGTGAGGTGCTTATGTGGAGTCATAAATGGTATGCAACATGTTGCATATTGTTAAAAATAAAATAATTTGGTCTAGTTTTTTCTTTTAACCTCCATCATGAATATATTATTATTTTTTAAATTTCAAAAATCTTTTTTTTAAATTCTCTTAGTCTTGTTGATAATGTGAACTCTTGGTGGTTCTAGGGGGAAAAGTCACACACCCATATGTATCACCCCTCCTCCCCACAATACAGCAGGCATCGTATTTCCTTAAAAAGGTTGTGTTCTCAAGTTAGCCCATTTTTCATGTTATGGACAGTGGTGACTAATTTGTATTGTTTCAATTTCTGTTTCTTCTAGTACCCTGGTTAGGTTGGGCTTTGGTTTTGATACATTTTTATTTATTAAAAATTTTATTTATTGATTTTAGAGAGAGAGGAAGGGGAGAGGAGAGAGAAAGAGAAACATCAATTTGTTGTTCCATTTATTTATGCATTCATTGGTTGCTCCTTGAATGTGTCCTGATTGGGGATCGAACCCACAACTTTGGAGTATCAGGACGATGCTCTAACCAGCGGAACCACCCAGCCAGGGTGGTTTTGATATGCTTTTAAATCAGTGCATAAGTATGTCATGACCCAAACTGCACTGTATTAATGTTGCATTTAAAAACTATTTGTAATTTTGTTTTACAAATCAGTATATGATTACTAGGTTTAAAAAAATTTTCATCCTGAAGCTAAGGGAGGATTAAAGTAAGTTTAGTCAACTTAGTAAGAGTTTGCTTAAGCACATTGAACAAAGACAAGGATATATACTTTGAAATAAACAATAGCCCAACCTTATCCTTAACATATAGTTTAAGAGCTCATGCTCTGGGGTTAGACAGGCCCCAGATTGTACCTGGCTCCTCCTCTGGCTAATTGTGTCACTTTGGGCAAAGTACTTAACTCTACTAAGCCTGGATTTCCTCCCCAGTAAAATAGGGAGATTAATAGTATCCACTTCAAAGGCTGTAAGGATTCAATGAAGTGATGCGTGTAAAAGCTTTTGACATAAGTGCTTCTTAAATATTAGCTATGATTAGGACTCATTATTATTAATACGTATTATTCATATGCAGTAGGCTTCATTTTACTTGTATTACTTAGATACTATTCCTATTTCCTTGACAGTGTTCAAGAGTTCAATGGAGGTAGTTAGGTAATTTATTCTTAGGCATTTTTATTTCTGTTTTCCATTTTTTAATCAGTCCACAATGCTTTATGTTGGTGTAATAATGCTCGGGTGTAAACCTCTCCAGGGCTGTTGCTGGTTTGCCAGACTCCATTTAGCAAGGTTTTAGAGCTGAAAATTTTGGAGTGTGAGGTGAACAAAGGGTCTAGGGATATTTTCTGAAGACACGCACAGTTTGAGGGTCAGCCACTCACCGAATGAGGAGAAGCAGGTCCAGGTAGGCTGTTCTCACCACATCTACTTGGGCCCCAGACAGGAAGCCATCATGGAGAAAGTCACCTGCATTAGACAGGATGCCATGCAAGGCAAAGAGATCACAGAGGCGTTGGAGTGCCTGCTGAATGGCTGGTTCATTGTCCAGTTTCTTCAGAGCTTCTGCAAAGCTCTTCACAGTGAGGTAGTAGCAGTGTGCCTACGAAGACACAAAGGTGCATTAGCCTCTCTTTTCTGATTTCTGGCTCCAGAAGTCATCCTGGAACTCGGCGAGCCTGCTGGAATGAGCCTGCTGCGACCATGTGTTTCCCAGCAGGCTGACAAGTGACTGCCTTTTCTCCTAGCTCACTATGGGTTTTATTGAGCCCTTTTGACAGTGTGTGGGTGCACATTTGTATGTTGGGGGCTGGTGGGCTCTGGAACTTGGCCCTTAGTTTTCTCATTTTGGTTGGGGAAATTTCAAGTAGGTTTGAAAGTAGAAAAGATACAGGAGAATTGGAGCTGGCCTGGGGATAGTGGAGGACACCACCACTTTTCTTAAGAAACATTTATTATCTGCCATGTTCTAGGCAGTGGAGTGTGTGTGCGCAAGCACTTGTGTGCATGTGTGTGCCTGGGGTGAGAAAGGAGGAGTTCAAGATATACATGGAATTTATCCCAGCGAGAAAGTAAACTCCTTGAGGTAAGCAGCCGTAATTTAGCCCATATGCAACTACTGGCTCTGTTAGTAGTTAAAATAACCAGTTGGTAAGTTACCACTGACCTCAACCAGGCGAGAGTCCCCCATGCCAACCAGGCTCCTCTGGGACCCCTTCTTTCCCACAGCCCAGCAACTAAAGCATTAATGCCCGACCCAGCAGGAGGCTCTCAGGACTCTGCTTTCCTTAGGACTGAAATCCTTTTTGATTGGTTGGTGCCTCTGCCCTACTCTTCCCAAGACAAACACACATATTATTTTTAACTGGTAGGATGTATGAGTTCCATGGGAGAAGAACAGAAAGGAGAGCATGTAAAACAGGTCTCAAATGTTTATGTGCATACAGATTATCTGGGGATCTTGTAAAAAATGCAGATTCCAGGATAGGGAATCTTTACATCCTAACAATGTAAAGATTGTTAGTGCTTATGCTGCTGGTAGTGACTTTTAGTAGCAGGCTTAGAGCGTCCTGGCAAGGAGTGGGTCATTCCAGGCTGGGGGAACTTCATGTGAAAAGAGCTGTCCTTTCAGGAGGCAGCAGTTTAACGAGACTGAGCACTGGGGTATAATGTGATGAGAGGCACCCAGGTAATGAAGGGCTGTGAATGACACGTTGGAATTTTGTTCTGTGGGGGTCCAGCAGTCATTAAAGTTTTCAACAGGCCAGAGATCTAATCAGGTTTTTCACTTGGAAAGAAACTGCCTTTCCCAGAGAGGCTTAACATGGGTGCTAATGACACCGGTTTTCCACTTAGACCTGTGCTCACAGCCATGCTGGGTTTGCAGCCTTTGGATGTGGAAGAGCAGCAGGTGTGCTCTGCCTCCCCTGCTGGATCCAACAGCCCTTGCTGCTCAAACTGGGCCCAGTTTGGCAAAACAGGAGACTCTTTTTTCACCTAGCCTGCTTCCCTGCTCTAAACTGAGTGCCATATCCTTAAATCCTCAGGGCCTTGGGTTGAGGAATGGAGTGATGATGAGCTGCCTGAGGGTCTGGGCCTCTCCCTTGGAAAGCAGGACTAGGACCAGAGAGAGAAGGTGCCCTCCACACTTAGGTGAAGGGCTGAGTTAAACCATGGCATCATGCTTTGGACACAATTATACTTTGTTTACTTTGGTGCAAGTTGATTTAAATCTTGCCTCCTGGGTAATTTGGGGGTGGGGTAGATGTATAGTATTTATATACTAGGTACCTCTCTAAATTTTACATGCATTAACTCATTTAATCTTCATAATAATCTTACAAGGTAGGTACTATTATTAGCTCCATTATGTGAATGAGGAGACTGAAACCTGGAGAGAGATGTTCCTTGCCCAGGGTCACATGGCTGGTAAGTGGTAGCAACGAGATCCAAACCGGGGCATTCACCTCCCAGTTAAGAATCTGTACTCTTGTTAAAAATAATTAATTTTCTAATTACAGTTGACATACAACATTATATAAGTTTCAGGTGTACAACATAGTGATCAGACATTTATATACCTTACAAAATGATACCCCAATAAGTCTAGTACCAGTTGGACACCACGCATAGTTATTAAAATATTACTGACTACATTCCCTATGCTGTACTTCTCATTTTCACGTAGTCTGAGCTCTTAACTGCTGCCCTCTGTTGCCAAAGCCGCCAGAGACTGAGGCTGGATTATAATGAGTGCCAGCATTTGCTCCAGGGCTCCTAGGGACTAACATCTCTCCTAGGCAGGGGCTAAGATGATAGGATCAGAGCCCATCAGGCCTAAAGGGCTCTTCCATGCCTCCTTGTTACACAGGCAGGAAGGTGAAAGCCCAGAGAGGGAAGGGCTGCCTGAGGTCACACAAGCTCCAGGCCTTAGGCCAGGGCTCACTCTGCTTTCTTCTCTGCCTCTCTGCCATTGTTCTCTGCTTCTCTTGTGTTGTGGTCTCTCTCTACCTGCACATTTATGGTTTCCAGATGGTGCCTGGTTGGGAGCTTGAGGTTTCTGTAGAGTAGATGGCCTCCCAAAGCACAAAGTCTAGAAAGTGCAGATTTCCCTGTCCATTATGACTTTGGAAGCTTTGGGCATCACCGCCCCAGGAAGCCCAGGGACTTGCTCTTCGCCCCTGGACTGTCTGAGCTGCTCACCCATGGCGCCCCCCAGAGCTTGGGGCTCACCTCCCTCACTAATGCGCAGTGGCTCCCTGCAGACATGACTTAAATCCCTGGAGGAAAAGGAAAGGAAAGCATCTTAACTCAGCCATTTCCTACCTCTGGACTAACTCCCCGAGCTCTATGTCTGCATCCTTAAAACAGATTATGCTACTCTCCTTCCCAGGGTTGTGTGTATTAAATGGGGTAACCCTGGCTAACAGTGTCCTGTCCATCTGAAGGTAGGACATAGGTTTGGAAAACGGATTAATGA
Organism: Miniopterus natalensis; assembly: GCF_054644295.1. Taxonomy (NCBI): domain Eukaryota; kingdom Metazoa; phylum Chordata; class Mammalia; order Chiroptera; family Miniopteridae; genus Miniopterus; species Miniopterus natalensis. Next base: position 40,934,751 of record NC_142095.1, read on the forward strand.
TGGGTGGCTGTGGTTCCCCTTTTGGTAGTCTGGTGAGAGTTCAGCCTTGGCTCACCCTCCTCTTTGTTGATAGGATATTTAGCACCTTGAGCAGAACCAAGCGTGGCTCAGTTAATACCCGCATCTGCCAATGTGATGGAGGTGGTTGGTCACCAGGTGGCGCTCATGTCGAGCCTGCCTGACCATCCCTGCCTCCTGACAGCCTCTGCAAACTCCTTCAGGGCTCTCCTGTTTAAAGGCTGCTGTTTTCTGGGCCTGGTGCCTGGTGATTGAAATGATCCCTTTGATTTTACAGCTGCCTAAGCTGGGGCTCATTTTAATTTTTTTAGCCCCTTAATATCTCTGCATCTACCCACTTCTCTCCATGTCCTCTGCCAAATTCATGGTCAGGACCACCCTCAGCCCTCACCCAGACAGCTACCACCTGCTTCTAACTGGAGTCTAGCCTTCAGTTCATCCCTTCTCCTGCTGCCTGAATGATCATTCTAGAATGAAACTGATCAGTTCACTCCCCCCGCCATACAAATTGCAAAATCTTCCCATTGCAAAGAAAACAACCCAAACTTCTCACAGCGGTGCAGAAGGTTCCAGGACTTGCCTATCTTTCCTCGTTCCCCCTTTCTGCCTCTCCTCATCTCAGTCATCTTCCTTTAGCTCCTCCTTGGGAGAACTTGCATTCCCCCCGAGCACCACACCTTGTCTTGCCTCCTCTTGCAGCTGTTGTTCCTTTTTCCCGGAAACCTTCCTCTCCAAAGCCACAGCCTCTACTCTTTTTGCCTGGCTGATTACAGTTCATCCTTGAAGTTTTGGCCTAGATGCCTCTTCTGGGAAGCCTTTCTGACTCCGCAGGGTGGGTAGAGATGCACCTGCCCCGTCCTGCCCTGTGTCAGCCTGCATTTCCCCATCACAGCCCTTCCTTGACTGCTGCTGCGATTGGGCTGTTGAGCCCCCAGGACCCAGCCTGATGCCTAGTGTTCGGTGGGTGCTCAAATATTTGCCGACTGGCTGTGAATTATGCACAAACACAAAACATAATGGAAATTCAATCAGACTTCTAAGGATTGCCTGTGGGACTAACGGGGAGACTTGACCTGCTTTGCTATCTGGGAAGAAATACTTGAACAACCTGAAGCAACTCCAATAACACTGCCTCATTACATTTTTCCTAAGAGCCGCCAGCAAGATTGCTTTGGAGTTAAATCCTTTAATTAAAATGGACTAAAGTCTTGGAAGTGAAATGAGGGCAGCTGCTGAGCAGGGCTGGGGAATAAGGGCAGAGCTCAGATTTTCCCAGCAGGCAAGCCTGTTGGGGAAAAAAACGGGTCCCTTTCAGCTTCAGCTGACAGGCAGCTCACCTTAGCAGCCTGGAGGTGGATGACAGTGGTCTGGTTCCATGCCTCATGCTTGTCAGCCCCAGACTGCAGCAGAGTCTGTAAATGGTGCACTGAGTCCTTTATGAGCCTGAAGGCCAAAGAAAAAAAGTTCAGCTTCTTGACTGAGTGGGAAAGAGACTGGTGTTGTTTGGTCCCTCAGAAGTAGAAATAATTCCCAGTTATTAACCACTTACATGTTACAAAGCTAAATGTTTGATATACATGACCTCTTTAACTCTTCTAAGGGTAGTCATTCCCAGTTTACAGTGGGGAAAACTGAGTCCCAGGAGAGGTTAACTGACTGGCCCAGAGTTACATAGCTGGTAAGAAATGGAGTTGTTCACAACCTTGGAGCTGTAAGACCCCATCCAACGTCTTCAGGCCGTTCTGTTGACTGACTTCCTGTGGCTGAGCCAAGAGAATGGTTCTTCTCTAAAGACTAATGAGGCCTGTAAGTCACCTCACCTGCTCCGCGTTCTAGCTAAGTGACCTTAAAAGAAAACTAACCCTTGTCCTCCAAACCACTAAATTGGTCATTTGCCATTTGCTTAACCTTTATTCTTTTATTTTCTATTCCCTGTTCATCTACTTATGACCCTTAGACTTTGTAGGCAAAGCAAACTGTTTATTAAGCAATATTTATTTTACTTTTTCAGGGAATAGGTAAGCAGATGTCCCATTGAGTTCCAAGCAAAAAGCAATATAAAGGCACTTAATTACCTTAATTACCCTAAGCACCCTTATTTTGCCCTCTCCACTTCCCCCAACTAAAATGTTAGCTCTGTGAGGCCTAGGCTGTTTATCAGACTGGTTTAGTGATAAGTCTTTAGTGCCAAGAACAGTGCCTGGCATATTGTAGGCACTTAATAAACACTTGTGGAATAAATAATGTCCCAAGTTGCTTGTGACCTTGAGATAACTACTAACCACCCCTGGACCACAGGTTGGGGTAACTCTTACTATATACTGAAAATATGTTTTCCAGGTTGTTTTGGTGTTCTAGTTGGGGAGGGGTTCAGAAGGTTTCCTTTTTAGGTACTTAAATCTCTCTGTCTTTTCCTGATGGTGTATGTGCTTGGCCAGGACCTCTCTGGCACACAGTAGGTGCCTGACAGTATTTGCTGAGTGACAGACTGAGTGCTTTGTCTTATCCTGTTCCCTGGGGCCTACTAAACCCTGGAAATAAACTAATTCTATCCCTTGATATAGTCATCTTTTTGAGAATTTTTAGATTGTGGGATATTTCAAATATACGAGTTTTGCTTTGTTTATTGGTATTTACATACTGATCTATTTGTGGTATTCACATGTGGGTATATTCTTTGTGTTGCAAATCAACAAGAACCTAAAGGTTTAAAAATACCCTTACATTGGCCAGAGAGGTGATGGCCTTCTACCAACCTGACCAGAATGGGGAAAGGATGGTGGTCCGTGGCTGAGGGGTGCGACTTCCCCTTCTCTCTGCCCATGGTGGCAAGAGCTGAGAGGGAGGGGGAGGTTGGGGAAGGGGGTGGATTTCTGGAAGAGTATACAGTCTCAAAAGCCCTACTATGGGAAGGAGCCTGCCCCCAAGTGGGATGGCTGATTTTTCAGCTATGGCTCACCTGACTGCCACATGTGCCCACGCCCTGGTATAGACATCTGGGTGAAGGAAGTCAGCTGCCCTCTGGGCTGGACACCTGGCCAGGTCAGGTGCAGTCAGGTATGCAACAGACTGAGGGAGAGACCTCTTTGATGCGGAGCCAGGGGACGCCTGAGCCTGCAGGTAGCTCTTCATTAAAAACCTAGTGGATGGGGGTGGAGGCACATGAGACGGTGGGGAGCATTGTGGGACAGCCCAGCACCCCTCTCTCCCAGAGACATGCACTCTTATGTCCCCTATGGGAGAACCAGGGCCACCCAGATTCTTGCCCAGTCCCCCCTGATGGTTACTTTTCACTCCAAAGCACCCCCATCCCACCCCCAGCCAGCCTGCTGTGAGGCCCTCAGGGAGGTATGCACCAAGGCTCTAGTTTCACAGGGAAACGGGCCTGGAGCTATGGAGCTGCGTAGACCTTGCAGACCCTGAACATAAACCCTTTTGATATCTGAGCAAACAGAATCCTTTCTTTTGGTTAGGATCTTGAGGTTTGGGAATTTGTGATGAATTGTACAGTGACTGAGGAAATAAAATTTTTCATAGCTGAATAAAGAAGGATATATATATGTATAAGAATGCTGATAGGAATGGGAAGATTACAGGTGACTCTTAGCTCTTCCTGATGATAATGCAGCCATTACAGGCTCTGGGCTCAGACCACCTTGATTCCCTGCAGCTCTACTGAGACCTAGGTGATGCTGTAGAAGTTACTTCACCTCCCTCAGCCTCAGCGTGTCCATCTCTAGGTGAGGTTAATAATACTTAGCTGAAAGTGCCTGGCACAGTGTGGGGCACAGAATTCTAGTACATGATGTCATACTCTTTTTGTAATTTTGGAAAGCCCCCAATAAATAGTACATATTTTAAAAAATCCCAAGAAATGTTATATAGAATATTTGCCAATAAACCCTTCCTGCATGGAGAAGTACTTGCCCTGTTTGGTCACCTGAGAATAGATGAACCTGAAAAGGCCTTGTCAGCCAAGAGACCTGAAACCCCCTAGATTGAGAGAGATGGAAAGACACCTCCTGCTGGGAGGAGGTCAACTCAGCCACTCCTTCCTGCTTCTCCGTATGGAGTCTCCTGTGTACAGGCCCTGTGCTAAGCTTGGGGAAAAGCTCCTGGTCACAAGCAGAGACACTTTCAGATTGTGATAACTGCTCCAAGGAGACAGGACAGTGTTGAAGGGTTGGGTCGGGGGGAGATGTAGAGGTCAGGGAGGACTCTCAGGGAGGCGGCCTTTTAGCTGAGACCTGGAGGATGAGAGGGAGCCAGCCGTACAATAAACTGGGGGCAGAGAGTTTTAGGGGGAGGAGGAGTGCTAAGGCCCTGTGGTGGGAAGCAGAAATGTATGGCTGGCAGAGTGAGCAGAGGCAGAAGGCTGCAAGAGCTGGATGGAGAGTGGGGCAGGGGCCAGATCATAGACCTTGGAGGCTGAAGTGTGGAGTGAGGCATTTTCCTGTGAGCTGTGGGAAGCCATTGAAGAATTTTAAGCAAGGGAAAGATGTGATCTTCTCTAGGCTTTGAAAAGATGCCTCTGGCTGCCTGTGGAAAAAGGACTGAAGTGGGTGGAAGCATCAGTGGGGAGATTGATGCTGTTGTCCAGGTGACGGGACAGGGCCCTCTGGGAGCTGCAGTGAGTCTGGGGAGAAGTGGATGGTTTGGAGACATATTGTGGGAGTTGGACAGTCCCCAAATGGCACTCCCCAAAGTCTGCTCCCAATGTGGACATCATATAGCTGCTTCAAGCCAAGCAGCAGCGCCCAGGGGCCAGGCAGAGGAGGCCCTGCCAGCCTCAGCCTTACCTGGCTGTCTGCAGGTAGAGCACGGTGTTCTCACCCTCATAGGTACAGGAGGCTGTCACCCTGGCGACCAGAAATGGCAGGCCGCTCAGCTTTGAGTAGCCGTGTCCGCCGCAGGCCCTGCGACATAGCTCGACTCCCTGGGTGGAGAAGTCTGATACCATGGCCTTTAGACCTGAGCTCAGTGCATGAAGCTGCAAGAACCGGAGAGGGGCAGGTGATGGAAGGGGGTCCTCCACTTAGCACCATGCTTACCACTCAGTGAGCACCTGCTGTATACTGAGGCAAGAATTGTTTCCTCCATTCACAACTCTATGAATGAGAAGGTGGAGATTCAGGGAAATTATGTGACTTGCAGAGGGTCACAGAATGAGGCAGTGTTGCTGTGAGAACAATAAGAACAAAGGAAAGCCCTGCAGGCCAGGGTCTCCAGGGTCTGCAGGGTCTTGGAGAAAGGTGCTTCTGGAGGGGCTCACCGTCATCCAGGAGTTACGGACTTTGCTGGCAAGCAGAGGTTTTGGAGAGCTGGCCTGTGAGGATGGAAGTCCACCAAGAACCTACTGTCCTGGGTTGTAGAATGGGCTGCCAGGTACTGACCTGGCTTGAGTTTTTGGTTCTTAAAAGCTCCTAACCATCTTTTTTTTTTTTTTTTAAATTTAAAATATCTTTATTGATTTCAGAGAGGAAGGGAGAGAGAGAGAGTTGAAACATCAAGGATGAGAGAGAATTGTCATTGATTGGCTGCCTCCTGCACGCCCCTGACAGGGGATTGAGCCCGGAACTCGGGCAGGTGCCCTGACTGGGAATTGAATCTTGATCTCCTGGATCCTAGGTCGATGCTCAACAGCTGAGCCATGCCTGTCCGGGCCCCTAACCATCTTAAGACTTTCAAGTCCTGGGAGGAAGTTTGTATCTCTTAACCTCCCTGCACTTCAATTTCCTTACCTGTAGATTGGATATGAACGGTGCCTGCTATGCAGTTAAGAATCAATGAAGCGATGCTTATAAAGCACAGGGCCTGCCCAGCTGGCATGGCTCTGGTTGAGCATCTACCCATGAACCAGGAGGTCATGGTTCAATTCCTGGTCAGGGCACATGCTTGGGTTGTGGGCTCAATCCCCAGTAGGGGGCGTGGAGGAGGCAGCCATCGCTGATTCATCATTGATGTTTCTATCTCTCTCCCTTCCTCTCTCTGAAATCAATAAAAACATGAAAGAAAAACACAAAAATTAGGGGCCTGCACAGACTGAGCCTCAGTGTACACACAAGGGTACACACAAGTTCACAGAGCTTTATCCAAGACCCTGTGTCTTAGAATCAGAATAATTTTTTTAATTTTAGAAAGGTAAAGCAGACCACTTAAGGCTGATTATATGTAACACTCCTAAGAGGAGTCTGGGCAACCTTAGTGATCACACACGTTAACATTTCTGCTGCGAAAGCTATTACACTCAGTGGGATAAATCAGGTTAGTTCAGGTCCAACATGTCACCAAATGAGTTCTAAACTCTTAGTTTTCAGAGCTTTTTGGGTTTTAAATATGCATCAGAGATTGCACATCTGCGTTCTGTATACTATGTGTGATTATTTCCTCTAACATTTTTGGAGCTTTTTGGAGCTCATACGGGGGTGGATTTCTATGTCGGGGTAGTTCCCCCTGGGTGCAATGGGATGTTGGAAGGCTGGGGAAGGAGAAAGTGGAAGAAGCCCATGGGAGGGAGACCCAGCAGAACAGTTTCAGCCGCCCTCCGGCTCCTGCCCACAGCAGACAGCAGGTACCTCGGGCAGGAGGCTGAAGTCTCTGTCCAGAATGGCACTGTAGGACTGATGGAAGAACTCCAGGAGGCTGCTCGCCAGGAAGTAGAATGCATAGGCCGTGGCCAGCTGAGGAAAGAGCTTCTGCTGCTGCGTCTGGTAGTCCAAGACTTTTGCCTCCCCGTCGCTGGGGGCAAGAAGAGTGGAAGGGTTAGAAGCTGTTCACCTTCCCAGAGTCCCAAGGCCATAAAACCTAAAAACAGGCAGTTTTCATGTCTCACTACAAAACTTGACCCAAAGGACTTGAGGCCAGTAATAATCTTTTAAAATTCCACCTAACATGAATAACCACTCTTATTATTGCAGAAATACTGACATTTGCTTATGGGTGCTGCCCCCTAGTGGGTGGGGTTTACAAAAATCACAGCACATCCTGCTGAAATCTGGGAAGTTCTGAATTCTAACACACGTGGTCCTAAGGGTTTTGGGTGAGGGCTGTGGCCCTGTATACCTGATGATTTGAACCTTGACCTTTCACTACCCTGGTGCACTTGCTGGGTGTGGGAAGTACGTTGCCCCTAATCACTAACAGGATGTAAACTCAGGCCTGGTGGGGTCCCAAGGTGGGCATTGTATCTGCCTTGTTCATTGCTGCGTCCTTGCCCTGAGACTGTGTCCAGCATGTGTGGCTATTCCTGCAGTAGCTGTTTGTGGACTGGAAGAAGGCGTGACAGTGAGAAGCCTCCCATGGTTGATGGGGGGAAACCTGGAGTCTCTTCTTTAGGCCAGTAGCCCCTCACCTGGACATGTATATTATAACCATCCTGGGACACTTCTGCAACCTAGAAAACTGGGCTCCAGACAGGACATCATCAGCACTCCTTTCCAGTGTCCCTGTTCTCCCAAGCAGACACCTTCAGCCCAGCATTCTGAGGCCCAGAGGAAAGGACCCCGGGCCAAGGGCCGGGCATGCTTTATTGCATTTCATCCTCAACACCACACTGAAAGACCATTGCTGTAATGCCCCCACTTTGTAGATGAGGAAGCTGAGGGACAAAGAGGTGGGACAGCTAGCCATGCTCCTGCAACTACAAGGTGGCCGAGCTGAGTGTGGCCCTCAGGTCTGCCTGGCATCCGACCCTCAGTCCATTCTGCATTGGACTCCTGGATCCTTGAGCTGATGGCATGAAACACCACCAGACTCCTGGACTGGATGCCCCAAGGTCCAGTCCTGATTATGTCACTCTGCACTCTACAAGTGGGAAAGCTGAGACCCAGAGAGGGCAAAGGACTTTGAGCAGAGTTGGGACAGGAGCTGCCAGGTTGAAGTCTGTCCCTCAGCACCACAAGTTCAGTCAGTTCTGCTGTGCCCAGCTCTGTCCTCTGTGCCCAGCTCTGCCCTCTGCCCAGCTCTGTCCTCTGTGCCCAGCTCTGCCCAGCTCTGTCCTCTGTGCCCAGCTCTGCCCTCTTCCCAGTTCTGGCCTCTGTGCCCAGCTCTGCCCTCTGCCCAGCTGTAGCCTCTCTTCCTGTGCTCAACCTGTGACACCACATGCCCAGGCTGCATTTTGCTGCATCCTGGGTGTGTCCATTTGGGACATATTCTGAAAAATGATTTGTTGTTTATCTGAAATTTAAATGTAACTGATAGTCCTGTGTTTTTATTTGCTAAATCTGGCAACTGTGTGTGTGCGTGCAGGTATGTGCATGCACACGTATACATGTGCACATGTTAAATAGATGGTACACGGTACACTCAGCCTTTGCTATTTGGTGCAAGGGGTGGAAGAAGTGTCAGCCTAACACAGCCGTCCGTATACAACGAAATGGATCCATACTTGGACACGCCACAGTTGGATGTTGACATTCACAGCCAGACAGAACCCACTTCAGCCTGTGGAGTCTGATGTGACAGCTGGGCTTTGACAAAGGTGATTACTCACCCCCTGTCAGAACCCACTTAGGAGCCACAGTCACCTGCAGCTTGGCAATCGGCTGACCCAGACACAGCTGTAGAGGACCTAGTTAGACTCAGACAGACTGAGTTGGGTCTGGTGGTACAGGGCCAAAGACACATGATCACCCAGCCCAATGCAGCCAAACACTTGACAGACACAGGCCAGGCCAGCTGATCAGCTGGAATTAGGGGGAGCAGGTAGAGACCCCACAGACCAGATAGGCCAGGTCCAGATAGATGTGTGTGTGTGTTGAGGGGTAATGCCTATTCTCAGCACTGTGCTCTGGTGGAGGGGATGTTGTCAGGGCCAGGCACTGTGGGACTGAGAGGTAGCCCTGCTTGCATTGGCCAGCCTCTTGGCACCCCTTACCTGGGCCGGAGCTGGGACTGGCGGCGGATGACTGAGTAGCGAATGGCGATGACGCAAGCCTTCTGCAGCAGGGGTATGATCTCTTTCAACAGCAGCTCCACCCGCGTCACCACCATGGAAAGGTAGTTGCTCTGTGCTGTTCCGAGCTTGATGTAGGTGCCATCTGGCAAGACCTGGTAGACCAAGGACAAGTGCTGGGTCTGAGCCCGGGCTCCTCAGCCTGCCTACACCCAGAACCGTGGTCCTCCATGCCCCATGGGAACCACAGTCCTCAAACCACTTACCCAGAGCCGACACGCCTGGCTGTCATCAGCCAAAATGTGCTCGTATGACTATGCTGCTGTTAAAAGTGAAACATCTGTGCTTGTTGCTAAATAGCCACTGCCTCAAGTGTGGGTCAGCCTGGGACACCCTGGACCAGCCCATAGTCCACAGCTAAAGGTAATGCCTCACAAAATGTGGACCTCTAGAACTTTCTCCACCACTTGGCTGGTGCCTGTTTAAGTGGTTGGTTGTGTCGAGGCCTCACTGTGGGTAAATACGCATGTCATCCTCAGCCCCATCCCTCTTCTCTTCAGGTTGCCTTGCCGCCCCATCCCATGACTGCTCTGCCACCTAATGAGGTGATCATTTACCCAAGAGAACTCTGAGGCTCAGAGGCCAAGAGACTTGCCCAAGATCACACAGCTCCTAAGCTGGGGTTTTACCCAGGTCTGTGGGACACCAGAGCCTCTCTGGGGGAGAAGTGTCCCCAACTCAGCTCAGTAGAGGAGGACCCAGGGCCAGGAGCAGCCTGGGAGGGCCACCGTCCACTCTCCAGGCAGTGCAGACTCCCCAGACCCCCACCTGTGCAAAGCGGCTCAGCATGTTTTCCCTGGGGATCCGCACGTGGTCCAGTCTCAGGAAGCCATTGTCTATGTGCTCAAAGCCCATCTTGGGCCCAATGTCTCCAGCAGTGATTCCTAGAAGGAGATAGAGTTGGGAATGTGGGTCCACTGAGTGTTTGCTGTGTGCCAGGCACCACACACATACACACTGCAGCTCCTGAGCCTCACAGCAGCCTGTGACACTGGGTTATTACACCTGTCTTACAGGTGACCAGGCTGAGGGTCAGACAGATGCTGAATCTTGCTCAAGATCATCGAGCTAATTAGCATTAGGTCTGTCCAACTAAACTCCTCCCTGCCCAAGGGTGACATGTCCCAGCTTTCCCCAGGGAGTTCTGAAGCCCTCAGGCAGGCAGCATTGGTAGGGGGTCTCCTTCTGGCTGGGGTCCTGGAGGGAGCAGCATGAGCTTACCTGGCAGTGGGGTGTGGTCGTGGAGGCTCCGGAGGGGCACAATAAAGGCATGCATGCCCCGCCGGACTCCCGAGCAGATCAGCTGGGCCTGGACCAGGGCGTGGGTGGCTGACCGTCCCACTGAGGGCAGAGAGAGGAGAGGCAGAGTGTGATCCCTGGTATGTGAGGCCCTGGTGTACAGAGCAGGCTAACCCCACCAGGAACCTGGATGTGCACCAGTCTATAATGGGTTAGGAAGACCAGTATGGTGGCATAGGGAAGGGAAGGGCACTTTATGAGGCTGGATGGGGTTGGTTTGATCTGCCTTAGAGGATGTAGGTCAGGGGAGGACCATAAGGAGCTCTGAGGATGAGGGGTGTTTTCCAGGGGAGTCACATGGGGAAGGGTGTGAAGGCAGAGGGAACAGCATGCTCAGAAGCTTGAGGACTGGATGGGCATGGGGGAGGGGGGTGCTGAGCAAGGAGGAGGTAGCATGCAGGACACAAAGGGATGCTTATTCAGGGTACCCCTCAACTCATATCGCCTTGACTTATTGGAAATGAAAGAACCATCCAAAGAGCTTTAATGTGAGTGTCTGATTCTAGAATACACTGGGTTGGAGGGATTTACGGAGAGCCATTTGGTGGCTGGAGGTATAGGGGCTTGTGTCTAAATGTCAGGTTTGCATAGCAAGCCCCTTATAATTACGTAGGCAAGACCCCCATGGGGTAGGGAGGCTCAAGGAGGCTGATGGAGACCGAGGGGACCCAACCTGTCCACATCCTTTGGGTGCTCCTTCCAAAGTCAAAGCCTGACAGAGGCTATGGATTTTAATGCAAACAGCCCAAATGGAACAAGCTGGGGAAGCTGGGCATCTATAAAAACTTGGTTCTATGACAGTTTTCTGACTGAAGTGGGAGCCCTTGAGTCTTTTGTGGGGGGGATCAAGGAGACAGGTATGTTTGTGAGGATGTGCGGTGAGAACATGGCGCAGAGGCACAGGGAGATGTGCTCACTGCTGCGTCTACCCCAGCTGCTGGGCACCTTGGAAAGTCACTGATCACAGAGAGGGGGACCCCCCCAAAGAGCCAAATAAATTTAGCTAAAGGCACAGTGAAATGAACAAGCTTTTTGTTTTTTCTGTCCTCAAAAACCTATTAATAAATTACTCTGCCATCAACCTAATTATAATAAATACAGTTAATTACCATTTATCAAAATCCAGGTGGTGCCAGACCCTGTGCTGGTGGTCTCCTGTTCTTACAGGGCAGGGTGCTGAGTCCCATTTTCCAGATAAGGAAACAGGCTCACAGAGCTGAGTGACAGCTCAAGGTTATTGGCCTGGAGAAGGCAGAGCTGGGATTTGAACTCTGCCTGATTTCAAAGGTGGGTTACTTTTCTTTGCAGTTTTGACAGGAGTCATTCTGTCTGTCTGTCTTTCTCTCTCTCTGTCCCCTCATTGCTCTCTTATGTCCCTCTCTTATTTCTCTTGCCTCTGTTTCTCCTCCCTCTGTTAGTCTCTCACCTCTCCGTCAATTCATTGTATATATATTTTTTCTGTATAAGCATTCCCTAATGGGTCCCCAACTACCACAGATGTGTCCTTGGAAGTGTATTCTCAAATCGGAGGAAGAGGGCCTTCCTTGGGGTGAGACTGCTTCCTTGGGGCCTGGCCAGTCACTGAGCCTCTGGGAAGCACCAGGCGGACGCCACCCAGTGGCCATGGGAAGTGCCGATGGCTTGATTGGCCTGGTGGTGGATCTGGAGCAGGGGCAGGGAGGGCTGTTTCTCTCACTGAAATCCCAGCGCCCTGTGCTCTGGCTGGTGGCAAGTTTTGGGAGATGAGAGAAACTGGGATTGTGGGGAGTGTGTGTGTTCTGTGCATGCACACGTGTGTGTCTGTGTGGGGCAGCGTGTGTGAGAGAGGCTTTGGCCTCATCCCCCAAAGGTTGGGTCGACTTCCTCAGTTACTTACAAGTTCCTCTGGGGAATCTCAGCCACTCACTGATGAAATCCTTCACATCTCACCTATTTTACAGAGTAAGAACCTGAGGCTCTGAGAAGTGAACTGACTTGCCGGAGGCCACTAGTCTAGTGCAGGGAATCTCTCTGAGGTCTTTTGGGCATCAAAGCCAGTGATATTCTGCCATCCAGCTTTGTTCTCCTTGGGGACAGATGGGGCTGGGCAGTGGGTGGATACTCACGGTCACCAGGCCACCATTTGGTGGCAGTTATTGTGGGGCTGTGCACCACAAACTCCTGGGTGTCTGCATCATAGGTGGCTTCAGTCTCCAGTCCCTGAAGATACGTCCCTTGGAATCAAGGAGGGGAGTTAGACATCGGGCCAGGGTGGGAATCCCACCTGGAAGCAGTGTGCAGGCACCAGCCCCCAGTGTTACTGGGGGGTACCTCCCAGCTATACTTATGGGCACTATTCTCCTTCCCCCCCCCTGGGCTATGTGGGGGACACATGGCCAGCTGATGACAAGGATGGTTGCTGACATTTCCAGAAGGAACTATTTGCCCCACCGTGAGCTCACACATTATATAAGTTAGAAAAAGTCACCACCCCTTTGTCCAGACCCTTGACTGCCACCTGCTGTAACACTTTCATATTCAGTATACAAAGCTATGACTCCTGAGACATGAGTGGGCCCTGGCTCACCATGCCCCAGTTCTGTCTGTGCATATGTTGCAATGATCCGGAACTCATTGCTGATTGGGACCCATTTGGCAATCTGCTCCTCTGAGCCCAGGCTCTTGACAGCTTTCACGAAGATGTGATGTAAACCTAAGGCCAGGTCTCCAGAAAGCGTTCTGTGTGGGAGAGACATTGTGGTTGAGCAGCTCATTGGAGACAGCGGCCCAGGGACCCTCAGCTGAGCAGGGTACAGGAGGGAAGGGGCACCTTGAGTTCTAGTTTCCCAGTCAGTCCTGCCTTTGTTGGGGAAAAAAGCTCATGGGGCTGGGGCTTCTGGGTGATCCCAGGTGAATTCCTCTCTGGTGGGGCTGCCCTTGGAGTGAGCACCTGTGAGCGTAATATAATTCACGACTGTCTTCCAGCCAGCCCAGGCGCTGTGCTACCCTCTGGAGGTGGAACTTCTTCTTAATGCCGGCTTCATAATGCTCATTCTGGCTCATGAAATAATTATCCTTCAGGCTAAACTCTGGGTCACTGTGGATGATGCTCTCTGCAAGGAACAGGCAACAGGGGGCTCAGGGACCTGAGCGAGGTTCCTGGCACCTTCACATCTTTCCACTCACTTGCCTCATGGCCGTGGAAAGGAAGTCAGACATTACTGTCATTTGACAGATGAGATGACTGAGGCCCAGAGCTGGGAAGGGGAGTTGCTCAAGGTTACAAAGCTGTGCAGCAGCAGCCTAAGGACCAGCCTCCAGGTGGTCTGCCGCCTCGGACTTCTCCTTCTGTCCCTCAGATGGGCTCGGGGAATGCTGGCAGGTTAAATATGCCTTAGCGTGCAAAGGAATGAATCTGTAAGAGTTGAATTTTGAGGGCAAACTTTGTTATTTGAAGGTGGGACTGCTAGTGAAGGACTCTTCTTCCAAGAACAGCTATGGGCACAAAGCAGAAGCTCCGTTCCCATCCTCTTACCAACTCTCCTCCGGAGCGCAGTGTTCTGGGCACCTCCGTCGAGGATGTTGGTGAGTCTTTCCACGTCGAAGGACTGCTGGTGCCGCTCACTCTCTATGTCTGGGTGTACCTGCCTGCTCCAGGCGTCCCCCATCGACACTCGCGCGGGGCCGCCCGTCCTCACCTGGATCTGCATGCTGTCTGAGGAGAGAGATGGTGGCTTTCCCTTACCTGAGGTTTTGCTTCCCATAGTTTCGGTTATCTGTGGTCAAGCGCGGTCCAAAATTATTAAATGGAAAATTGCAGAAATAAACAATTCATAAATTTTAAATTGTGCAGCATTTTGAGTGCTGTAATGAAATCCCTCGAGTTCAGCTCCATCCTACCCAAGACATGAATCATCCCTTGTATATGTCACCATCCGTTAGTCACTTAGTATCATCTCAGTTTCGCGGTATCACAGAGCTTGTGTTCAAGTCACCCTTATTTTACTTAATAATGTCCCCAAGTGCAAGAGTAGTGACAATGGCAGTTCAGACATGCAAAGGAAGCACTTTATGTGAAAAGGTGAGTGCAGTAAGATGTTTTGAGAGATCACATCCATGTAACTTTTATTACAGTATATTGTTATAATTGTTCTATTTTATTAGTTATTGCTGTTAATCTCTTACTGTGCCTAATTATAAATTATACTTAATCACAGATATGCACAGGAAAAAACAGTGTGTAGAGAGTTCAGCTCTATTGCAGTTTTAGGCATCCACGGGGGTCACGGAACAGATCCGCTGTGGATGAGGGGGAACTGCAGCACGTCCGGCCTGGCTGCTCTGAGCCGCGGTGGTGCTGAGAACCTGTGTGCAGGAGGAACTGCCCAGGGCTGAGTGCCAGCCAGGGCTGCTTGGTGGAGGAAAGCAACTCCTCTTAAGTACTCAGTGCCCCTCCACCCTGCGCTCCTCCCTGTGCGCACTGGGCTGTGTCTTCGGCCTTGCCTAGGTGTCTTATGCAGGAATGGCTCAGGAAATGGTAGTTCGGTATGTTCGCCAAGATTTGGACAGGATCTGACCACAAAGCTCATTCTGCCCACTGAAGCTTGTGTTACAAGTTTTGCCTGGAGAGATCCTCACGAAAAGTCAATGAAGTTTGCACATGAAGAAAATGAATCTTCGAGAGATCGTGTGTGGCCTCTAGCTGCACAGCTGGAGGTGGCCAGGAGTTGGATGGGATCTGGTCACAAAGCACATGATGTCCACGCTATAGCCCTGCCGTGGGGGCTTCCTGGGGGAACCTGTGTCCCAGTCACCTGGTCCCCTCAGTCTGGGGCTTGTCTGCCCATTTCTGTGAGCCTGGAGGGGTACTGTGGCGCTCAGAGGAGGAAGCTGGCTCTGTGCCTGTGAAGTGTTCTCCCTGGATCTCCTGTGTGTCCCTCATATTCAAGGTGGGTCCTGCATCTTTCACAGCAGACCCTCGGCCTCCCCACAGCAAGGCAACCACTGGGTACAGTCGGTTCTACTGCTCAAGTCTCTCAGATCCATCTGCTCCTTCCATCCCGTGGCTGCCACCCAGGCTGCCATCATCTCTCACCTGGCCTCAGTGTCCCTTGTCTGTCCTCCCAGCTGCTGGATGGACTCATGAACTGCATGTTGTTTTCCTCCCCTGCGTGGAATTTGCCCCTTGACCCTCTGTTTGTGGAATGGAGCCCACACTCTCCCTTTCCTTCTGCATTTTGCCTCTGCTCTGTCTCCTGATGTTCCTACTCAGCCCCAGCCTCCAGGGACCCCTCCTCGAAGAAGCCTTCCTGGCAGCACCCCATGGGAGAACCCAGCACCCCTTCAGGGCCCTTATTTACTCCATCATCCCTCTCCCAAGGCCGTGAGTGCCTGGGGATTGGCTCTGCTTCTTCTTGGGTCCCAAGAGCCTTGCTCACAGGAGGCAGGCGGTAAACCTTCCCCGCAGGTGCCACCACTTTGATTCCCTTTATTTTTTGCCACAACCCTGCAGATCACTACTGGTACTGTTACTGGTTTATAGAGAGGACAGGAGCTTCAGGAAAGGAGGAGACATTGTAAGCTTTTATAGCCACATGGGGCAAATGGGATTCATATGCATGCTTCCAAACCAATACCTCTAAGTGGTGGCTGGGCCGTGGAGGCCTGACAAGGGGCCTGGCATGGTCATGGGGCCCCCTGGATCCCTGCAAAGCCACCTAGCCTCTGTTCTGTCCCACCTCCTCTCCGCCTCTTGTTCCATCTACTCCAACTCCTGCTGCCTCCTCCCCTCGCCCCCAGCCTCTGCCAGGGCTGTGTTCTCTCCCTGGACACGCTTTCCCAGAAGTCCTCAGCTCCGTAATTACCTCTTTTAAGTCTCTGATCAGTTGCCTTCTCAGTAAGGCCCCCTTGACCACCCTGTTTAAAATCCCAAGACCCCTCCCCCTGCATCCCAACCCCCCTCACTCGGCTCTGCGTTTTCTTTTCCGGCTTGTCCTACCACACAAGATAATTTACCCACTTATTCTGTTTCTGTTTATTGCTGTCTCCCCCTACTAAAAGGTAAACTCCAAGAGAGCAAGGATCTTTGTCACCTTCATGCTGTTGCTCTAACCCTTGACACAGGGCCCGGCCTGAAGGTAGAGTCTAGTAGATAAGTGTCGAGTGAAAGCAAGTGCTCAGAGTCACTGGGAGCCGCGGAGAAGGTCATTACTTAGGTGGTCCAGTCGCCAGGGGCCTCCCAGTCCCCGCGTCCCTCAGCCCGGACCCCCTGACTCACCTCTGTGCTGTGTCTGCACCGCAGGCCTGGCCGGGCCTCTCCAGCCGGACGCCTAGGCTTCCAGGGAGCAGCCCAGCCCCTTTCCCCTCCCTTGGAGGGGAGGTACTACCCTGGAGGCCTCCTCCCTCGGCCGCCGGCTGAGCTCACTCCTGCCCTCCGTCTCCCTCTTACGGGGGTGTGACAGCACTGTGCCCAGCGCCAGCTGCCCTGGGAGGATTGCTGTGACCGTGATGAAGCAGGACGGACAGCTTAGCCTGAAGCTGGCCGGGCAGCTCAGCGAGGGCCAGCTGCGAGCTGCTGTCTTCCTCTTCCTCTTCCTCTTCCTGCCTGCCTGGCCTGCTCCTGGGAGAATGCACACACTGCACTCTGCATAAAGAAACCCCTCAGCTCCCCCCCCCCCCCCCCCCCAGCCCAGAGACCTGGGTTCAAATTCCGAGGTGTGACAGTTACTTCACCTTTTCTCCAAGCGTCCCTTCCCTTGTCTGTGACTTACAGGGTGTAAAGGAAAGCTCTTGGTAAGCTGTAAAGTCCCGGGCGTTTATAATTTGAGATTATTATAGCTTTCTTGGTTCCCCATAAGAGAATTTCTTAATTCCCAAGATTGATGTTTGATGGTGGAATTTCTGATTCGGGGAAGCCTGCTGGTGAGATGTTTATGGACAGGGTGTGAGTCCCTAGGTTATACAGGATACATCGATTTGTTTACTGACCAGTACATATTTTTGAGTGTTCACAATGATCTAAGCAAAACGAAACTAAACTGAACTGGACTAGTGCCCTGCCTTTGGGAAGCTTCCAGACTGGGATTTGGGGCTGCTGGGAGACAGATAATCACAGCAGGAATGAGCAGAAAAACCCAGACAGGATACTCACAACCACTTCTAATGAATTTATAACTTTTTTGAACTGAAAACCTTCTTGCCCTCTCTTACTGCTCCTGCTGTTCCCCGGCCCCTCCTGCTTATCTGTCCAGCTCCTCTTTATCTTTTCATCTCACCACAAATGATCCCTCTCTCGGGAAGTTATTCTAGTCTGAATTAGAAGCTCATGACCTGCTTTCTTGCCCCTTGTGGTATAATAAAATATATACATAAAATATATACAGTGTGACCCAAAGAAATGTAACTGATAGCTGTTAAATGAAAATGAAATGTATTTTAATAGACACTGCCTTTATAATTATTCAAAGTGTGTACACATATTTTTGAGACACCCTATACATCTGGTCTTAATACTAGTTCCTGGCACAAAGCTCCTAAGTGATAAGATTGCCTTTTGTATTTATGGCTGGGGACCCCTTCAGGAAGGGGGCAGGGTGCCAGAAAAACCAAGCCTGAAGTAGAGGGTCAGAAGTATGGGTGACTGCAGGATTTGCAATTGGTGTCTGAAGCGGGAGCAGTCTTGTGGGAGTGAGCCCTAAACCTGTAGGGTCTGCATTAGTCCCGAGCTAGTGTCAGAATTGAATCAAGTTGAATTGAATTGTTTGACACCCATTTGGTGTCTGAGAATTGGAGAATTGGTTGTTGGTATGGAAAACCACGTATTTGGTGTCACAAGTGGTGTTAGAAAGACACGCCACCACCTTGGTACACCCAGCACAGTGGTAGCTATTTTTTTAACTATTGTTTCTTGTCTAAAGCACAAATGAAAGCAAGGACTGCATTGCTGTTGGTCACCAATGCAGACCCAACCCTTGTCCAGGGCTTGGCCCAAGGAAGGTACTCAACAAATATTTGGGGGATGAATGAATGAACAATGGGCAGGAGCCATCAGGATTCTCAACCTCAAGGGCAACTCTGGAGCTTTGGCAATTAAAAAAATATATATATATCTTTATTGATTTCAGAGAGAGGAAGGGAAAGGGAGAGAGAGATAGAAACATCAGTGATGAGAGAGTCATTGATCAGCTGACTCCTGCACGCCCCTGACTGGGAGTGGAGCCCGCAACCTGGGCCTGCGCCCTGACTGGGAATTGAACTGCCATCTCCTGGATCCTAGGTCGATGCCCAACCTCTGAGCCATGCCCGGCCGGGCGGCAATTTTTTTTAAAAGGTAGGGGTTGGAGTGTGTGTGTGTGTGTGTGTGTGCCCTTTTTGCCCACCCTAGCACACCCCAACATGAGACACAGCCCTTTAGTCTCAAAGCTGGGATTCCTTTGGGACTGCTTGTACCAAAAAGGTGTGTCCCCAACAGTGTTTCAAAAGTGATCCTGGTCTTTCTGCTGCCTCTCCTGATCTTCCCTGATGGCTCTTGCCATCCTGTGCCCTTCAGGAATTCAAGCTACTACCCCAGGAGTTTAAAAGGCTCCTTTTAGGTGGTTCTTCTGTGAAAGGGCTGCTCTGTAAGATGAATGAGTTTCCTCTCTCCCTGTGTTTCTGCTCTAAAAGTTGGCTTGTCTTGTGCTTAGCATTAGTATTCATACAGCCGTACCCACCAGTCCCTGGACAATACTTTGGGAGCGCCTGCAGTGCATTGAGCACTGCTTGGGGTGGGACCCAGAGGGGGACCAGATTTCGGGGTGGGGTGGGATGTTTATAGGTTCCTCACCTCCACTGCATAACAACCCTGGAAAGAAGGGTGTATCTCCCTGTTCTGCATGGGAGGAAGCAAGCTCGGAGAGGTGTGCTACTTGCCCAGGTTTGTACAATAGGGAAATTACAGAGCTGCAATTTGAGCCAGGCCTTCTGATGACAAAGATTGACTTTTAATTCATTTGTGCAAGGTTGAGAAAGAAGTCAGGGGACCTGTGGCTGTTGTCTTGGCAGGACATCTGAGATGTATTGACTCTGGGCAGGTGCCCTCCCCTCCTGGGTCTCAGCCTCTCCATCTGTGATTTGAGGTGTTTGCTCACTAAGGGGCCTGACAGCTCCCCACCATGTCCCCGAGGTAGTGTCCAGCTTGTGTTTTGAGGAAGAAGCAGGACACTTGCTTTGAGACATCATTTGGCAGGTCCTGTGGGCCACTGGATCCCCTGTTGCTGTTGGCAGTGGCTGTACACGGGGTGGTGAACGGCATCCAGGAAGGTGGCCTTGACCCTACCGTTCAGAGAGGAAAGTTCTGGCTTTCAACCTGGCCCCTGCCAAGGACTTGAGCTATCACTGCCCATGGGTATTACTGAATTTCTTTCTGCCATAGTTTCCACATCTTGCGTGTCTTGAGATTAAGGTCTTCATGGCCTTTTACCAACACCAAAACATAATTAAAATGGCAAAGGGTAAAGACAAAGAGAGAATCTTAAAAACAATAGGAGAAAAGCAGTTAGTTACCTATAAGGGAGCTCTCATAAGACTGATTTCTTAACAGAAGCTTTGCAGGCTGGAGGGATTGGCATGCAACATTCAAATTGATGAAAGGCAAGGACCTACAACCAAGATTACTCTACCCAGCAAAGCTATCATTTAGAACCAAAGAACAAATAAAGAGCTTCCCACATAAGAAAAGGCTAAAGGAGTTCATCACCACCAAACCAGTATTACATGAAATGTTAAAGAGTCTTCTTTAAGTAGGAGAAAAAAAGATAAAATTATGAATAATAAAATGGCAATAAATATGTATCTATCAACAATTATTTTATTTTTACTTTTTAAATTTTATCTTTATTGTTGAAAGTATTACAGATGTCTCCCTTTTCTCCCCATTGATCCCCTCCCCCCTGAGCCCCTCCCCCCCAGGTCTTCACCACACTATTGTCTGTGTGCATGGGTTATGCATATAGGTTCTTATGTTAATCTCCCCACCCACCCATCCACCCACCCCTGCCTTCCCTCTGAGATCCCTCAGTCTGTTCCATGCTTTTATGTCTCTGGATCTATTTTGTTCATCAGTTTATTTTGTTCATTAGATTCCACATATGAGTGAGATCATGTGACACTTGTCTTTCCCTGACTGGCTTATTTCGCTCAGCATAATACTCTCCAGGTCCCATCGTGCTCTCTCAGAGGGTAAGGGATCCTTTGTTTTTACAGCTGCATAGTTTTCCATGGTGTAAATGTCTGAGAAGATGCTTGATATGATTTCAATCTTCTTGAACTTGTAGAGACTTTTGTGTCCTAACGTGTGGCCTACCTTTATCAACAATTACTTTAAATACAAATGGTTAAATGCTCCAATCAAAAGACATAGGATGGCTGAATGAATAAGAAAATAAGACCCTCAACATATGCTGTGTATAAGAGACTACTTCAGATCGAAAGACACACAGACTGAAAGTAAAGGGTTGGGAAAAGATATTTCATGAAAATGGAAACAAAACAAAAACAAAAAAGCTGGGGTAGTAATACTTATACCAGACAAATAGACTTTGAAACAAAGGATATAACAAGAGACAAAGAAGGACCCAGCAATTCTACTTCTGGGTATTTATCTGAAGAAACCCAAAACTCTAAATTGAAAAGACATATGTATCCCTATGTTCATTGCACCATTATTTACAATAGCCAAGATATGTAAGCAACCTAAGTGTCCATCAACAGATGAATGGATAAAGAAGTGGTACATATATACAATGGAATATGACTCAGCCATAAAAAAGAATGTAATCTTGCCTTTTGCAACAACATGGATAGACCTAGAAGGTCTTGTGCTGAGTGAAATAAGTCAGACAGAGAAAGACAAATGCTGTAGGAGTTTACTTTTATGTGGACTCTAAAAAACAAAATAAATGAATAAGAAGAATAGAAACAGACTCAGAGATACTGAGAACATTTTGACAGTTGCCAGATGGGAGTGGTTTGGGGGTTGAATGTGTTGGAGAGTTCCCAGGATCAGTCTCAGCTCAATGATTTGCTAAAGGGACTTATAGAACTCAGAAAAGTTACTCTCATGGATATGTTTTTTTTGCTGTGAAAGGATACAGATTAAAATCAGCAAAGGAAAGTGTAGGGTGGTATCCTGGAGAGACCAGGCATGAGCTTCCAGTTGTCCTCTCGCAGTGGAGTTGTGCAAACAGCATTTAATTCTCCGAATGACCAAGCACACAAAGTGCTAGTAACCAGAGAAGCTCTCCCCAGCCTTGTTGTCCAGAGGTGTTGGGCATCAGTCTCAGAGGCCTGGCTTGCTGATGTGGCTGACCTTAGTTACTGTCTCCAACCCCTGTAGAGGTCAAACTGATACCTCGTGGACCATGGCCCCACATGAATCACGCTGTTAGTGGAAACTGTCTGGCATGGCCCCAGGCCCCAGGCAGACAGAGACACTCTTTTCAGACTCAATATACCACGTGCTTAGAGCTTATCTCCCAGGAGCTGTCAAGGGCCAGCCTTTTCTCTAGAAAGTGTGGGGTTTGAAACCCTGCTGAGTTAGCCACGTGCTGCACATTGAGTTTTGTCTGGTTTCCCAGTAATGTCTTTTTTCTGGGTCAGCATCCAGTCCAGGATCCCATATTGCATGTAACTGTCCTGTCTCTAACTAGTCCAGTTCCTCAGTCCTGGTCTTTTGTAATCCTGATACTTTGAAGAGCACTGGTCAGGTGTTTTTTTTAGAATGGCTTCTATTTGAATTTGTTCGGAGGTCAGGCTCTTGATGATCTTTTATTTACTTTTTCATACCTCGTGTACATAACATTTTTATTTTTGTTTATTCAGATGGTCCCTGTTTTGCCAACAGAAGTTTGACTCCTCACATGTAGGGCTAACATGCTGTTTTGTGTTTTTATTTTTACAGTTTAAAAATATTTAACTTTCATTTGCAATATGTTCTGTGTATGGTGTACAGTATGGGTCTAAATTCTTTCTTTTACACCATTTTCTTACAGAGGCGTTTGTTATTTTTTGTAGAACAGATTTATTTGCTGAATGAATAAATAAATATTGAGGAGTATTGTGTTACTCTTAGCACCTCATATATTAACTTCTTATATTTGCTTGATTCTGTTTTGGAAATATTAGTTCTGTATGAGTGGTTCATTATTTCTGCCTTAATTTGATATCATATGGTGTTATAATTACCCTTTTGTTATGTTTTGAAATTTTAAAATTTGGTAGAGTTGAGCCCATCATTTATATGCATATATATTTGTGTGTATGTGTGTGTGTGTGCGTGTGTGTGTGTGTGTGTGTGACTTCTTCAGTTTCCCCCCTGTGGCATTCCTATTTGTTTATTCTTTGAGATGAATTTCTGTAGTAAACATCTATTGTTTTTGCCTGCTCAGCAACCCTTCCCCTTATTTTGGTAAGAAAATTCTTCTTTCCTGTGAAGAACCCATATGCTTTGGGTGGAGTTGCTTCTGCCTCCCTGGGCACAGAGGGATGGGAATAAGGCCCAGTCACCATCACAGTATCTTATCTCCCTGGTCAAAAGTGATTGGTTTGGAAATGAATACATAATCCAGGTTGGGCCAGTCAGAAACCCTCCTCTCTGACCACCCACTCCCCTAAATGATTCCTAGTTGGGACACTTTGCTCTGTGCTTGCTTAGTTGGAGGAGGGGCTACCAAAAATCAGTCATCTCACCCCCCACATGGAGAGAGCTCGTCAGAGAGAGAGGGAAAGAGAGAGGGGGTGGGGAGAGAGAAAGAGGGAGAGAAAGTAAGAGCTGATGCCTTGAGTCCCTGGATCCAACTATACCCGAGGCTTGACTTTACACTTTTAAAATATAAATTTCCTTTTCTTCTTAAATTCAGTTTGAGTTGGATTTCTTTCATTTGCCACACTCTTGATTAGTACAGCTTCACTATTTGTCAAAGTCTCAGGTATCTCCTGGGGGCTTAAAATCTAGTAAAGATGACAACCTCCCTAGATTAAGATACAGACTTTACAATATCAACCCATCTTCCCAACTCAGGACCACATTTATCTCCATTTTCCCCCTGTAGTGTCTTTTATTCCCATTAGTGTTTTGCTAATTTTATTGGCATAAGTTACGTTTTGAGTTAAATTAGCATCCACGTCACTGACTTGTTTAAAACATTATTTTGAACACTGCCCTTTTCTCCAGCCCCGCGCTCCGAGACGCGCATGCCGCAGACCTCTGCGGTTTGGCTCTGGCTCTGGCCACGTGTTAGGCCGCGCGGGCTCGCCTGTGCTGCGGCCTTGAACCGCCCCAGATCCGAAAGGCTGAACACAAGTTTGCCTCTTTCTCACGCCTGGTCTGCTGCCAACAGTCCAGCGCAGCTGTCCTCTACGTGGGGCCCGAGCGAGCCAGGCTGCTCGGGTTTTGTGGCTCCTCCACCTTAACAGTAAGCGTCTGCACTTGCTGCTGGGGGAAGAGAGAGACTGAGGGTCCCCCTGGGGCTTCTCATTGCCTCAGTCCAGCAGTGACCCTCATTGCTCTTCTGCTCTCATTTCATTGACCAGAACTAGTCGCAGCACCCTGCCGAAGGGTGAGGGGTTGGGAAGCAGAGTCTTCCAACTGCCCAGGGAGCAGAGGAGGGTCGGGTTGCAGGGAGCCATCGGGTTGCCTGCCATGCACATGCTCTTGGCTTCCTTGGGTTGGAGAGGTCCGTAGTGGATTAAAGCAGAAGAGAAATTCTCAGGAGTTATTTTAAAATGGCAGTAGCCCGGCCTGGTGTGGCTCAGCGGTTGAGATCCAGGCGATCGGGGTTTGATTCCCGGTCAGGGCACATGCCCGGGTTGCGGGCTCGATCCCCAGCAGGGGGCGTGCAGGAGGCAGCCGATCAATGACTCTCTCATCATGGATGATTCTATCTCTCTCTTGCCCTCTCCTTTCCTCTCTCTGAAATCAATAAAGATACATTTTTAAAAAATGGCAGTAAAAGGAGTAGATAGTATGAGGATGGAGAAAGTATGGGGTGACACCTCCCCAAAAATGAGACTGAGAGAAGGGCAGAGGGTCTTGGGTGACCAGCCACGAGAAAGGGATGGATGTCAGGACGAGCTTAGGGACTAAGAGAAATAACCAAGTGGAAATAGGACTTGGAGGGTCAGGCCAGTGACAGATATGACAGTGAAACTACTAAGGAAAGGGAAGGTGATAATGAACTCTTATTGAGTGCTGGCCCTGCTCCTGGTTCTTGCCAAACATTCTGGTTGTTAACTCCCAACAACCAAGAAACTGGATGCTGTTCTGATGCTGGAACTTTCGGAGCTCTCATGTAACAAACAAGAAATTCTAGCCCAGCCGGCGTGGCTCAGGGGTTAAGCATTGACCTAGGATGCAGGAGATCATGGTTCGATTCCCGGTCAGGGTACATGCCCAGGTTGTCGGGGGCATGCAGGAGGCAGCCGATCAATGACTCATCATTGATGTTTCTTTCTCTCTCTCTCTCTCCCTCTCCCTTCCTCTCTGTGAAATCAATAAAGATATATTTTTAAAAAAAAGAAAGAAAAGAAATTCTATGTTAAGTAACTTGTGCAAGGTTACCCATCTGGCCAGTGGCAGAGCTGGACCCTCTACCCCACCCCCAGATCTGACGTCCTGTGCCACCTGTCAAGATGTCCTTAAAGGGGAGACAAAGCGGGAGAAGGAACTTCCATCCCTTGGAATGTGCCGGGCCCTGGGCTAGGTACTCTCCTCTCTCACATTTCAGGACCTGCCAGACATATAGAAGGGGCTCGATGCATATTTCTCTCCTTTCTGCTCCTTCCTGAACTTCTTGGGCAAAGGGCAGGCATGTGGATCCCTGTGTCCCATTTGGCCACTGTCTTTTCTCAAAACTGTGAGTGGGATGGAGCTAGGGGTCTTGTCCCTGAGGCCCCCTCCGCTGGACTGGTGTGGGCCCGGCCGCCTGCTGCCTGGGAAGGAGGGAGGAGGAAGGCCGTTGGGCTGAGCATGCCTGCAGAATGTTTCTGGAGACAGATGGGAAAGCTTAAGCGTGGGTGCTTTGCAAAACATCTTCCTGCAGCTCCCACCAGCAAATGCTGCCAGGATAAATCCGCGGGCGATCAGGGAGACATGGGCTCCCTTCTCGCTCCCGCCATCTGCTGACTGCTCGCCTTTGGGTCTCTAAACTTTGGATTCTTCACCTGTAAAGTGGAGGTAATGACAGTCTCGAGGGAGTAAATGAATTAATGTTTAGCCCAGTCCCTGGCAAAACACTAAATGTTCAATAAATACAGATATCATTACCTGTGCCATAGATCTGGAAAATGTGGTCCAGCAAGTTGTCCAGGCTTGTGACAAATACTGATCCGCTGAGCTGAGGTTTGGCCCCAGGGGTTGGCGCAGAATTAGGCCTCTTACAAGGCAAGCCTGGCACTGGCCTTGAAGGGAGAATGAGCTTTTTTTTAAAAAAAATATATCTTTATTGATTTCAGAGAGAGGAAAAGAGAGGGAGAGAGACAGAAACATCAATGATGAGAGAGTCATTGATCGAGCCCACAACCCGGGCATGTGCCCTGACCGGGAATCGAACCCCGATCGCCTGGATCCTAGGTCGATGCTCAACCGCTGAGTCACGCCCGGCTGGGTGAGAATAAGCATTTTAGTTCAGGAATCCAAAAGGGTGAGTTTAGGTGCTCTGGTCCCATGGGAAGCCTTTCCTTGGAGGGGGAGCCCTGGCTGGCTTAGCAGATTGGCACACTTAGTGAGAGGGCCAGTTTCAGAAAACAAGCCTAGCCCTGTGTCCTCTCTGGGTGAGAGCCAGCGATCCTCAACTCAAATCATTGCCACAGGCTGAGGGCAGTTAACTGCTGCGAGGGTGAGGCTCTGTTCTTTGAAGCCCGGGATAAGCAGGCACCTTCAGGCCAGGCCCTGGTGGGAGCAGGGTGGTGCGGAGTTGGTGGGTCTTTGGAGGCACTGAAACATCAAATCATTTAGACCGCCTCTCGGCCATAGGTCCAGTCCTGCAGGGGCAGGAATGCCACCGCGATGGTGGAGTCTAACCTGCTGGCTGGACCCAGAGACTGGTGGCTTTAGGGGTGGGGATGTGACATCAGAGGTGGGGCCATGGCAGTGTGCAGAGGTCCTAACCCCAGGATTCATGTCGGTCTATGTTGGCCTGAGTCTCTTTTTATAGGTGGAGGTCAAATCCCTTAAGTTCAGATGGACAAATCACAAGTGGAAGGTGAAATAGGTTCCCAATCTCAGGGCAAAAGGTCAGGAGGGCACAGGAGCCTCCTGTGAGCTTCTAAGAGCAAGGCCCAGCTATCACAGAAAAAAGGCAGACTTTGCGGACAGACAGCTGTGTGAATGTCATCTCTCCCCAGGCATGGCTTGGTGACTTATGTCATGCCCCTTAATTTAAATTTACCTGAGCCTTGGTTTCTTCATCTGCAAAGTGGGGATGATGATACTGACTTATCATAGGTGGTGACATGGCTGGCCTTCCATAAATGCAGTGATCTTTACTGACACCCATTCGCAACCTTTCTGAACACCTACTATGTGCAGAGCCCTGGGTTGGGACTGGTAAATGTGAGCAGAATCAGACAGGGACCCTGCCCTCATGGCCCAGGAATTAGTATAGTATCAAGTGTGGCGAGGCTGCAAGAGCCCCTGGGATGTGAGGGCTCCCCAGGAGCACGCACTGCAGAACAGGGAGGGAGTCCCATTGCCTCCTAGGATTTCCCTCTCTCTGGGACATTGCAGTTAGTGCTGGTGTGCCACTGAAGAGGGTGCTCTCCAACCCAAACCAGGGCTTGTGGTCTGGTGGGCGGGAGAGAATGTGGCCTCCTTGAGAACAGGGCTTGCTGCTCTTGACCTCCATTTGGGCAGGTCTCACATCAGAGCTCCTGCAGCAGCTCCTCCCTTCTCCAAGGTCTCCAGGACTGGGTGAGAGCCACGCAGCTCCAGTGTGGGCCTTGTAGGCACAAATGCCAGTGGGCCAAGTGGCCAAAGGAAAGCCTCTGGACCAAACTGACATCTCTGGGCCAGGGTCAAAATTGTGGAGGAAGGAGACAGGTGGGTGATGGGGATGGGAGGGGCTGGATCTGGGAAGAGGCCGGAGATGGGGAAGAGAGGGTCTCTCATTCATCCAACAAACATTTATCGAGCACCGGCTATGTGCCCTATGCTCTATTTGGCCATTGCTTTTTCTCAAAGCTGGGAGTGGGATGATCTGTGCTTCTGGTCCCTGGGGCCCACTTTGCCAGATTTATGTGGGCTGAGCCCTCTGCTGGCTGGGAAGGAGGAGGGAGGAAGGCCATTTAGGAATCAGCAGGGAACAAGACAGACAAAAATCTCTGCCCTCATGCTGCTGACATTATCGTTAGGAGAGACATGTGGTCAGTAAGTAAAATATACAATATGTTAGATGGTGATAAATGGTAAGGAGGAAAAATAAGGCAGGGAAGGAGGGGATAGGAATGTGTAGATGTTGAGATTTTAGATGGGGTGACCAAGGGGGACCTCATTTAGCAAGAGCATGAAAAGGACCTGGAGAAAGTGAGGGAGCAGGCTGTGTGGCTCCTTGCGGAAGAACATTCTTGGCTGCGCAATAGCAGGTGAAAATGCACTGAGGTCAGGTGTGTTTGGTGGGTGTGAGGAGCCCAGGCTGGACAGCTGCATAAACAAGGTGGGAGGGCAGTGGGCAGGAGGTAAGAGGTGAAGAGGGAGCTGGACATAAAGGACCTTCTAGGTCACAGGAAGGACTCTGCTGGGAACCAGTGGAGGGCCCTGCAGAGGAATGGCAAGATCTGCCTTAGATTTTAACAAGATTACTTGGCCACCCTGTTGAGAACAGGCTGTATGGGGCCCGGGCAGAAGCAAGGAGACCAGCTGGGAGGTGGCCCCTCAAGTATTCCAGATGTTTCATTTCCCACTGTGCCCCCAAAACATGACATGCTTCCTGGCACAGAGCAGGCACTCAACAAATATTTATTGAATTAGTGATCTCCAAATGCTGGTTTCAGACTGATGCCACGTAGGCTATATGGAGAAGTTGCAGAAAAGCAGACCCCAGGTACTGCTGCTGGGGAATCTTGATCCAGTAGGTTTCTTATGGGAAAGAGGAGTCTGCAGGTAATTATGGGCAGCAGGGTTGGCTTTGTGTGTCAGGAATATTTTTGTCTGCAAATAATAGAGACTGACCAACAATGGCTTAAACAAAGAGGGCTTTATTTTTATTTACAAGAATTCTGGAGGAGGATGGCTGCTGGCATTGGCTTGGTTAAATAATGATAGGGTCAGTGTCTTGGCCTTTTTCTCATTGTAGCAAGAGGGCTGCTGTGGCTCCAGGCATCACATCCTCAATCAGGGCAGGAAGAAGGGAGGGACAGGGAGGTGTTCCCCATGTCTGTCTCTTTTATCAGAAGAGCACAAGCTTTCCCAGAAGTCCCACAGACCTCCTCTTAAATTTTACTGCCCATACCTGGTCACATGCTCTCCCCAAGCTGCAAAGGAGGCTGGAATAGTGAATATCTGGATTTACCACCTCAACAGTAGGAGGTGGCTAGAAAGGACTTGGGATTTACCACTGGGGAGTGAACAGGGGCATCTGCCGTGGCTCCACTGGATGAGTGGTACTTGAGGTCCCTTCTACATCTGGGCTCTGTCTCTGTGACTTGCTGCTTCCCTGAAGCACCCCTGGTGACCCGAGTGAAATCCTAAAGGGCCTACTCAAGCCTAGACACTGTCATGCTTCTCTTCACATGTCTGAACAACATATTGATCCCCGAGGCGGCTTCTCTGGGGAAGCGCCGTCTTTATGAGGGACGATACATATTGAGCATCGCCTCACCTGGCAGACATTAAAACAGCGGTGCCACATTCCCACGGAGACGGTCACCTCCGAGAGCCTTCTGGAGCTTGACTTACACACACACACGCACACTCACACATGCACACTCAGGCAGTATCTCTCTATTCACACCCATACGCTGGCACCACTCACAGAAAAAAAGACGTCTTCGATCACCCCCTAAGCACGCAGTCAGGGGGAAGACCAGGATGCCCCCTTCCTCCCGTAGGCCCCACTGCTGGTCAAGAATCAAAGGGCATCCCAGCAGCAGCTGTTTCCTGCAGTTTGGGGCGAGAAGAAATGCTTTCCCTGCACTGCCCAGTCTCCACAAATGGGGGTTACAAAGCCAGAGGCAGGGTCTATACTTCAGGAAAGAAAGGAACAGGGCTGGTTTATTCTTTAACTCTTGAAAAATGGGAGCAAAAGGTCTCGCGTGGGAGGGATTTTTGAGGGAGAGTGGATGAAGTCACTGGAGCTGGCCCAGGTGGTAGAAGTCAAGTGGGGTTGGGTCTCAGGTACAGAGGCTGGAAATGGGGACTCGAAGGGGCCAGTCCATGAGGGTGGCAGTGGGGTCTTTTCCACTGTTTATATTTCCAGAAACCTACTGGAAACCACTGTATATCTGCCCTCCATAGGCTTTAGGAAAAGGTAAGAAAATTATTAATTTTTGGCTGGAATTGCATCACACCAGCACGGTAGGAAATGCAGATTGGCAATTACATACATCTCTCTGAGAACCACAACCACATACCTGACCCAATCTGCCATGCTTTAAAGTCTTCTCAGGCCTGGGGCCCAGGATGGGCTGGACAATAAAGAGCCCCGAGGGCTGCAGAGGCAGGTGGGAACC
The DNA here is from genome assembly GCF_054644295.1 of Miniopterus natalensis. Lineage (NCBI taxonomy): Eukaryota > Metazoa > Chordata > Mammalia > Chiroptera > Miniopteridae > Miniopterus > Miniopterus natalensis. The sequence goes on from NC_142095.1 coordinate 40,964,701, forward strand.
CCCAGGGCACAGGCTCGTGGGAGTTGGAGGGCAGAGATGGCTTCAGGGATGATGTTTCCAATATTTAGCACCCCAGGGTGCTCCAGCCTTGCTTAGTGTCGTCCTAGAGCTTGTTAGAAATGCAGACCCTCAGCCCCACCCGGATCTACTGGCTCAGAAGCCGTATTTCAACAAGATCCCCATGATGCGTAGGCACAATAGCTTGAGAAGCGCTGTTCCAGACCTCTGGGAGCGGGAAGGCTGCAGCCCAGGCTGGGTGTGGTTACAAGGCCTGGACGGGGAGGGCTGTGAAAGGAGGGGGTGAGGGGAAAGGCTAGCAAACTCTAAGAAGCTGTCTTTGTTAGTACCCCTCCCACCTGCCATGATGTGAGCCACCAGGTCACCGAGGGCTGCCCTGCCCTCCTCACTAAGGACAGCTGCACCTGAACTGGTTTCCCCTTGGTTGGCTTTCAAGGCAGGTGTCCCGAAATGCTCGCACACCTGGCTGCAGGTAAGACCACAGGCAGGGAAGTCCTCTGAGGCCTGCGAGTTGAGCTGCCCAGAGAATCAGGGCCCTGTGGGGGCCTGGGCAGAATGGAGGGTTGTCAGGCCAGAGAGACCCCTGTCCCTTCTTCCCAGCTCTGCCAGGAAAGTCTCAGTGGGGCTCAGAGCCCCTTCAGGGAGAGGTACCCTGTGAAACTTTTCCCAGTAGTAGCTTCCTCTTGGAGCAGGAGGGTGAGTGCTCAGAAGAAAAATCTGGGAGCTTAGGGGACCCCCAGCTTTGGGGGAGGAAGAGGGCCTCTGGGACAATGCAGTTTTACAGGAGCAAGCATGAATTTAACACATATCCCAAAGCCCAGGGGCCCAGGGCTGCCAGATGCAGAACGGCTGGGGGAGGGTGTAGGGCCAGGGCTGGGCTGTGGGGTGCTGGAGCTCCACCAGCCAGCTCTACAGCACTCGCTCTTCACTAGACAGCGTGGTGATTCTCCGCAGGTTTTCCCTGACTTTAATAAATTCAGGGGCATGGTCTTCTTCCTTTTCTGGCATTTTTTCCAGCTGAAAGAGAGGGGAGAGGTGTGAGTGGGTGGGGTTAGGGGAATTCTGAGACTCAAAAGCCACTGAGTTTGGACCAAGGGCCCTCTCTAGGGAAACAGAACCAGGGGTCAGTTTTGCCACCAGCCTGGTAGGTGGGGGGACAGAGCACGAGACTAAGTTCTCTCTGTGAAGCCTAGTTCAAATTGCTTATTACTGCATTTGGGCCTCGGGTTTCTCATCTCTAAAATGGGAATGCCATCTGGTTCACCGGGCAGTTGTGAGAATGAAGTCAGAATCAACATGTGACAGATTGGGCATATGAAGAAACGGAGGTTCAGAGAGGGGGAGCCACTGGCCCAGAGTCACACAGCAAAGCGAGTGGCGGAGTGAGGACTCAGGCCAACGGTGGACTCACGGTCCAGTCCTCATTTTGCTCAACTTGCCAGATGCTGCCACATGCAGAGCTCTTACTTGGGCCAAGAAACGTGCTTGGCGGAGGCACAGCCGGGCTGGGTGCCCCTCTCACCTGGCTCAGCCTCTGCTGCCGTCTCAGCAGCTCCTGCTCGAAGGGACACTGCAGCCGCTTGGCCTCCAGCTCCTCCTTCTTCTTCTTGATGAGCTGGTTGCGCCTGCGGTGCTCCAGGACCCGCTGCAGCTCGGGCTTGCTGTCCACACCCAGGCCCCTGGGGCAGGGGAAGCCGTCAGGAGACCCCAACTCCCCCACCCCCCTTTCAAGGCTGCACCCCGTAGTGACACCAACCTCCACCCTCCACCGTTACCTCGTGCAGCCCTCCTGGCAGTCTGGGTGTGTGTGTGTGTGGGGGGGGGGCCCTACTGTCCCATCATACAGAGAAGGGAAGTGAGGCTCCTAGGAGTTTAGACACTGGCCGGAGTCACAGCTACAAAGGGGCTGAGTGAGGACTTGCACTCAGGCCTGTCTGACTGCAGAGACCAGGCTTATGTTCTTTCAGGTTATTTTCTCCGGATGTGTTTCCTGGGGTGGAGCTGCCAGGGCAAGCTCTCTTAAAAGATTTTGGACGCATTTTCATCTGCCCCTTAGAAAAGGCTATCCAATTTATACTTCTGTCAACAGTGCACAAGGGCACCTATCTCTCCCCACCGTCACCATCCAATCCCTTCGTATCTGTGAATCGGGTAGGCAAGAAATAATATCTGGTTTTCACTTGTTTCTCTGATTATTAGTCACATCAAGCAGCCTTTGAGATGTTGACCAGCTATTTGCATTTCCTCTCTTCTGATCTAATGATACCTGCCTTTTGCTCAGTTTTCCCTTGTGGGTTTGTGAGAGGTATGTAGATATTAATTTTTGTGTGTTATTTATATTGCAAATATTTCCCCTGATTTGTCTTTAGGCTTTTTAAAAATTGTGGTGATGGTTTTTGATATTAAAAGCGATAACTCTAAAAGGCAACCAGAGAAATACTCATGATAGACTAAGAAGAAAACAAACAAACACCACGAACGGTACAAAATGTTATCCGTGGGAAGATGCTTTGCATACAGCTGAAAACAAGAATGAAAAGTCGAGGCCCGCGTCAATACTAGAAGCGGCCAGGAGAGGGAGCTGCGGAGGCGCGGCTGCCTTCCTTCTGGCACTGGTGAAGGGGACTGTTTTCCAGGGCCCTGCGTGGACAGAGCTCAGCTTCCCTCTCCCCTCGTCCACTTTTCATTCAATTGCCCTGCCACCTCAGGCCTCTCTCTTTCACTGCATCCCCCAGCCTCCCTGCTCCATTCATGCCCCCTCCAGGGTTGTGACACTCCTGCTTGAGACCCTTCCCAGGACCCTTCCTCTGGCCTACCTCACAATCTATGCTCCAGCCACTGTGCAACTGGTGTTTCCTGTCCATTTGCACATGCTCATCCATCTGCTGGAAACATACCCCATGGAAGCACCCATCATACCACCTGGGTATGCATCCATCCCCTCTGTGAGGGCAGGAACATTCCTTCTTGTACCCCCAGGGTCTGGCACAGTGCCTGGCACATAGCAGGTGCACAGTAAATGTGCAGGTCAGGCACAAAGTAAGTAGCTGGGTGGGAGAACAGCTTTTGGATCTTCACAGTTTCTGTTGGTAACCATGGGGGGTACCCTCAGCCCTCTTCAAGCTCCTAGGAGCGCCTGGGATTACCACCAGGCCTGCCTTCCACAAGGGGCACCTCCTCAAGCCCCAGCAGGCCTGAGGGGGTGCTTGCCAGGCTGAGGCAGCCAAGCACTATTCTCACCTTCTGTGGTTCATGAGCAGCTCTCGGTGCAGCTCCTGGTGGCTCCGGGAGGCCTTCACAGGGTTCAGTAGCTTCTTGGGCTTGATGAGCTCCGGGTTCCACTCTCTGTACTCAGGCCGGGCCATCAGGCCACCAATCTCTGCCCGTTCCCTCTGGATCTCCGAGTACATGGAGGCTGTAGAGATGGGAATGGGAGCTGGTCAGAGCAGGTCACAAGCTTACCCACCCCATGGACACAGCTGAAGGGCAAGGATTTTGGTCACCTTGGCCACCTGCTACTATGTAGCCCTGGGCAAACTAGCTGACTTTGAGCCTTTGTTTCCTCAATGGTGAGATGAAAATAATTGAACCTGTGCACGGGGTTGTTGTAAGGACTGGAGATGATGTTTGTAAGGTGGGGTATAGAGGTAAAGTGCTACTGGGCCACAAAATAGGGGTTGACACGTGCAAACATTTTTGGTCTGACTTTGAAAAACAACAATTACCCTCCTATAAAAGGGATTACACTTGAGTCTGTTTTTCAATGAGCTCAGAAAAAGAAAAAATATTTTAAAAGAGCAATATGTACTTGTTAAAGATAATTTGGATGAATCCTGTAACTGAAAGAAAATATCACCCCTTATTGTCTAACTTCCCTATCTATAATTCCAAATTCATCTGTGGAAGTGTCCGGCTTTTCTCTTTCTCCAGATCAAAGAGGAGAGGGTGGAATCCTGAGACTGCTGTGTCTGTAATTACAAAGGGATGCTTGTCATCTTTAAGCAGATGTCTGGCTTCTCGATGGCCTCACTTCCACCATAGCAGCTTGAAATTTGTTAATTTACTTGAAATTCAGGCAGAAGGGCTCCCTCTTCTACAAGTTGGCTACATATCCTTGAAGTGCTCAAAAGCAGGAGCAGAGAAAGAGAAAGAGAGAGAGAGGGAGAGATTTCTTAAGAAAAAGTCTCAGGGGGTGCAACAGCCTGGCCATTAGCTGCTTATAGTAATTAGAGTGAAAATGTAGGCATTGGCTCTGCCCCCTTCATGAGTCCTGCTTTTCTGAGGTTGTCTCTAGTACATGCCAGGCACTGGCAGTGTCCGATCTGGAACGTAGTAGACACTTAATATTTGTTGGTAATTGATAATAGTAATTTTGAGGTTGTACACATGAGGAAACCAAGGCTCACAGAGGTTGGTCTTGGGCAACCACCTTAAGGCATGTGGTTTCCATGGGGCACTGAGGGGTCAGTCCCCCTCTTGAGGACCGGCATGCTGGACAGACCCTCACTTCTCTGTCCCTCCCCGCACTGGGAGGAGTATGAAAGCCATGCCCGGCCTGACTGGGGTTTTATAGATGAATAGGAGTTCTCCAAGTAAAGTAGACAGGGACGGTGGGTCTGCCCAAAAACCTGGATGTGGGCAATTTCTCAGTAGGGCTGGAAATAGTAGAGAGTTTGATAGGTTGCAAATTGCAAGGTGACATGCCAGGGAATGTAGGCGTCGCAGGGAAGACTGCTTTGCGAACAGTGGCACGGCAGATGCGTGTTTGGCATTTCTATTGCTATCCATCGCAGGGTGCTTTTAGGAGGGTTAAGAGGGACCGTGTGTGTGAAACTGCAGTGTAAACTGGAAAAGCGTTAATTATTATGATATTTTGGATGTGGCCAGATTAAGTGTCAGAGAGTAGAGACATACTCGCTAAATTTTTTTTCCTCCTGGATTTGCATTCTCAGAACTGTTTCTAAAATGAGAATTCTAATTAATTTCCTTTTTTTCCATTAAGCTGTTTGTTTTCAGGTTATATCCTTCCTAATTTTTTTGGTCCTTAAAAAATAATTGTGGTAGTATCTAGTAGTTAAAAATGGACACTTGATAAAATAAACAGTTGGCTATAATAATTCTCCCCTCCCCCGCCCCCCTTTAGAAATGTGAACATTTTCTCAGCCTGTGGGATTAAGTTGTCTGGGAGCCAATGCATTAGAATACCCTGATTCAGATTGGAGTTTGGGGAATTTCCCCCTGTATGATGCCTATTTCCATTATCAAGTCCTACCAATAGTTTTTCTGAGTAATTCTCAGCTACATCCCATGCAGGCCATTATCACACCACACTTAACTCTGCAGCTTCTTGGTCCCTTTGTCCCTTTGAGCCTCAGGCCTTCCAGCGCTTCATAATTTTCATCAGTCACACACCATCTTTAAAACAACTAACTGTATGTAGCCAAAGCGATAAGGCAGGAAACAGAAATAAGTTGTATAACTTTAGGAAAGGAGAGGGCTGAATTGATATTTACATAAGAGATCCCTGTCTACCCAGAATCCCCAAATGTGTTAACAGAAAAGCGCTTGGCGCTAATAAGGGAGTTCAGTCCCGTGGTCAGATGCAAAGAAGAGCCCAAAACCACGAGCTCCCGCGCAACGCGAACGACCGCCGAGAAAGCACACGACCCGCAGCATTCATTCTACAATGTGCTTGGGTTCCTACAATGTTCCAGGAATCGTGGCAGACCCTGGACACACACAGGGGCGCTAAGCGCGCAGGGCTCCCGCTCTCGCAGGGCCGACCTTCTCCTAGGGGGGCAGGCAGTAAACTAGCGCACAGACCAGTCAAAACCGGGGGGGGGCTGGGACCCCACAGCAGAACCCACCCTCGGCCGGGTGCCGGGCGAGGGCGCTCTGAGCGGGCGACCCGTAGGACCTGGCGGTGGGGGGGGGGCTGCGTGGGGCGGAGGGGACCGCGGGTGCGAACCAAGCACCTGGAACAAGCTCGGTGTGTGCGGGGAACTGAAAGGCACAGTGTCCCCGGAGCGGCGAGAGCGAGCGCGCGGGGAGAGCGGCGCGGGCGGCGGGTTCACGGCCGGGGAAGGTCGCGCGGGTCCGAGCGTTACAGGCCGCTCTCCCCGGCGCGGGGCAGCCCGTCCGCGGCTGCGGGAACTTTGTATCCGACTTTGATTTCTGCCCGGGGACGGTCCAGAGGAAAACACCTGATTGGCCAGGCTGAGGAACCTTCGCCCCATAGGTCACCGGCCAGCCAATGGGCTTGCTGCCCCGGGGCCAGGCCCCCGCGGCGGGGGCCCCGCTTTCTCAATCCGCACCGGGCTCTGCGAATCATGCGCGCAGCCCTGCACCCCAGGTCCAGCCGGTGGGCAGCTCTGGCTCAAAGATCTGCTCCAGGCTTTTTTTGTTTTTTAAATGAAATCCGAGTGAGCTGTGCGGGGTGGAGCCTCTGGGAGGCCGGCCTGGGTGTGTGGCTGGGACCGGGATCCTGGAGGATGTGCGGGTTCCTCAGCCCACAGCTGCAGGGTGCCGAACTCCCGCAGACCACGCGGGTGGGGGCAGGGGCAGGGGCAGGGGCAGGGGCAGGGGCAGGGGCAGGGGCAGGGGCAGGGGCAGGGGCAGGACTCAGAGAGCTGCTGGGCCAGCCTTCCTGCCTTTTGTTAATGAAAAGGGGCCTGGGGTAGTAGAGCTTCACTAGATGCTGGAACTAGAGGCTGCTCAAGGAAGTGCTGGTGACTCATAAAATCTGGGCTCTCCGGGGGGCTGCAGAGGTGGGGGCCAGTCCCAGGGCTGTTCTGGCCAGGTCGCTCAGTCCTGAGAGATCCGAGACTCTGGGGGAAGTGACCACGATGGGCAAAGAGGTGAGGTGAGCTGAGGTGGGCATTAGGTCATCTCTGAAAGAGGAAAGATGGATGTCCAAAGGAAGAGCTGGCAGGAGAGAGGGGGGCAGCCCAGGAGGAAGTTAAGTGGCTGGTGAATATCCTTCACTGGTTGTCAAATCAGAATGAAGCTTAGGTGTAGGGATGTTGGAGCCATTAGAGCCTGGCTCGGACCCGGCTTTGCCCCGTCTTAGCTTTGGGCAAGTCTACCCACCCTCTGCAGCAGGAGGCGGCAAACTACACCCCTTTGGAACAGCCCTGCCCACTCATTACTATTGCCTATGGCCGCTTTCCATCAAAGCAGCAGACCTGAGTAGGTATGTAAGCTGCTCTTCATCAGCACCCCTCCTGAGTTTGCAAAATAAATGAAGTGATACTTGCAAGGTGCTTGGCAAGTGCCTGGCACAGCGCCAAGGACTCTCTACGTGCTGGCTACCGGGGCAGCCACATACAGCAAGGCAGGCTCCGCACGGCACCACCCAGGCCTTCACTCCTGTAGATTAAACTGTGCGCGGGGCCCCTGGAATTGCAGTTCAGCCATCCCGTTAGCTGTTAGCAGTTACCGCTAACACATCCCGTTCCTAGTCGTGGATCGAGTGTTCTCATCTTCCTTAGAAACTGCCCTGGTTACACCAGGGATCTCAACTCTGGCTGCACGCTGGTACCACCAGAGGAAGTCTGAAAAATACCGATGCCTGAGTCCACCCCAGGGATTCTGGTTTAATTGGCCTGGGAGGCAGCCTGACCTTCAGGATTTTAAAATAGTTCCCCAGGTGATTCCAATAGTCAGACAACTTTATAAACCATGGAGTTAAAAACGCAATCAAGCTTCTTAGCTTTGGCCTAAGTGATTTCAGCTGACTTGATGGCCTGGTTATTGTGGGCACCTCTGATTAAAGTCACAGCTCTTAGCAGCTCTGTGACCTTGGATAGAACCCTTCACCTCTGTAAAATCAAGATGCTGTGAAGACTGGATGAGCTCAAGTGCCGGGAGGGGGTAGTGACAGTCAGTAGGTGACAGCTAAATTGAATGTTTTGCATGACTACAAGATGGGCAAATCATTCACCCTTAGTATGCAGACTGTGGGACTGACCTCATATTTTGGGTGGGGATAATAATAGGTCAGAGGAGAGATCAGGAGATTGTCACTTGGTTCTCCCCTGGTTTTGCTGATGACCCAAGAGGTCCCACAGCTCCTCCCCAAAAGCTCTCCAGGATGCCAGCCCCACTCCAGACAAGGCTCAGCTGGGATCACGAGCTGCTCCCACGGGGAGCTGGCCAGGCTGCTGGGGCAGGCGTGGCTAATGTTAGGGTGGAAGCAGTCCCCTCCCCTCCCCACAGGAGAGCAAGAAGAAGAGATGGAAGGAAAGTGGTGTTGATGGAGACCCAGGTCACAGTTCATCCTGAACACAGCTGCAGTACTCTTGGCTGTCTAAGGCTTTAACGCCCCCTTCATCCACCCTTCCCCTGTTGGGGATTCTGGCTCTTTGATGACATCAATGATAACAAATGGCACATGGACCAGTAAAGCAACATGGTTCAGGCAGATGTTTTGAAGGAGACAGGCTGGGTTTGAATCATGGCCCCACCCCTTCCTAGCTGTGTGACTTTAGGCAAAGAGCTTAACCTCTCTGAGCCCCTGTACAGTGGGGATAATAGCAATACCATGGGGATGGGCTGTTTGGAGAGTAAAATGATACAATGTGCATGATGTGCTTAGCCCATTGCCTGACAGAGTGATGCTCACAGGGCAAACTGTGGTCTTCCTGTCCTGAGGGGACCTGTGGTGGGCACTTGACATTTGATGAAGGCTCACTCACTTCCATCTGGATCTCACAATCACCCTAGGAGGCAGCCAGCATTACTGTTTTATTTTTCCCATTACATAGATAAGAAAATCGAGGCTCAGAGAGGTCAAGCTACTTGTCCCAAGACACACAGAATAAATGGCAAAGCTGAGACCTTCAGACTCCAAATTCAGTGCTCTTTCTACCACTCCACTGTCCACCAGGAGCACTATCTTTCAGTCAACAAAGGAGGCCTACATCTTTTTTCTCTCTCTTGATAATCCAGAAACCCCAAATGAAGAGGCAGTGTGAGCCCATTTTATAGATGCGAAAATGGAGGCCTGGGGAGCCCAGCCCCAGAAGCTCTGGGCTTAAGCCAGACTCCACAGGCCTATCTGCCCACAACTAGTCTTTGCTTGGGAGGGGACCAGCCGGTGGCCTTCCCTTCCTGGGGTGTTGGTCAGAGTCTTTACTCCTCTGCCCTCCCTCCCCTTGCCCTTGTTCCTTGTTGCTGTTCAAGCTGCTGGGCTCAGAACACACCCACTGGCCCTTCTTGCTTCACCATTTCATGAGGCGGAGGGGCAGAGGAGAAGAGAGGCTTTTAAAATAACCACTGGCAAAGGAGAAAGAGGCATTCAGTAAAAGTGACAAGCGTGGCTACTGGATTTCCCGCTTCTTGCTTTTTCCCTCTCTGTGGGGAAAGTGCTGTTTGTATTTCACTGGCTGGCAACCAAAGAACTGTGTATCTGGGAGCCACCTCCAGGTCTCCCAGCAGCCTGTGGCCTGGATGCAGCCTCCCGACCCCATGAGAAAATGACACAAGACAAACTTCCTGAACATTTTGCTTGGGGCCCCTGGGACCTCCCAGTCCCAGGGCTGGACATGGAAGGTCCTTAGCAAGGCTGGTAGAGAGTGCTGTGCCGCTGATCAACAGACAGTGTCAGTAGGCCAGCTATGCCCGCTCGCCCACCAGCGGCAGGACGCCAGCCACTCCTCTTGGCAGATACCTCAGGGGAAAGATCCCGGCTGGTACTTACCACCCAAGAGCTAAGAGCCACTCAGGCAGGATCCAAGCCATCCAGAGACACAGGTTTTCTGCTTCACAGCCAAAAAGTGACACGCCCAATCCTATAAGCCCTGATTTCTGGCCCAGTCCCAGACTTTTGGCCTCATTCCATAAAACGCAAAAGCCAAGTTCACCAGAAGGGTAGGTGGTTGGCATGCTAATGCTGCAATGTGCCAGGTACTGTGCTAAGCACCTCACAGCCACACTTCATGAAGTTCTTACAACAGACCGAGGAGGTGGGTTCTAGCGCTATCCCTTTTTACAGATGAAGAAACTGAGGCTCTGAGGGGGCATGCGATTTCCCCAGGTCACACAGCCAGCAAGTGAAGATGCTAGAATCTGAGCTGAGCTGTCTGATGCTAGACCCTTGTTCTCTCAGTGCCACCCTGCAGCCTTCTGTCCATCAGCGAGGAAGAGAAGGAAACCGCCATGATGTATGATAGTGGACGTGGGAGTGGGGGGTGGAGTTAGATTGTGTATAAACTCAGATTCATCAGAGGGCTGGATCTGTGAGCTCCCTCCACTCTGTCCCCTATCCTTTCCCCAAGCCCAGGGTGCCAGGGGCACCTCCCACCCATTTCGCAGATGGGGCACAGCCTGGGTACCTGAGCTCAAATAGCTCCACTCCCCTGACAGCCCACCCCAATGCTCCAGGGCTGCCCTCCTGACCTTGCACCGCGTCCTGGCACAGCACCCAGTTCCCAGCAGGTGAAACAGAAGAGAAATGGTCTTACTTCGCCGCGGGTTGTGGGAAGGGAACTCGATGGTGTTGCTGGGCTCCTCACTCCACCTAGAAGCCCAGACTAGCAAGGAGGGCCAGCCGCCTACAAAGGGCGGTTCTCAAACCCCCGGGGATCGCAGGCGGCTAAATGTGCCAGCTAGTGAGGCAGCTTTGCATTCCTGTTTATTCTGGTATCAATAAAAAGGAACTGTTACTATAGTAACGAGTATTTCACTTGGTGCATAGCCACTTCCACGATGGGATGCGGAACACTGTGTCCAAGCCACACGTTTGAGAGACACAAATAAATACCTATTTTGTCAGATTGTTGCGGAATAAGAAACATGCCAAGCTTTGTTCTGAGCTAGGCGGCTCTGGGGAGGCATTTCCCTTGTTTCTAATGGGAGGGTCCCCAAGAGTGCAGCCAGGCACCTCCTGGATGCAAGGGGGAGCCAGGCTTCCTGCCGCAGTGCCCCGGGGCTTCTGGGTGTGAAGGGTGGGAAACAGCACTGGGTCAGTTCTTGGCCCCCCAGTGATCGGCACAAAACGCCATACACATCATTTACTCCATACCCTGAACTTCATCTGAACTTCAGAGAGGTGCCAACAGGTCGTTCCCTGGGGAAATGTGTAGGGGAGTAGAAGCTCCAGGACCCTGGTCAGCCCTGGCTTGGGCACTAGCTGCTTTGGCAACCACTCAGTGCCCTTAAGCCTTGGTTTCTGTGTTTGTCAAATGGGCAGAATCACAGGGTGGATGGGAGAAAACATAGATGAGATGACATTAGTGAAAGCATTTAGTCAATGCTTAGCAAACAGGACTTTTCCTGCAGAGGAAGTGGACTCCATGTGACCTGGGGGCAGGGCCCCAGCAAGCAGCAGTGGGCCTGGCAGGATATGCATAGTCCTGGCTCTGGGCGAGCTGTGTGTGGTTGTGAAAATAAAGAATGTGTGTAGATGCCAGAGGCCGACCTGGTGCTCACAGATAATGGAGGCATTCTTCTAATTTCAGAATTGTGTTCACTTGAAAATTTGGAAGTGTTTTCTCGCTTTTTTATCATGATCCTTAGCGTCCTAGTGAGGAAGCTGGCATCTACTAGTTAGACTTGGCCCTCTTACCACCTTTACTTTCTCATGAAGAGTCTTGTCTGTCCTCTTTGGCCTCTATTATTCATTTAACCAACATTTATTGAGCACCTACTATGTTCCTGGCACTGTTCCAAGTGCTGGAGATACAGTGTGAATGAGACCGATGATATTTCTGTGCTCAGGTAACTGCCTGCATTCAAGGGGGTGGGAGTCAGACAAAAAATAAGGAGACAAGAAAATGCTGAGCTTCAAGGAATGCTATGATGAAAGTAATTCTGCATGAGGGGACAGGGAGGGGCTGGAGCTTAGGAAGCGTGGACACTGAGAAGGTGACATTTTAGGGAGGCTTGACCCGTCCCATCCTGTTGTGGTTAATTTCACTAAATTCGGACATGGAGGACTACGTGTAAATTCTTGTCAGACCACTCTTCTGCCCCTGGCCCCACCCACATGCTGTCCTGCCCCACAAGGGACTATCTGGGCACTTCCTGGGGCCCACAGCCACTTGTCTGAACCAGTCCAGTGCCCGCTGACAGCTGGAGGAATACAGAGGATCTTGGGGCAGCTTCTGCTCACCACCTGGAGAAGACAGAATCCCGAAATCCAGCTCACTCCAGAGGAGCAGACCCTGACAGTTCCCCCGCTAGCACGACCTCCAAGCCAACTTTGTGTTCCCTTTATTGGAAGGCTCTAATGGTAGAGCAACCCAGAGCAACCGAGAGCCGGGAGAGTTGGGCATGAACACCCCCACCCCGCCCCGAGGTTGGGCGCCACTTTCCCCAGGCAGTTGGGACTCACTGAACTTCTTTCACTAAAGCTCTTCTTTAGGTTGAACTTGTGTACAAACCCATCAGGCTCACCCTAGTGGGCCTAGACTGCCAGCCCGAGGGCAGGGGCCTCCCCTAACCTTCTTAGTATTCCTGTCCCAGTACCAAGGTGCTTAACAATTGTTGACTTGCGGACACCGAAAGCATAAACATCCCTGAGCTTGTTACAGCACCACCTTGCTGTGTGTGTTCGCGAGTGTGCGTGTAACTGTGAGATCAGTGATCAACCATTTCCCCAGCCACACCCCATCAGGAAGAGATTAGCTACACCCCGTAATAGGATGCAGGCAATAGCAGGTCTATTTACTGACCTGAAAAGATGTCCACTTCATGTTTGGTGGAAAATCAAACTGCAAGACCACATGCTTCATAACTTCCCCACCCCTTTTCTTCCCAGATGAAAAACTACATAGTTGATCCTCGAACAATGAAGGTGTCAGAGGCCCCGACCCCCTGTGCAGCCAAAAGTCCATGTATAACTTTTCTTTTTCTTTTCAATCCTCACCCGAGGATATTTTTTTCCATTGCTTTTCTGAGAGAGTGGAAGAGGGAGAGAGAGAGAAACACCAATGTGAGAGAGACACATTGATTGGTTGCCTCTTGCACACGCACCAACCAGGGCTGAGGTACCTACAACCGAGGTACTTACGCGCCCATGGCCAGAATCGAGCCCGGGACCCTTCAGTTCATGGGTTGACGTTCTAACCACTGAGCCAAACCAGCCAGGGCGCCACGTATAACTTTTGACTCCCCCAAACTAATAGCCTACTGTTGACTGGGAAGCCTTACTGATAACACAAACTGTGGATTAACGCATTTTTTTGGTGTTATATGTATTATATAACGTATTCTTACAATAACATAAGCTAGAGAAAAGAAAGTGTTATTAAGAGAATTATAGAGAGGAGAAAAATACATTTACAGCATTTATTGAAAAAAATGCACCTATAGTGGGCCCATGCTGTTCAAACCCATATTGTTCAAGGGTCAACTGTATGTACACAGAGAACCAACCTGGAGGCATATACACTAACCTGTGAACAGAGGTCAGTTCTAGATCAATGTACCTCAAACATCATTACTAAACATCACTTGGGATGAGTGTTAAAATGGAATTACTGGGCCATGCTCCTGGACTGCTGTATTAGAACCTCTGAGACAGGGGCCTCGGCATCTGGATTTTAACATATCCCCCCTGAGGATGTGTTTATATTCCGGACTTTGAGAACCACTATTCTATGGCATAAAATTACAGGCTCTTCTCCTTTGTCACTCTATTTTTGTAGTGTTTCTGGCTTAGGAAAGACAGGCAAGCCTGGCTGGTGTGGCTCAGTTGGCTGAGCATCGTCATGTGCATCAAAGGTTACTGGTTCGATTCCCGGTCAGGAAACGTGCCCAGGTTGAGGGTTTGGTCCCAGGTCGGGGCACCTACGGCAGGCACCTGATCGATGTTTCTCTCTCACATTGATGTTTCCTTTTCTCTCTCTCCCTCTCTCTCTAAAATCAATAAAAACATATTTTAACAAACAAAAGACAAGCATAGATTTGTTACCAGGAAAAAGCAATAAAGGTTAAAAATATGAAAAAGGGCAACTTTTCCCAGCTTACTATAGTTATGATTCACACCCGGTCCAGTCATATCCGCTGTGAACATCGGAAAGTAGCGGCCTCCCGGGAAAATGAGCCGTTAGCAGTTTACAGCAGGTTATGGCCGAATTCAGCCCCAGTGGCTGCCTCCTACCTGGTCTGTGCGGCTCTCCCTGAGGCCTTCCCATTCTGAAAAGAAGGACTTGGGATACCAGGGGCCTGGGGATCAGATTCAACCCGCGCAGGACTGAAGGGGGATCCCAGCGCTGAGCACACCCCTCCCACACTCCCTTCCTGTCCCCCGAAGTTTGTTTTCTGGGGAACAACAGGAGCATAAGGAAGGGGCGGTGAAGGTGAGAGGCAGTCGTGAGTGAAGCTGGGCGATCTTCTCGCATCAACAGAGGCTGCAGTTTGCATTAAAAAACTCCAAAGCCGGCTTTCCTTTCCTTTCTGCCCCTTTTGTCCAAGCCGACAGGCGCCTGGAGCAGCTTATCTGGGCCCACAAACATCAGACAAGAAGTTTCCATGGCAACTCAAAGCTTCCTTCCCAGCCCTGTATTCATTCTAAATCTCCAAGGCCACTTTCAAGCCTCAATGAGGGTTTTGAGAGCCACCCACACAACAACCCTAGAATCCAAACTCCCCTCCCCCTACATGCTGGGCTGAAAGGACATGGGGGGTGGGGGAAGCGGCTTTGGCAGAAAAACTTGTCATGGGATCCACGGAGAGATTATTAAAGTAATGAGAGTTGCCTTTACAACAAGTTTGAACTAGGAAGAATTTACCCGGTGGAGGGATTTCAAGCATGAAAACAGGAAAGTGCGAGGGAGTGAAGAACTGAGTCTTGTTTCTGAAAGCTGGCTGTCAACCCAGCTGCAATCAGGCGCAGTTACCCTGGCCTCTCAGCTGCAGCAGGACCCTGGGACGCCCCCCCACCCAGCACATTCTAATTCACTTGTAGCCAGACAAGAGACGGACAGTGGATCGAGGGATGGGGAGAGGGATGTGTGTGAGGGTGAGTGTGTATGAGTGCAAGTGTGTGTGTGTGTACGGAGGAACCTGGGCACACCAGAGCTTGTCAAGCCAAGTAAAGTTCCCTGATTCCTGGCAGTGGGGTTGCCGACATAGCAAACAAAAATACAGCATGCTCAGTTAAATGTGAACTTCACATAAGCAATGAAACCTTTTTTAGGCTCTAAAATATTATTTGTTGTGCATCCGAGATTCAAATCTGACTGGGCACCCTGTAGTTTACCTGGCAGCCGTACTTGGGGAGGGGGGTGGAGGCTCTGGCTGCCCCTGTGGCCGCAGAGGGGCAGCACAATCACCGGTGCCCACAGGCACCTGCGGAGGTGTCCCTCTGTGCCGCAGAAGACATGCTTCCCTCCCTGCCAGGAACCTGGCCGGAGCTCCAGGTAGGATGCCAGTAACGGACCGCAGGGGGACCTTTACTCCAGCACTGCACGGCCCACCAGGCGTGGTCAAGCGCGCGTGATTCCCAGAGGGGACCCTTCCAGCTCAGTGGGTTCAGAGCCTGGGCTCTGGTGTCACCGCAGACACCACTCCTGGCTCCAGGCTGGAAGCTAGGTGATCTCCAACTCCCCAGTTCCTCATCTCTAAAATGGGGCAGACATTCTTCTGAGGAGTAAGGGAGATACAGCATGGGAAGCCCTTCACAAAGTGCCTGCCCGAGTCTGGGCTCCAAAGCGGGAGCTGTTTTCTCCATAACCCATTTCAGAGCATTGAAGATTTTCATCCAAGTGAAAAAAGTGGGATCAAAGACTAGAGTCAGTACAATCTCAGCAATGAACAGACACACGGGACCACACACAAACCGTGCAGAGCAAAGACTGGAAGGAGACATCCCCAGTGTTACCAGTGGCTGCTTATGGTCAGTGAGATTCTGGGTCAGGCTCTCCTCTCTTTATTCTCGATTTCCCAAAATATTCATGGCGAGCCTGTATTATTTTAATATTAAAGTTATTTTAAAATAATTTGGGAAGACAATTTTTCTAAAAGTGCATGACTTGAGGCTACTTTCTGAGAACGGCTGCCACCTTGGGTTTGATCCTACAATCCTGTCTTTGGAGGCTTCTGAAGGAGGGGTCTCTCGCCTCTTCACTAAATGGCCCAGTGGGCTCCTCCCCCCTCACCTTACTCCTTGCTCTTGCTTTTGAGAGATAGCTGGACCCCACCCCTGCTGGAAGCCCTGGGTTTGAATCTCAGATCCACCCCTCACTGGCTGCCTGACCTTAGGCAAGTCAAGTTACCTCCTGAGCCTAATATTTAAAATAGGGGTTAATCCTACTTACGTCCCTGAGAGGAGTGACACACCTGTTTTATTTATCAGAGCATCTCTGGGCCTTGCACAGGGCCTAGTGCGTAACAGTCGTCAATAAATATTGGCTGAATGATTACGAAGTTCATGGGATGTACAGCATGTGCCACTCTTATTCCTATCATCAGAAGGTGTGCGGACCATAGACGGGGACCCAAGTTTGCATGTGTTTTCTGCTCTTTAGGGGGATAGGAAAGGTTCCTTAGCAGGGCCGTGGGCGCCCGCAGAAGCTCTCTGAGCCTCGGTGCCCTCACTCAGTGGGGATGACAATTAGCAGGGACTCTGCAGGGCTGTGAGGCAGCGCGGTGCCTGTCCGAGTAGGTGGCCGCAGTCCCAGGCCTCTGCGCCCCCCCCCCCCCGTGTCGCTGTGTGTAGTACGGTTACCACGCAAATATGTGACCCCCGAACAGCTCTTAATAGGTCTGCTAGTTTGGATGGGGTGTGAGAGAGAAATGCCACCTTTGGAGTGAGGCTCGTGGCTGGGGAACACTGACAGCGTTTCGGATTAGGGGTGCTCTCCCCTCATCTTGGAGAGATGTTGGAGCCGGGCGGGGACACTCAGGAAGAGAGCTTGGTGGGGAAACCCCTGGGGCTGGGATCCGAAAGGAGACGCGTCTCCTTCGAGGGCGCCTGGCCTTCGGCCCGCGGGGCTCGGCCGGACTGGAGACCCTCCCCCAGGACGGCGCCGCCAGCCCCCAGCCTCGGCCGGCTCTAGCTTTTGGACTCAGAGAGCTCTTGTTCCGAGGTTCCCGAAGCAGTAGCTCCCCGGCGGGACCTCTGCGGGGCGGAGGCAGGGCCGCGGGGGGCGGGCAGGGCCGCGCAGCCACCCGCTGGCCTCTCGCTTCGGGCTCCAGGGATCTGCGGGCAGGACCCCTGGGTGGGGGCGCCCCCGCCCGCGGCTGAGGATCGCGGCCCTGCGAGCCCAAGTCCCTGCGCGCTTTCTAATCACGCACCCACCCGGCCCGGACCCACCGCAGACCCGCCTCCCCGCGCCCCACGCGTCGCTCCCCAGCGCCCAGCCCGGAAGGAAACGCCCCCAAACGCTCAGCGCGGACGTTCTTTTGCTTCTTTCTTACATCTTTGTGTTTTCTAAATTATTTGTAAACTGACCATATATGATAGTTTGTTTCATTTTCCTAAATAAGAAGCTCTCATTGCCCTGAGTAGTAACGTAATACGTTTACTTCAAATAAACGAAAAGACAAACAGGGGAAACACTATCCAACTCCATCCTCAGAAAGCCACCAGTTTCCCTCGAAATCTCTCTCCTTAAACGGCGCAGGCGGGGAAACGGTTCCTCGCCTCCCAGTAACTCGCGCTCCCCGCAGCCGGCATCTCGTCCCCGCGCCTCCGGCGCCCCGGGTGCCTTCCCGCCCACCGGGCGCGCCCTGCCCGGCTGCGCTCCCGCGCGCACCGGCCCGAGGCTTTGCTAAGAGACCCGCCAGGACGTGGGACCTCGCAGGACTTTTGTCACAAGTCAGGGAACGTGAGCGAGCGAGCGAGTGTGCATGCGCGCTCTACACAGGCACAAAAGTCCCCAAAGGGAGAATGTAGGGAGGAAAGAAGGAAGGAAAAAAGAAAGGTGACTAGGAAGAAGGGAGGGAGGAAGGGAAGGAAAGAGCCAGGAAGGACCACGGCGCGGGGCTGAACTCCGTGCGCCCCCCGTGGCCCCTCGCGCTCTTCCGAGTCCGAGGCGGGGCGGCCTCGCCGCACTTACCCGACCTGAGCAGCACCGCCCGGTAGAGCCCCGTGGCCTCGGCGGCCCCCCGCGCCCGCTCGCCCAGCCTCTGTGCCATGCGCCCTCGCGCCCGGACTGCGGAGCCGGCTCTGCGGCGGGGAGCCCGCGGCCGAGCGTCGTCCGGAGCCCGAGCGTCTCCGCGGCCGTGACGCGGCCCCGAGGCCAAAACCCCGTCGCGGGTCAGGTTACCGCGCGCTCGGGCGGCGGGGCGCGGAGGCGCCGGGGGAGGGACGCGAGCCTGGGCGCGGGTAGGAATGCCCCGCCTGGCACCCGCAGGGCACCGGGAAGCGCCTGGCGCGAGGACTCCTGGCCCCGCGGTTCCAGGTCCAAGGCGAAAACCCCGAGTCCTGCTTCCCGGCATCGGCCTCCGGTTACCCACTCTTCTCCATTTCGCCGGCGCCGCCCCCGTCGAATGCTTGTTGCGAGCAGGAGTGGGGTTCTGGGGTGCCATCCTTCGGATCGGAGCCCAGCGCCACCAACGAATAGCTGTGCGACCCCACGATTTAATTACCTAACCTCGCAGTCTCAGTTTTCTTATCTGTAAAATGGGTACTTCTCTCACCGGTTGTGAGGGTAACTGATGTATGTGAGGACCGGGGCTAGCACAGAACGAGCGCCATGTGCTGGTATTTTTAAGAAAAGCGTTCCAAGGCATCCTGGGGTGGGGGCCGCCGAGGAGCAGGGGACTTCACGGGGGAAGAAGGTTGTGGTGGGAAGCCCGTGGACTCCACGAGACTGATTTCTCTGGCTTTGTGGAACCTTTAACAGCGGAGATGGGAGAACCAACCAAAAACCTAAAGGTGGAGGGGCAAAGTCAACCAGGCGGATTTGGGAGATGTAAGAAAATGACATAATTTTGCTTATCTACTGTGTCTGGTGCTGTGCTAAGTCTCTTCTAAAACAAAAAAACTGATGTTTACCATGTGCTTTATGCCCTATTTTCTTTCATCGTCACAACCCTGTGAGTTAGCAGCCGTGAGTCTTCCAGTTTTGCAGATGAGCAAACTGAGGCTCACAGAGGTTAAGCAGTTTCTCTGAGATCACAGTGCGGAGCTGAGATACAAACTCAAGTGGTCTGACCTCAGACCCGGGCCTCTCTGTTATCTCACTGATTCTTTACAAAAGCGCTGTTAGGTAGGTTTTATCTCCAGCTTAGAGATGAGATCATGGAGACTCGGGGTGCGGTGACTTGCTCATGTTCACACAGCTAGTTGGAGGCGCCAAGACCCAATTCAGTCTCCACCCACAAAAACCAGTGTCCCTCAAACCTACAGACCCCCTGGAGCTGTCCAGGGTACTGGATGGCATCTGTTAAGGCTGAACTTGGGTGGGCCAGGAAACCCTGAGCTGCCTGTTGGGGCCTCCACCACAGAGTATTACCTTCATCTGCCTCTGTGCTCTCTCCCACCTCGGTGTCTCCGAGGCCAACTGCCAGCCACTGCCCAGTCCCTGCTTTTGCTCTGATTCAGAGATCCCTGTACTTCTCTGGTCCTCAGTCACCAACCACTCTGGGTCCTAAGGACCCAAATGACACACTTTGATCTTTAGAGACCTCACTGATTGGCCAGACTGATCATGTCTCTCATCACCAACCTTCCACCATGTGTGCCAGGCACATTGCCAGACACTTGGCATTCACTATCTCATAGCCATTCTTCAGAGAATGAAATTGTATTCATTTGCTATTCACTCATCTTATTTAATCCATTCTTGGATCAAGTATGGTTATGGCCCTTTTAGAAATGAGGAAAATAAACCTCAAGTGGGTTGCCCAAGATCCCATAACTAGTTAGTTGTGGAACTCGAATTTGGACCCAGATAGCGCCAAAACTTTTACTGCAGGGGGGAAACCAAGCCAGGATTCAACAAGGTGGGGGTTCAGGAAAATTGTGACTAAGGAAGATGTTTACAGAGCATTCCAAAAGGATTAACTCAGGTTGCACCCCCCCCCCCAGGAATTCTAGGTGGATCTGACTTACCTGAGCCAGTTAGTCTCTGCTTCTCATTTTCATTATGAAATATGGCCTGAGGAGAGTATTCTTTCTGTGAACAGAAAGAAAGTAGGTGAAGGTGAGGCCCCTCTGTTCCTTGGCAGGGGAGGAGTGAAGAAATATTCATAGTGTCCCCGAGTCTTTTGACTACAGAAGGGACTGGTCAGGGTCAAAATCCTCTCCAGAGAAACAAATGACCGTGTCCTTGGAGTGTGTGTGTGTTGGGGGCCATTTATGAGACTCATGCTCTTTTTAGAAAAACAAATTATTTTTTAGAACAGTTTTATGTTTAAAGAAAAAAGGAGAAAATAATGCAGATTTCTTATACCTCACACCCAGTTTTTCTATTATTAATATTTTACATGTATGTAGTTGTGCGTGTATGGAGTTTGGCACGTTTGTTACAATTAATGGACTAATTCTGATATATTATTATTAACTAAAGCCATGTCTCCTTAGGTTCCTCTTGGCTCTGACAGTTTCTCAGGCTCTGGTTTTGAAGACCTTGACAATTTTGAAGAGTACTGAGATTCATGTTTTTTTTTAAATTTTATGTTGGGGCCTTACCCACACAGTTCCTTCTTCCTGGCCTACCTTCTCCCCACCTTTCTGGAAAACTCCTAATCCTTCAAGGGGTAATTCAGGAGGCTCCAGGCTTTGGTTCTCAAGATCAGTTCTTAGGCTTCTTTTTTCCTCCCCTCTCCCCACAACTTTAAAAACAGCTCTAAGCCAACGATCCCCAAATGTGTATTTCCAATCCAGGCTTTCACTTGGAGCTTAAACACTGTCCAATAGGCCACTTGACATTTCCACTTGAAAGTCTAATAGGCCCAACTCATAGTGGCCCAAACAGAACTCTTGGCCACTTCAGCCCCCAACCCATTCCTCTCCTGTACCTCTATCTTGGCAAGTGACTCCCGGCCCTGCCACTCAGACGGGAACCTGGGGCTGCCTTGCCCTGTTTTTCTGAAACTGCATCGTCCTCAGGTCACGGAGGCGTTGTGGGATCACCTCCTGGGATCTCTTCAATCCATCCACCCCCCCCCCCCCGATGCCTCCGCCCTAGCCCAGCTCCCACCGCCAGACGCCTGGATGCCTACAGTAGCTTGCTCTCCTTCCAGCTGTGGTCCACACAGACTCCAGAACAAGCTTTTAAAATGTAACTCAGTCCCTGACCTGCCCTACTCAAAACCATCTGGTGCCTTCCCTTTACACTTGGAATCAAACTCACAGGCCTTCTCCCGGCCTTCAAGGCCTCTGCAACCCAGACCCTCCCCGCCAGCCTCTCAAATCTCATCTATTTGTTTTTTCCAATGTTCAAGGCTCGGGATGCTTCAGGGAAGAAAACAAAGGTCCTTGAACTTGTGGAGCTGACATTCCAGTGGGGGAGAGAGATAGACAGTCATGAAAAGCGAAGTAGGTATTATGTTAGAAGGTGGCACTGTGGAATGAAGGAACATTAGAGTGTGTGGGGTGGTTAGTGGTGAGAGTGGGCAATATGTGGCAGTAAATGGCTGCTCAGAGGGTCCCACTGAGAGGTGAGAGGTGAGCACACACCTTGAAGGAAGTGGGGGAGTTGGCCAAACAGATTGTCTTGGGGGACGGTGTCACAGACAGAGAGAACAGCAAGAGCGAGGGTCCTGAGTCTGGCGCCAGAATGTTCAGGGAGCAGCAAGGTCGCCGAGGCAGCTGGAGTGGAGGGGACGGGGGGGGGGGGGCAGTCATATGAGGGAAGGCCAGCGAGGAAATGGGGTTCCTTTCCCTCACCTCCCATACTCCAGTCCTAAGAACCGCTGGCCTTCCTGGAAGTCTGCTATCTCTCAGTCCCCGCTAATGTACAAGCTGTTTCCGCCACCCAGGACTCACTCCCCAGCCCTGCCTGGCTTCGTATCCTGTAGTCTGGGCTGAAATGCCACTTCCTCAAGGAGGTCCCCTTGATCGTGCTCCTGCAGCACCCCAGACTTCCCTTATATTAGTATTCACTACCGGATTATGATTGTGTGAGCCCTATCTCCTCAACTAGCCTGTACTTGGCTATTCGCAGCTCTCTCTCCAGGGCCTAGTCCAGAGCTGGGCTTGGATTGGATGCCCACTGACAATTTATTGAAAGAATGAATGGAATGAGTGAATGAATGACTGCACCCTGATGGGGAGCTCTGGGCTATATAGGGAAAGTGGCTAATTCCACAAAGAGTAAGATCGGAGGGAGGCCTCCCCAGGGATTGTTCACGGTGGATAGAAAGACCTGAGGCCCTGACAGTCGCCTGGGGTGCTCCCATTTTGAGCTCTGCCACCAAGGAGGCCATAGAAGAGGGAGGTGTTTTTTGGGAATTTGGCCAAGCCTCTTTTGTGGTTTTTAACAAAGGGATCAAGAGGACCAGTAACCCCATCTGTGAAAGAAAATTTCAGGATGTAGAAAAAGGACCTGCTCAGAGGGCTCTAAGGAGCTCCAAGCTTCTTCTCACATCTCCCCACCTGGGAAGTGGGGCTGGGTCCCAAGGGCAACATTAGCATTACAAAGCCAGAACTGCTTAAGGAGCAGCTCCCAGAGCTCCAGTTCAAAGCATTGTCCCTGCCATGGCCGCCAACCCCTTTGCGTGAAAGACTTGTTGGAAAATCAGGCCCACCTATGTCCAGTAAAACCTCAATGACCAAGGCAGAGGCCTCTGTCCCTTTCACGACTGGAGCTCAGTGAGCGAGAAAACGCTCACATGCGAGCAACCCCTTGAGAAGGCAAAGCTAATTTGAAAAGCCACCTGGATCTTTGCTGACGTATTACAGGTAATTGATAGTCTTTTCTAAGGACTGTACTGAGAAATGCAGCCAATTCTCATTTGTTTACAGCATTTAGGGATTGGAAGATGCTGGCTTAGTTATAATTTTGAATAGTGAGCATTAGCACACACAATACAATACCAGAGGAGATGCTAGTGTATGTTATACAATATACTCAACTATGGCTGAACACAATCCAATGCTGGATGAAGCCAAAGACATTTGTATTTCTCCTGTCCTTCCTGTGGCCACCACCTGCTTCCTTTCTGTGCCCCCGTTGTTGAGGGAATGTTCCTGAGGTTGGACCTTGGTGACCTTCCAGGAGCCTATCCGTCCCTCTTCGCTTTGCTCCGCTGCCTCCCTGGAGGCTGATGCCTCTATTTGAGACATGTCAGGGAGACCGTGGACCCATCACACATCGCCCTCAGTCTTCCCCACGGGACGCATGCACCAAGTAACACCACGGACCTTGTTTGTAAACATTTTAAAAATTGCGGTATAGGGCACATCCACAAAGTGCACTAGTCTCGAGTGCGCAGCTCTGTGAAGTTTTCCGCACGTGCTCACCCACACAGCCGCCTCCGAGATCAAGACATAAAGCACCCCGGTACCCCACACGGCTCCCTTGAGCCCCTTCTCAGTCGGTGCCCACCTCCCAGAGTAAGCAATATTCTGACTCCTGTCATCATAGACCCGTCTGTTGTTCTAGAACTTCATATACACGGAATCATAACATTTACTCCCTGGGATCTCGCTTCTTTTACTCAAAAGCGTGTTTGAGGTTCATCACTGCTGTTGCCTGTGTCAGCAGTTCATTCTCTTTATCGCTGAGTGGTGCCCATCCTTCGGCTGCATCGCAGCGTGGATGTCTGTCCTCCCATGGACAGACATTGGGGTGGTTTCCAGTTTAGGCTCTGACTAATAAAGCTGCTGTGAGCACCTTTCTATGAATTTTTGTGTAAACACAGTGTGGTTTCTGTTGGGCAGACGCCCAGCCGTGGACTTGCTGGCTCATAGGGTAGGTGGATGTTTAGCTAGAGTAGATACTGTCAACAGTGATTTGGTCGACGTATGTGCTGTGCTTTTGGTATCTTCACAACATAGATTTTTGTTCCGGACACATTGAGGTCACTTCTGTGCACGGTGCTTTGGACTGATGGCGGAGATGCAGGAGGTATTAGCAAAATCACAGCTTAGATGAACATAGATGGGCATGAATTCTGACTTCGGAAGAGCTGAGGTAAGACCTTAGAGTATTTACCCTTGTAACCTGGAGTGGATCAGAGGGAGATGTGTCTCTGGGTGTCTTTTTTCACCCCCCTCCCCATTAAATTGTAAACATTGTGAGAACAGGGACTGTGACTTATTCAGGGATGTCTTCAATGTCTGGCATAATTGCTGGCACATAGGTGCTTAGTAAAGGAAAACCAAGTTAGTAATTTTAGCAAATGTTTATTGAGCATGCCCTGTAGCTGGGCACCGTGATGAGACTTTCCCCGTATGGTCTCACTTACGCCTCATAACGGTCCTTTGAGCTTAGGGATGAGTGGGGTTCCTGTTTTACAGATGAGGAAGGGAGCATGGAGAGGGTAAGACACACAGTTAACAAGCGGCCCGCTGCAATCAGATGAGGCAGTCTCACTCGGAGCCGCAGTGCAAGTAAATCTCCCACTCTCACTTCTGAAATCTAATACCTTGGCCCCCCCACCCCATTTTCCTTTGTCCAAAATGTCTCATATACCCAATGTCGCCTCACTGTCTTTGGGAATTTTTATGGATTTATCATGCCTCTGTGAATTCCCCATGCACATGCATTAAATTTTGACTTCTCCTGTTAATCTTTTGGATTTCTCCTGTTAATCTGTCTCTTTTAATTTGGTTATTAGCCCAGCCAGAAGAACTTAGAAGGTGGGAGGAAAAGTACTAATAAAAAAAATACCACTCTCACAAATGGGGGGGTGTACATGTGTGTGCCTGGGTAGGGACGTAGTGGCAAGAGCCTGCACCTCTTTATACAGAAGAGGAAACTGAGGCTCAGAGGGGTTAAGGAACCCTTCTCCATGGGGTCAGCTGGGCCAGCCTCCCCACCAACCTAACTTTTAAAGGCAGAGTATTTTTAACATGGACCCTGGCTGCTGCCACCTCCTCCTGTTCCCCATTCCTAAGCCCTCGGCCACCGGGTGTCACAGGGCTCTCCTTGAGCCTCTGCATCAACTCCTGATTCTCACAAAGCCACCGTGTTGTCTGAGGGACAACTGCTGCCTCCCCCTCTTTAATCCCCAGGGACAGAGAGACTCAAACCCAATTCTTCCTTTAAAACACAAGGCCCTGTTTGGAGAAGGCGCCAAACCCTGGGACTTGCTCCTTTCCAGGGGTCCACTTACATCACACTGGTGTTGGGTTCTCCGCCGAGGCGCAGTAATGAGGGCACCGTCTTCCATCAAAGGAAGCCTCCCTGGGCCTCGCCTCAGGGTCTTCTCACTGTGCCCTTCCTTCCAGCCCGCGGGCCTCGGAGGCCCAGAACCCCCACCGAGGCACTGGGCAGGGAGCCACCCCCAACGGGAGACAGGGGGCGCCTTCCTCTCTTCGCCTGGACTTGGTGGGTGGGCTAATTCTCCTTAAAAGCTTGTAAAAATAGTTCACACAAGTGATAGATGAATCCATTGCTACTTTAAATATTCAGAACAACCCAGCTGCATATAAATTTAAAAGTGGCCTTTCCGCTTACTGTCCACTCTCAATGCCCACCTTCCCCCTTCCCCAAAGTTGTCACTCTCTTTGGTGCTGAGTGTGTGTCTGGTCACTGTCCTGCGGTCATTCTATTATCACAATTACTATTATGGATTATGGGCTCACTTTTAAACTTTTAAGTTTTTCATTACATAATGATAAATCATATTTATGATAATAATTTAAACAATGCAGATGGGTATAAAGTGCGACCTAAAAATTTCCAAATACTTTACCCCCTCCCAGATAAAACCACTCTAAGTAGTTTCCTATGCCCCCACCCAGGATGTGTCTTCACTTCCATAAACACCTAGAACAATCCCAATCTATCCTTCTGAAAAGCACAAAGGGACACCCTAAAAGCGTTATTCTTTAACTCCTGCTGTCACTTTTAGATATCTCGAGGGCATTTTCGACATGTGCACATTCAGATACACTGCACTATTTTCCTGTTCAAACAGTGCTTCCTGGTGAAGGTCATTCATGACTAATTTTGCAGGTCTGTACTGAGGGCCATGTAGGTTGTCAACCGTTTATTCTGCTATTGTGAGTGGTGCTTCAATGAGCACCCACCCAGCAGAATCCTTGGGTCAGCGGTTGGGATATTTTCAACTGTCATAGGTCTTCACATATGTACAATGTCATTTAAAACCTCTCAGGAGCACTGAACTTTACAGGAATGTTCTAGTATGTTCTTCTGAAAAGACTTCTTAAGTCATGGTAACAATCACCCCTGGAATGTATTTGTTGGGTGGGCTTGGAATTTTGCAGAAAACAGATTTTTTTCTTTAAGCAGCTCTGGTTTCGAAAGTCTCTGGGGTGTAGGGATGTGGACAGGGCCAGGAGAGGGGATTTGGCCAGGGGGCACCTGGAGGTCAAGGAACTGGATCCCCACTAACCCCAGCTCTGGCTGGCTGCTGGGGTCGAAGGCCAACACTCTCCTTCCCGGAGGCCAATCCTTGTGGTTCTGGGTGGGGGACGGGGAATGGAGGAGACACCCAGAAGGGCCTGGCCAAGGACTGGACAATGGCTGGTCCCAGCAGGTGAAATCCAAACAGCCCACAAACGTAAGAAAAGATGGTTGGCCTCCCCAGAAACCAAAGAAATGCAAACTCAAGCAACAATGGAGTATTATTTTTCACCTATCAGATTGGCAAAAATTAAAACAAAACGATACCTGTTGTTGGAGTGTTGATACCTAGTGTGGGGAAATGGACACGCAGGTGCACTCGTGGAGGGAGTGGATAGTGCCGTCAGCCTGTAGGAAACGTGGGCAATCTAATGCCTATACTATTCCACCTCTTGAAATAGGCTTAAAGGAAATAAATGGACAAATGCACCAAGGTATGTGGTCAAAGATGGGCACTAACCAGCAATGTTCATAATAGTAAAAAGGTTGGCAATAGGTACATGTCTAGAGATAGGGAATTGGTTAAACAAACTGTTTTCGCCGTAAAAGATAGCAACCTGTGGCTAAAATGGATGCTGTTGACTTGTGTTTGTTAACACGTAAGATGCCCACCTGCTATATATGAAAATCAAGCAGGAAAAAGCAGGTTATAGGATAGTATTTGTGGTTCTATTTTTGGAAACAAAATTGGTTATATGTATTATTACATATGTAATGCTTTGCTCTAAATTTAGTGTTACATATATACACACATATGGTGTTACATGTGTAAATAATGTAAATCTTTGCATGTAGAGATATGTGTATATGTGTGTCTATATATGTATATTATGTGAATTTATGTGGAAAATGGAAAGATATGAATGAAAATGTCCTCAGTGATTATATTCAAGTGGTGGGGAATTTTTTCCATCCATTTAGTCATTAATTCATTTTTGTAATTCTTTAAATTTCCTGAAGGTTTTCCTTTTGCCAATAAACTTGTATTGTTTTTATAAGAGCAAAAATAATTTGTTAACATTTTAGTTTAGGAAGCTGATAACTCTGTCTCACCTGTGTTAGCCAGTCTAAATGCAAGACTCTCCCCAGCTGCCGTCCGCATTAGGCGCCCCTCTGACCCGGACTGTCTTTGATTACAATAGTAATGAGGAGGAGGAGGGTAGTGATGTCCATGCACTGAGCACACCCTGCGTGCCAGGCATTGGCTGGGACTTCATGCGCATTTTTTCTTTGGATCCTCACAGTGGCCTGAGACACAGGCGCTTTCATGTCTTTGCATTTTCTAGGAGAGCCTGCAATGGGGACTTGGTGCAAGTGATGTATTGAGGGAGAGCTCTCGTGGGAAATCTGTAAGGAGTCAGGGAGGGAAGAAGGATGGAGAGGGGAGAGGAGTTAAGCAAAGGCGTGAGTTCAGCTGAGGCCTAGTCTCAGCCTGACCCCATGGGGAGCACTGGACTGTACCCACCACCACAGCACTGCTCCACTTTGAGGCAAAGAGGCGGGGCCTTCATCCCTCCGTATCAGCGGGTCATTGGCTATAGGACAATGAGAAGGGATATGCAGGGAGATGGGGTCAACCTCCCAGGTCTCTGGGAGGCACCTCCCATCAGCCAAGGGCAATTGTTCAGAGAAGAGTAAAGCTATTAGCAGCCAACACTCACAGCAACTGGGGGATGGGTGTGCTGGACCAGTAAAGGGGATCCAGGTGGAGCACGACCTCCTACATATTATTAGCCCCATTTTACAGATGGGAAAACTGTGGCTCAGAGAGGTTAAATAACTTGCCTAAGGTTACCCAGCTAGTGAGAGATAGAGCTGGGTTTTGAACGCAGGTCTGAAGCCCTTGCTCTGGGCCCTGAAACTAGACTGCTGGCAATTTCTCAGAGGGTAAGGAGATTGAGGATGTGGGTGGATATCCTCCCATTATCCCCTGTCCCACCAGGTGCCCCATCAAGTGCCCCTCCATCTACTTTCTGTGTTTCACATTAGCATCTTGGCTGATAAGCAGTTCTACTTGGGGTTTTGAAGAAGGGAGCCACAAAAAGCCTTTGTGTTTCTGCAGAGGTCCCTGAAGGTTGTCTGTTGGTGGAGCTGGTTGCTAGGAGATATTTCTCAAGAAAGGTTCCTTTGGAAATGAGCTCAGGCTCTGCCCACAGCCCCATGTATTATACCTGAGAGGGAGACATCCTAGCACGTGTTTCGTCCAAGGTATTAGAAGTAGATCCAATTCCTTCTCTGACTGCTTCTTTAAGGCCCCAACTCCTAGCATACCCTGGCTGAAAACAGTTCCTATGCTAGACACACTCAGAACCCTGGGAACCAAGGGCCCACCCTCCCCCTTATATCAATGGGGAAACTGAGGCACAAGGAGTTGAGAGACTCACACAGTTAGTGGTGGCCTCATGATTCATCTCTCTCTCATAACTGCACAAGGCCGCCCCGCCGCCAACCTGCCCCTGCCCCTGAGTCCTGAATGGTGACACAGTAGGAACTCAGTGTATGAGGACTGGGTGCATTTCCCTTTATCCATCTTTGGGTTTCAAAGCCTTTTGGGGGACAGATGATTACTTTGCTCAAATGGAGATGCACAGCTGGCATTTACTGGGCATCTACTATGTGCCAAATCATGCATTAGGTGCTTTAGCATCTTCATCTGCTAAATCTGACCTCTGGACTATCTTGGGGTCAGTTTCTACTGTCTTTTTTTTTTTTTTTTTCTCCTTGACTAAGGATCACATTTTCTTGTGTCTTTGCAGGTCTAGAAACTTTTGGTCATATACTATATATGGTATGTGGTATGTTATAGAGACTCTGGATTCTGTTTTCTTCTGAAGAGTGTTAAATTTTATTTTAGCAGGCAGTACAATTACTGGCTGATCCCTTTGAAATCCCGTGGGCTTAGTTTTATACTTTGTTAGGGAGGATTCTTTCAAAGTCCAAGCCATTTCCCAAGCCTCCCTAACTTGGCAGGACTCACTTCCAAACTCTGTCCTCTAAGGATCTTGAAGGATTTGGCTTTAGGCTTCAGTAGGGCAGATCTAGAGCAGCCCTTACATTAGAGTGTGATCCTCACTCCTAAGACATGGTCTTTCTGGTGTTTCAGCTTGATGCTTGGGATGAAGGTCTCTCCAATGACTTCCAGCACTGCTTGACCTATAGTGAGTTCACTCTCAAGCCCCTAACAGCTTCTCTCTGGTAAACTTTGGATAGCCTCACCCTGTGCATGTGTAGCCCAGGCTTTGGGCAAGGACTTGTGGGTCTTGGGGACCCCCACACAGACTTCTGGGGTCCTGTGGTCTATGCAGCTCCCCCTCTTCCCACAGATTCCTCAGAGCGTGGTAATTTGTTATACCACAGTAGAAAACCAGTGCAGTGGGCTGTGCAGAGTGAGATACCCGGGTTTGATTTCTGCCCTGCTTACCAGCCGTGTGACCTTATGTGAGTCACATCACCTCTCTGAGCCCAGTTTTCTCAAACAGGTACAGATTTGAGAGAATTAGAGCTAGTGAATGGAAAGCACCTAGCATGTGGCCTGGAACAGAGTAGGTGCTCAATAAATAGTAGCAGTTAAGGATTATCATGATTTTAAAATTTTTTCATTTTTCTAAATTTTTAACAGTGATCATGGATTACTTTGGTAAATAGAAAAAAAGAAATTTTGGCCCTAGCCAGTTTGGCTCAGTGGTTAGAGCATTGGCCCTCGGATTGAAGGGTCACGGGTTCAATTCCGGTCAAGGGCACACACCTCAGTTGCAGGCTCGATCCCTGGCCCCAGATGGAGCACTCACCCGATGTTTCTCTCTCTCTGTCTCTTCCCCCCTCCCTCCCACTTTCTCTAAAAGATCAATGGAAAAAACATCGTCAGGCGAGGGTTAACAAAAGAAAAAAGGAGAAAAAATAACTTTGCTTAAAATAATTAAGGGGAGAACTGACTTATGCAAGACCCCAGAGCTAGGCACCAGTGGAACCAGTTGACAGCCTGCGAATCCCATGTGGGGCTCTTTCCAGAACAGCCCCTTCCTCATGCCTGAAATAGCAGCAGCATCAACAACAGGTCTAAGTTCCAGGCCCCTCCCCTGTACCGAACACGCAGGGTAGTGTAATTATCCCCACTTTACACATGAAGAAACTGAGGCTCAGAGAGGTTGAGTCACTTGCTCACAGTGCACAGCTGACGAGTGGCAGAGCTGGGATTTGCCTCCTGCACCTGGAAGGAACCACCTAGTCCATGGCCTCCAAACCTGGCCTGGATTCTCCCTCCCATGGAGGTGGCCTGGGGGATACTGGGTTTTCTGGAACGGGGCAAAGCCAAGGAAATCAGCAGTGAGGCCTGGCCCCGGATCTCATTACGCTGGGGGAGATCGCGTTTCCCCGGTTCCGGCGCTGCAGGCAGGGCAGAGAAGTGGGCAGGCAGCCACTTCCCTGGTTATTCAAGTAGAAAATTACAGGTGCCCAAAATAGCCTGGGCACTCTTTTATTCATGAATAAGCCTCAGGTCCATGGAGCTGGAGTGTGTGGGGGTCACACGTATTTCTTTCCACTGGCCACTCTCCTGGGATATGCAGGGATCCCTCTCTCAGAGGAGTGGGTCAGGAGATGGGGAGGGGGTGGCAGGGGCATTTTCAGGGCACGGTCTTGGGAAAAGGAGGAAGGAGGCCCCACCAGGCAAGAGCAGGAGGTGGCCCCAGTCCTGAGGGCCTGAGTTCCTAGGGGGTGCAGGGAATGGGATGGCAGACAGGAGTCTGTCCCAGCCACCCCCATCTTGTCATGTGACCTTGGGCAAACGGCTTAACCCCTCTGGGCCTTCATTTCTTCTTCTGTAAAATGGGTTGAGTTCTAAACTCACAGAAAATCCGAGCATAAAATTAATACTTGCTCATTATAGACAAATTAGAAAGTGTAAAAAAAATGAAACGACCCACAGAGATGACCACTACAGGCCCCCATTGCCCCTCCCCAATTAGATAATCAAGCTTAACATCTGGTATATATCCTTTCAGCCTTTCTTTCTATGCATGT
Organism: Miniopterus natalensis; assembly: GCF_054644295.1. Classification (NCBI taxonomy): domain Eukaryota; kingdom Metazoa; phylum Chordata; class Mammalia; order Chiroptera; family Miniopteridae; genus Miniopterus; species Miniopterus natalensis. The sequence continues at coordinate 40,996,170 of NC_142095.1, forward strand.
ATAAAATAAATGGCTGGTAGAGCCCAATATGAGCCACTGTGCTCTAAAAATGGAGCCTGCATTTGGAGCCAGTTCCAAACCTTTACTGAGCACTGCTCTAGTCCTAGGCCCTGGGTCCCCAGTGCCCTTGCCCATTCTCCTTCTGTGTCTCCAGCCCTCTGGTGACAACCCCTAACCCTGAGTTCCCACTCAAAGCCACCTGAGGGGGCCCAAGGTAGGAAAGCCATTTTGCAGGTCCCAGACATGGATGTGGGGCCAAAGGTGGGGCCTGGAGTCCCCTGATACCTGTGACCTTTCCCTCCAGCCGGCCTGGTGCACAGAGAGGCTGGCCTGGGCATGGCTTGTTGACCTCGTATCCCCTCCCTGGGGGTTCAGGGGGAAGCTGCTGCTCTCTCCCATGGCTACATCTTGACCAGTTAATGTGTAAAGCGCTTAGATCTGGAGCTTGGCATATAGAGTGCAGTTAATACAACGTAGCCTCAGATACGACTATTACATCATCATCATTCTGAGTTGGGAGCCAGACAGCCTGAGGCCCTTCCCTTTTGGAGACTCTGATTTGTAATGAACCTGAGGAGACAGCAGCGGAATCACTGGCAGGATGGAAATAACAGTGCTCGTGGTAACCACTTCCATTGAGCAGGTACCACACTGGGGCCGGATGCTGTACTGAATCATCTTGCTGCGTGCAGCCTCCAAACTCCACAGGTCTCTCGAATCACCAGTCACAGGTGAGGAAACTGAAGCTCAGAGATGTTAAGTAGCGCTCCCAAGATCACACAGCTGGCAGGTGGCAAACAGGGACTTTATACCAGATTTGTCCGATGCAGGATCCCTCATCCGTGAGGCTCAGCGTGTCAGCATGAGGCAGGCCTTGTCCTTGCCCCCGGGAGCTCACTGTCTGGTGGTAGAAGCCCAAATCTGGAACTTTTTCCAAGTTCCCTGAGTTTGCTGAGTGGTGGAGGGAGAAGGCTGTGGATTCTGGGGTCAGACTGTCTCGATCCCTACTCTGACACCTCCTAGTGCTGTCATCGCTTAACTTCTCTAAGCCTCAGTTTCCCATCTGGAGAACGGGGATAAGAAAAGTGTTGCTGAGAGGGTGAAATTAGATAACATAAAGCTCCCAGCATAGGTATGGGGCATAGAGAGTGCTCAATGAATCCAGCCTGTAATAACTATCACTGGTGTTCCCAGAGGATATATTGAATTTCCAAGGGTCACCTTCCTTTCCACTTGAGTGGTGAGCGGAGTGGGGCTGGTTTAGCTCAAGCAAACTCTGGCCTTCTCCGGTATTTGCAGTTGGCTGCTTTGTAATGCTGCCCTTGGCCTGGGCCGTTGCAGACGTGGGCCCCAATGTGAAAGGAGGTGGCAGGGCAGAGGGGTCCTGCCCCAAAGCCCCCCAAATCCACTCCACCCACTCTACTTCTCCCTCCTAGGCTCGACCAGCAGGGTTTTCACAGCCAACCTTGTACTTGCAAAGGGAGTGCTGTTCTGAGCAGGTGGAGGTATAGCCACTGTAGCTGCAGGACCAGCCAGGCCAATGTGTCGTTTGCTCACTGGATGGCTCCTCCCATCAGGTAGATACTCTTGATTTCTGCAGCATCTGTTTACAGGCAGGTCCCTGATGGAAACTCAGCCCAGGGCCTTGACAGCTTGGTCGGGAGAAGCAGGAGCACTGCTTCTGGATTCACCACTGACCTGCTGTGTGACCTTGGACAAGGCACCTAACCTCTCTGAGCTCAGCTTCCCATCTGTGAAATGGGGATAACAGTGGCACCGACTTCCTGGAGTTTTGTGAGATGGTACATGTACAGTACTCTGACAGTGCCTGGCACATAATAATTACTAATTACATGGGAAATTATTATTTCCCTGAAATGTGAAGCTGTTTGAAGCCTTGTGGTCTGAGTTGCCAAAGTGCTCTGTATGAGAATGAAGAAAGGGAGGTAACAAGTCACATTCTGCAGATTGCGTTTTCTGCGGTGGAGGTTCTCGACTCGGGAAACGAACTCCCTTAAGGATCTGACATGGCCATGCTCCCTTTTCTTGGAAAGTCTGCACAACCTCATGTGCACACAGCATTTTGTATCCAACTCTGTAGAAACCCACTCATGAGCCAAAACGTGAGATTTATCCCAAGGAAAGGACAAAGGATGGGCACCAAAATATATCTACTAGGATGTGAAAGAATAAAATAAAAGTCCTAAATATCCCCAAATCAAGGATTGGCCAAGCAAACTGTGACCTGTCCAAATTAGTGGAACGCTATGCATCCATGAAAGAAGTACTGATGGGAAAGGATACACATTACCTCTGGCGGAGTGTCACACAGCTAACAGCACGGCGGTGGCTGGGCTGGGCGAAGTCTGCCAGGATCACACCGTGTGCTAGCTGTGGCTACGCTGGATGGAACGATGATGGGTGATTTTATTCCTCTTTTTTTTCTGATCAGTATTGTCTTATTTTTCTACAAAAATGTATTATCTAAGTAATAAAGAATAAAAAAGTTTTTAAAAAAGTGACAAGACCAAAGTTTACGTTTTTAAATGATAAAAATGGAGTATTGCAGAAAGTCTGGAAAATAAAGAGGAAAACACCAAATCGCCTATAATCCTTCCCCTCCTGCCTGTTGTCGCCCACCTTTAAGCACTGGGTGGGGTCAGGGTTGTTTTGATTGAGTAGCAGCTGTACGGAATCTGTTCCCTCCGAGGCAGCGAATCTGCCGGACCCTCCACTCTCATCCTTTGGCAGTGGGTGGAGTTTAGGGATCTGTTTCCATCGCTCTCCCCCCATTCCCTCGTTACCCCTCCACTCCTGGGCTTCAGTTATAGTCTTTTTGGAAGGACACGTACTGCTGACGGCTGGCAGGTCCACGTCGCCAGCCATGACTGTCCCTGAACTCCAGCCCAAGAGAGCGACTAAGTCTTTGGCCAGATCAAATAACAAGAGAAATAGTAGCCATTTGTTGAGCTCTTACTATGGGGCAAATATTATGCTCAATAGGTTCTTTTATGAACCCATTTCACAGATGAGGAAGCTGAGGCCAATAGAGATCAAGGAGATGGCCAAGGTCACAAAGCTAGGGAGTAGGGGAGCTAGGAGTCAAACCACAGTTCTTCTGACTTCATGGCCCGGGCTCCTAATGCTAGGCTAGAACTGAGTCCAACTGTCGACCTCAGGCCTCCCATGCCAAGCTCCTTGGCCTGGTTCTGCAGGCCCCATCAACCTCTGGACCCTGCTGTTCTCAGTCCTACAGCATTCACCCCTGTTCAGAGTTGCCTACAGTGACCTGAATGGTAACAAGGTCTCTTTCCCCTCCACCTGGAATGCTGTCACCCTCCTCTTGGCCTGGCCCCCTCCAGGGCTCTGCATAGATGGCACCTCCTCTGGGAAGCCTTCCCTGATGCCTCCTTCCTAAGGTTGGGTACCCCAGGGCCATTACCTCCCTGTGCGAGGTGAGCTTGGACTAGGCCCTGCCTCCGTCCCTCCCCATCCCTCCGAAGGTGCTCAGCCTCCACAGCTGCTATGTCCTTTCCCTGGGATGGTGGAGCCTTTGCCAGGCAGGAGGCAGAAGGCAGGAAGCTTCAGTCCTTATGGCCAGTCCGAGGTCTTCATGTCACATTTGACAGCCTTCTGGCTCAGCTCCTGCAGGTGCCATGATCCCTGCAGCCTCTGGTTCCCGGGGAGGCAGGCCAGGGCTCTGCAGTGGGAGGCCCCTGGCTGTGGGCAGAGCAGGCCAGGGCCAGAGGAGTGCCCACAGACTGGGCCAGCGAAGTCACCCTGGACGTCCTCCCTCTCTCCAGTGTTCACCCGGCTGAACCTGGCTGAGATATCCCTGGAAAAACTGCCACTGGAACTTTCCATTGACTCTGGCCCGACTCTGGAATGGCAGGATTCGGAGGAGAGGGACCCGTGGCCGGCTGGTTCAGACCTGAGCCCTTCCACTGCTCTGGCCTGGACTAGACTCTCGGACAGATGTCTGGAGCACGTGGGCTAGAGATAGGTCCAGTGCCCCCGGGTCCTGGGTGGGATTTTGGAGCCCTGCTTAGGGTTTTTTTGCATCAATGTTCATGGGTGGATTAGCCTGTCATTTACTTTTCCTTCACTGTCTTCATTTAATTTTGATATCAAAGTTATATTATTATATATAAAATGAGGTGGGAAGTGTTCCCTCTTCTTCTATTATCTAGGAGACTTTTTATAAAACCAAATTAACAAATTCCTTTAAAATTTAATAGAATTAACCTATAAAACTGATAGTCTTGCCCGGTGGGTGGCTCAGTTGGTTGGAGTGTCGTCCCATGTACCAAAAAGGTTGCGGGTTCGATTCCCAGTTAGAGATAATACAGGAGGCAAGTGATCGATGTTTCTCTCTCACATCGATGTCTGTCTGTTTCTCTCTCTCATCAATGAGCATGTCCTTGGGTGAGGATTTAAAAATATATATAAACCCTGATAGTCTTACGGTTTCTTTGTGGAAAGATTAACTCATGATTCAATTTCTTTAAATGTTATTAACTACTCAGGTTTTCTATTTCTCATTAAGCCAATTTTGTTCAACAGTATTTTCTAGATATTTCTAGAAAGTTTACAATTTTACAGGCATAAAGTCAGCTATATCATTCTCTACTATCTTTTAAAAAGAACCAATTTTTGGCCATATTTATTTTTATTATTACACATTTGTTTTCTGCTCCATTCTCTTATTGTTTCCTTCTGCATTCTTTGGCTCGATTCTATTGCTCTTTGACTAACTTCTTCACTTTGACATTTAGCTCATTAAATCTCAGCCTTCTTTTCTCTCTGCATTAAGGCTTTTCTGCATAAACTTTCTTTAAATATCATTTGAAACATCCCACACATTTCAATATATAGTATTTTTATTATCATTCAAGTCTAAATATTGTTTTGATATCTTCTTTGGTCAATTTACAAGTGTTGTAGGGCTTCCAAGCATATTTTGGTTCCTTTTTATTTGTGTTCTTGACCTTTAATCATGTTGTAGACACACACTACGAGGTGTCTGATATCGATTCTTTGGTACTTGGATTTATTTTAGAACCTATAATGTGGAGTATTTGTAAATGCTCCATGAGTGCTTGAAAAAAATTTACGGGCTTTTAAATATATCTTTTAAATCAAGTCTTCTGTTATTAAAAAAAGAAAGCAAAACTATAATGAGATACCAGGATACATCTATGAGCTTTGCAACAGTGAAGATGTTTGAAAAATAGAAAATGTTAGTAAGAATGTGGGGCAGCTGAACCCAGTGCCTGCCGGTGGGAGGGTGATCTGTTATCACCAGTTTGGCTTTTTCTAGTAAAGCTGTGAAGGATGGTAGAAAAATGCCTCCCTCAAATGTGCTGCTTTGGTGTAAGGGTTACTTTGAACTAAAGACACTTGAAAAGCAACAGGTGTAAGAAGGGTGCTCTGACCTCCCCTTTCTTCCTGAAAGCAGGAGATAAGACTCCCCCGTAAGAGGAGGAAAGAAACATCCTTATCACCAGACACAGGGAACTGAGGCCGAGAAGTCGGCGTGAACAGACCTTGTTAAAATATCTCTTATCCTCCAGTAGTTTCTCCATCTATTTCATTTCCTTTCCTCAGTTGCTATTCTTTGTTCAGCCTGGTACATAGCACTGGGGCCTATCCCCTGTGGGAGTGCTCATTCTCCTGTGGGGACTCGCATGCATCTGTCTTAGATCCATGTAATTCCCAGGCCCAGCGGAGACCCTGAGGGTAGAGGTGGTTTTGCCTCCCCAAAGGTGAGAGTGCGTGTGCCCTCAGACCTAGCAGCCCTTCTTGATCCACGCCTGGGAGACGCACGGACGCCCCGGGACATGCACAAGAGAGCTCACAGCGGCATTTCCATAACGAGGCTCTGGGAACAACCTGAGTGCCCCCAGCAGTAGTGCGGATAGATGATTGTGGCATATTTGTACAATGAAACACCATTCGACCTTGCACATACCTTTCAGATACACGCAACAATGTGCTTGAAACTTGGGAACACACAGTAAATGAAAAAAGCAAATTGCAGGCGACACTCACCAATCCCATTTATGCAGAGCTGGACTCTCAACAATTTAGAACTTAGGGGTTCTGTGAGCAGGTCCCGGTGGGAAGGTGGCCTCTGAGAGGGAGGAAAGGGGAAGCATGGGGGTCCAGGTTCCTCCCAGGTAATGGTCAGCTGCTTTTTTCTTTAGCTAAGTGGTCAGATACTGGGCGTTTGCTGTCCATGCTTCATTATACCTTGTATATGCACGTTTTCCAAGTAGTCTTTTGTAACTAATAGTTAAAATAGCTTAAAAATTTAATAATTATAATACAAAAGTTGTTTACCTATCCAGAAATCTCCTTTGAGGAAGAATGCGACAGATACTATGCAAGGACCGGTTTATTCTGTACTCTTTCCCCAGGAAAACCTGAAACTAGTTATGTAAAAGGACCCAAGTGGGGATTTTGGAAGAAAGAAAAGAACTGATCTCAGGTGTGACCTCCTAGGGGCCAGGACTGAAGCCAGGGGTTCCCAGGAAAGTGCTGCCTGAAAGAACTCGCAGGCCCTGGGACTTACAGCATGTGCTTTCCCACAGCAGAGGCTGCACAGGGCGGTGTGGCCCTGAGCAGGCCTGGGGGCTGTGGCTGGCGAGCCATGGGTCAGACCCGCTCTTCTCAGGGATGCCAAGTGACAGCTCAGGTCCCCAGCCTGCTGGCTGGCAGAAACTGCATCTCCGTGAGTTGGAGATCCAGGGCTGTGGAGGGCAGAAGGCCTGTGGGGAGGAGAGTACTAAGGCGTCAGGAAGGGGGTAGCTGGTCCTCGGGGACATCTCCAGGTTGGCATCCAGCCCTAGTCATGGTAGAGAATATAATTTGATTTTACGCTTTTCTGGGAGCCGATGGTGAAGGCCTGAGAGGAAGGCACCTTTTTCTAGTTGCCATCAGTCAGTCATTCCCGGTGGCCTGTGCTGTCTGTCTCCCTGAGCGCGAGCTGCTGAGTGGCCCCGGGGCTGGGCTGTCCTCTGTGCCCCAGGCCTGAGGCAGCCTCTGGCTCTGAAGTGGCTGTTCAGGAAATATTTGTGGAATGAAGGAGCGAGTTCCCTGTGTGGTAGCTGTGGGTTAACTCATACTTATTACATGTCAGACCTGTGCTAGGCCCTGAGCATCCCGAGAGAGAGAGACCGGTAAGGTACCTGCCCTTGCAGATGCTTGTTGGGAAAACCAGATATGAAACAGTTAAAGACATAACCAAAGAAGGTAATTTCAGATGGTGGTGAATTCAGAGAAGCAAGCCCAGGACTGGGAGCCAAGATGGGGTTACTTTAGCTGGAGGGATCAGGGAAGGCCTCTCTCTAAGCTGAGACCTGAGGGAGCCAGTCCTGGGAAGAGACTGGGAAGAGCCCACCAGGTGTACTTATAAAGCTACATAAAAAATAAAAATAAAAATAAAATAAAGCTACATCAAACATTTGCTGTGAACCTTTGCCACATTGTATACCCCCAAATAATCCCAAGGTGTTCCCAAGAGCTCAGGTGCACGGGGAAAACCCCCGAGTGGTCCCTCCAAACAGCGTCACCTCCCAGTTTCTGGCTGAGTGCTGCAGATTCTGGGTGTGACACCCCTTGTGGGACATCCCAGGCCTCATCCTGTGTTTCTCTGGGACCAAGATGTCACCAAGACCAACCCAGGCTTTGCCAGCTTCCCTGGAGAGGCCTCGCTGATTGTTTTTGGCTTCCTCTTAGATTTTTAGATCACAAAAAAGTCCCCCGCTCCTCGCCCTTTCTCGCTGCCCCAGGGCCTGAGATCCGATCTCTCACTGAAACAAAGCCCCTCGTTCATGTCAGCCTAGGAGACTGAGTGTTCTGAAAGCGGATCCCTGGGGCCCAGGGAGGGTGTGTTTTTGGGTTTCTGCCTTCTCAAAAGCAGGCTTTTGATTTGGCCCCTCCTGCCCCACCTCCAAACCCTTTCACGATGGAAATTAAATTCTTCTGAACTTTAAGTCCCTTCTTCAGCGCTGCTCCCAGTGGGACTGAAGCCACCGCAGGCTAGTGACTCTACCCAGCAAGGTGGAGATTTATTCTGGCTTGAAATGCACAGTTTCATCCTGACCCTTGAAAAACAAGTCAATAAGAATGTGGGCCGTGGAGCCAGCTGTATCTGGGTTCAAGTCCTAGCTCTGTACTTGCTGACTGTGATCTTGAGTGGTGGCCTCAACCTCTCTAGAATGGGTTTTTGCATTGGTGCATGGGGACGCCTGGCCTTTGTGGCTGGGTGTGTGGTGAGGTTTCTGTGGGAGTTGGGTTATTGGAAAGCATTCTTACTTTTATCTTCAGAAAGTACCCATTTTACAGATGAGAAAGATGGAGGCCTGAGAGGAGTTGTGACTACCTAAGCTTCTGAACCATTGGGTGGTTTCGGTCCATCTCTTGGGTGCAGGCTGCAAGCCCTTGGCGTGGGTGGGAGGGATCTGAAGGCCTCCTGGCTTTAACGCAGTGATCTCATTCAACTCCACGACAGCCATGAAGTGGAGAGGGGCTAACGACATTGCATGCTTAGGATCCTGGCCCTACATCCTTTGGGGGTGATGGTTCCCCATTTCTCTCCCCCTGACTCATTTACTTCTAACCCAATGGGTAGCACAGCTGCCAAACCTGATGGCGGGTGGGAAACTTGAAGCCCAGAGAGGGAGAAGGTGTTGCCAGTGGGCAGAGGAGCCTGGACTAAGAGGATGTGCATGAAGTAAAGAAAAAAAGAAAGAAATATCCTCTCTCTACCATCCAGGAAAGGAGATTTGCCCCTGCGGCCTGAGGGTGGGAGAAAGGCGGCCCTCTTGGCTCCTTTCCCCTTTTCTTGCCTGGAGGCGTTAGAACATCTGGGGATGCAAAGGGGGCCGGGTAAGGTGAGTTGGGGAAGATAGGCTTGGGGTTTCCTCGGTGGGCTCTCAGGGGGCTTTCTCTTGTGTCTTTGTCTGTCTCTGTCTCTTTCTCCCTCTCAGTCTCTCTCTTTCTCTCGTCTCCACTTTGAATAATTGAGAAAGGAGAGGAAATGAAGACTCTTGATCAAGGAGTCTGAGGCAGACGCACAGCTGAGGTTTTGGGGGAGGGGTGCTGTGGCTGGGCGAACAGAGGGGTAGGTGGGGGCGCGGGGAGTTAAGGCCCCACTTGACCAGCCCTGTGGCAGCCCCAGCCCCAGAACCAGGGAGAGGAGCTGGCGAACCCACAGGTTCTCTCAGTTCCTGGGGGTGTCAAGCCCCGCAGACCTCACTGCGCCCCTGCGAGCTTCTCCCAGCCTCCTGACCTCCATTCTTCAGATCGCAGCCTGGGCCTCCGAGAGCTTCCCTGATTGCTCCGCTCTGAGCCCGGGCCTTCTGTGTTTCCTCATCAGAGCACCCGGCACCTGCCCTGTCGTCCCCAGTCACTTCTTTCTCTACGGCTGAGCTGTGCACCCTGAGGCCAGGACCTGGGTGCTGTTCACTGGTTGGTCTCTGGGGCCTGGGACCCTGGGGCCCAGTGTGCTCACCCTGTGCTTGTGGGATGATTGATGGACAATCAATGAGAATTTTGCATTTGGCCAGGAAGTTGTGCAAGTGAAAAGTGTGTGTGTGTGTGTGTGTGTGTGTGTGTGTGGTCGGCAGGTGGAGGCAGAGTGAGGGAGGCGGGAATTTGGGTCAAAGCCTTAAAGCTATTGGAAGGCCAGGAGGGGACACGTGGGATAAAGAACATCCTTCCTCCCAGCCTGAGGTCCTGTGTGGATCCTTTCATGAGCTTGGTCTTCAACTCCTCCCTTGAGTTACTTCAGGGGATCCCACCTGCCTCTCTCTTTCCTTTCCTTCCTGAATTTATTGAGCACCTGTTATGTGCTAGATACCAGGGACACAATGGTGAGCCAAAAATCAAACGCAGTCTCTCTTTCCTCATGGAGAAACCACAAAATTACGCATGAAATTACAGCTGTGGTCAGAGTGGTGAAGACTGTTGAGATCATAATGGGATTTGCTCTTATCTGGGGAACTCGGGGTGAGCGGTGGTGCCACGGGGTCCCTGAGGAAGCCTTACCCCCTTTTAATCTCTCTGGCCCCTTCCCAGCTACCCCTGGTAATCCTCCAGGTTTAGTAAAACCTGAGGCCTAGTTATGCACCTGCAGCTCTGAGACAAGTTTGGCCCCTCCCCTCCTTACCTAAACCCCTCCCCCATGTAGATATTTGAGATCCACTTGGGGAAGGTTTCTAGGGGTGTCAGCCTCCTTTGATTTCTTTTCCTCCTGAGCCAGGCTTCCAGCCGTAAGGATGGAGAGGAAACGTTTTAATCTTGAAAGAGACGGTTGCAGGGCAGTAGGTGATGTCACTGTATCCTTTCTCTGCTTCCAAAGGTCACTCGGCCTGCCTTCAGATGCCCTTTCAGCGGCTGCCGGTGCCCCCTGCAGCTCTCCAACCCCACCCTCTGTCCCCGGCTTCCCAGGGAAGAAATGTCAGCTCCAGCTTTTCCGAGGGTTTCCTGCCAGGTCTTTCTGAGGGTGGGAGAAGAGGTGGGAAGGACAAGCCACAGTGAAGGGAAGGCAGTGTGTTTACCGATTTGCTCAGGCCAGGGAAGAAAACATTCAGAGCTTTCAAATCCAGGGGGTGAACAGATGGAGAAAAAGGGGAGGCCGGGGCTGAGTGGCAAAGTCTGGGGTTTGGAAAGCCATGCTCACAATGCCAGCATGTGTCTTGTGCCTAATCCCAGACCTCCAAGAATGTGGCCCCCCCACACGCATGCCCCCCGACTGGCACCAATGACGGAGCTGGGCTGGCTTTCTGGGCATGTGACCTGTAGGATCTCGTGCTTGGGTTAATCCTCTGTTGTCACTGTCTTATGATTTGTAATAATTTTTTTTTTAAATCCTCACCCGAGAATAATTTTTCCATTGCTTTTCAGAGAGAATGGAAGGGAGAGAGAGAGTGGGGGGGGGAGAGAAACATCAATGTGAGAGAGACACACTGATTGGTTGCCTCCCACATGCGCTCCCACCGGGGCCAGGGATCCAGCCTGCAACCAAGGTACGTGCCCTTGGTCAGTGCCAAGGACTGACACTCTAACCACTGAGCCAAACCGGCCAGGGCAGATTCGTAGTAACTTTTGAACAAGGGGCCTCATATTTTCATTTTGCACTGGGTCCTGCTAAGGACAAAGGGATGAGGTCAGTGCCCTGAACCTCATCTCTGGGCTCCAATTGAAGGGTCTGGAAAGGTGTCCACCCCTTCCCAAAAAATTACCATGATTGGGAGGGGCAGTGGGAATCATTAAATTCAGCCCCTCAGTTCCCATATGGGGAAACTGAGACCCAAAGAGAGAGGAATGTGCCCAGGGTGCTTCAGGCACTTCCTCACGTAGTCCTTACACCGTAATACCAAAGTTGGTACTGGTTTCATCCCCATTTTACAGACGAGAAATCGAGGCTGGGACATCACCCAGTGACTGAATGCCAGAGCCTCAACTCGACACCAGGCCTCTTTGGCCCTGGCCTGTGTGCTTTCCAAGAACCCTGAGCCTGACACATGGGTCTCAGCTTCCTCACCTGTGTAATGGGGATATTGGATGGTGGGAGGGTTTGAGATAAGGCTGCAACGTGCCTGGACTGAATTAGCGGCCCCTGGCTGGGCAGATGCCAGGGCAGCCTCGACTCTGCCACGTCCTTGCTGGCAACCGCTGAGCCTCAGTGTCCTGGTCTAAGAACAGTAGCTTCCTCCTGGGGCATTTGTGAGGATGATATGAGAAAGGCAGGTGGAGTGTGAGCTCAGCATGAGGTGGGGCGTAGGCCCCAGGACCTGCCCCCAGGCCCAGAGCAGGCATGAAGGGCACTGGAGCTCATCCACGAGTGCTGCTCATCCACGGCCTGGGCGTGGCCGCCTCTACCTCGCTGGGGGTGCTGGAGGGAAGGCAGGTGAAGACACCTAACATAGTGGCTGCCCAGGAGGGGTTGCTCAGCGGCTGATGTCACCCCCATCCCTCACGCCTTGTGATAGAATATCTGTCAGGTGTGCAGTCGCAACTCAGGTCACACCTGGTCCAAGAACACTTACAGGAGCAGGTGGGGGCACCGGGCCTGGGACTCAGAGGCTGGCTGGACTGTGGGTACAAGTTGGGACGGCAGCCCAGGGGCACGCGGTGTAAGTAAAGATCAGAGGCTGGAGTGACCCTGGGAGACAGGGCTCAGTGAGGAGCCTGAGCTCTGCTTTTGTTGGGATGAGGAGGGGTGTGCTCTCCCGCACTCCCTGTGGGCTCCTGACAGCCTTCTCCTCTAGTCCCCAAGCCTCCCATTCCGGGCCCTTTGGGAACCCAGCTGTGGACTCCCATGGTGCTGAGGAGCGGGGTGCTTGGCCCTAGCTCCCCTTAGAGAAGCAGTCTCAGGTGGTGGGCAGAGTGAGGGCCCCAGCGGGGCACGGGCAGGGAGAGCCTCCTACCGAGGTCCTCATGCCCCGCTGAGCTGGGTTCAGCCCTCGGAACCATCCATCGTCATTCACCATGGGGGGTCATCGTTCAGGGAGCTGGAGGGGCCCAACCACTTGTGCCTTTTGGGTTTGTAAGGACAAACGCTCTTTTCTAGGCCATTTATCAAACTTAGCCACATCTCCCATATTTCTTCCCATGTGTTTCAGCCAAGGAAACTTTCTGCTAATGAAGACACATGCAACATGATGGAAGCCTTGGCAAACACCAGCAATCGGAACACAGGATTCGTTCAGGGAAGTGAAACACCGGGATGGTGCTGGGTTTGGAGAAATGTTTTAGGGAACGCTGAGTGTCCAGGCCTTCAAGGTTACACTGTGGATTTGGGGGCACAGCCGGCCCCCTCTCTGCTGAGGGGCTACCTTCAGCTTCTAGAGCAGCAACAATAGCTTCACCCACCATTCCCTGAGCACCTGTGTGTGACGGGCGCCTCACCTCATCCTAGTGTGGAAGGCGAAATCACTATCCCATTTGACAGATGGGGAGACTAAGGCCCAGAGAGGTTAAGCAAGTTGCCCCACTGCGGGTCCCCACGTGGGATGTGAACTGTACTGCCTGCTCGAGAGCCCACTTTCCTGAGTGCCTGCATTGAAGTCCACCGGCTAAGAGGTTGGGTTCTTTAAATATGTTTTTTTAAAATTGATTTTTAAAGAGAGAGGGAGAGGGAGAGAGAGCTAGAAACATCAGTGAGAGAGAAACATCAACATCGATCGGCTGCCTCCTGCACGCCCCCACTGGGGATCGAGCCTGAAACCCAGGCACGTGTCCTGACCAGGAATCGAACCGGTGACCTCTTGGCAAATGGGTAGATGCTAACCATTTAGCCACACTGGCTGGATGAGATCGGGCTCTCAAATCTCAACTCCACCACTTTCTAGCTGGGTAGCCCTGAGCCTCTTGACTAATCTCTCCCTGTCTCGGATTGCTTGGGTAATGAAAGTACCCAAGAGCTGTTGGAAAATTCAATCAGAGAATTAGTGAAAAAGCTGCAATGCATGTGAGCTGTTATCAGTAATATATATTTTAGGATCAGGGTATTATTTAGTATCTTTTTTTAGTATCAGCCTCTTTAAGGTTGGCATTAAGATCATGGCCTGGGGTGCTGAAGTTGTGTAGCAACAGCCTATGGAAGCTTGTGGACCTGTCTGCTTCCTGGGGGAGAGACATTGGCTGCTGAACGGGGGTTGGGGACGGAGCACCCAGACCCTGTGGTCTCTGTGAATGTTCAGCTGGTGTCTGAGGCCCATAGGAGTTGCTTTTCCCTGACTCATTGCTGCCCAAGGGGCCGTGGCCTCGTTGTGTAATCCAAGAACTTAATACAAAGCTTTATCTGGGACATGTTTCCTGCACTCATCTTTCTAGTATCAACATATGCCCAACTGGCCAATGTTTGCAGCTTCTGGAAGATTCCAAACAGAGACATTGTTTCCATGTATTAAAAATATCTTCATTTGACTCTGGCAAAAATCCTGATAGCGGCCAGGGTACCCACTTTGCAGGTTAAAAAATGCTGAGTCTAAGGGAAGTTCACAAGGATTAATAGAAGCAACAATGTCTATGTTTCAATTGTTTCGACTTATGGCCTAGGGCTCGTTCTGCAACACCCTCGAAGTTTTCAAGTTCTTCCCATTCCCTCCATTCACACCATGGTCAGATACTAACCCCTTTCCCCAGGGTGGGGCATTATGATGAAACGTTCAGTGTCCATCCTGCCCCCTCCCGTTGAGCAGTAGCCCTGCCACTGGAGAATTGATCTCCAGCTTCAAGGGGGACCTTGGTCCTATGGTCTCACTTCCATCCTTTGTCAGCGACAGGCTCAGGGTTCTAGGCAAAGCCAATGCCCCACGGGACAAGTCAGGAATGAGAGCATGACCTAATTTGAATTGATGAAATTCAAGGGAACCTTGGCTGGGGGCTTTTGGGAAAAGTCCTAGAGACATGATTGAGCCATTGGATTTCTGCTTAGAGAACCCAGTACATTTTCTTATTGTTTCAACTAGCTGGAGCTGGGCTTTCCATGCTTCGTAGTGGACAACATCCTAAATAAAACATCAGAGTTATGGGATTTCCACAGCTGTCTCCTACCTGGAGTCCTCACACCCAGTCCCTACGCTGCAGCTGGAGATGGTCCTGACACTGATCTGACCAGTTACCCCTGTCTCCACTGTGACTATCATTATTTGCTTCCATTCAGTCTCTCCAACCAATAGGGAAGGCTGTGAGGGCAGGGACCTTGCTTTCTAGCACAGAGTAGCACATACCCAGTGATTTTTTTTTTTTTTCCTGTGGGAGGCTGGCGTGGGAGCCAATGAGGATTCTGTGGACAGAGTTATGTACCAGGAGAGAGTGCCTAGTGGTCAGGAGTCATCTCCAAGGGACAGCTTGGTTCTGCCTTTCATGGTGCTGAGGAAGGACACCCACTGCCTTCCTGTGTACTTCTGCAATTTGGCCCAGAGCTGCCAGGCATTGTGGAAATGCCCTGGCCCAGGCTGCATGGCCTTGGGCAAGTCCTTCTCCTTTCTGGGCCTCAGCCTTCCCAGCTATATAATGGGGGAGGAGTTTAGACCACATCACCAAGGATTTCCCAGAGCTTTTATTTTATGACTCTGATTAAGCTGTAACTGTGGGAAAGGGTCTGAGGACAGGAGAGTGATGTTCATAGGACAAGCTAGTGGGAAAATACATGGCTGGGTGTTGGGCATTCTGTTCCCATAGCCAGGCCTGCCACAGGCATCGTGCAGAGGCCAGTTGGGCCGTTGCTTCTAGAAACTGAGAGAGAGATGGCATGTGGGGGGTTGGGTGGGGGTGGTTCACAGGGGCTTAGGCCTGGGCATGCTCACAGCCCTTCTCCAGGCTGGATCCCCCACTGACCCGCTGGAGGAAGTCAGGTTTGCTGGGCCTTAGCTTTTCATCTGCCTTTGGGGGTGATACGGACACCCTTGTGGCTCAGAAGAAGATGCAGGTGTGAAAGGATCACATTCAGGGAAAGACAGCATTCATCGAGCGCCTGTTTTGTCCCAGGCATAGCATCATTTAGCCTTTACAACACTCTGATGAGGATTATTATCTTTAGCTTATCGAGGCAGCATCTGAGGTTCAGAGAGGTGTGGCAGCTTGTCCAAGGTCACAGAGGATGTGGAGGTACTGACTTGGGCCTATGTTCTCAATCACCGTGCCTGGCTTTCTCCCAGGAGGGCTTTTCCCTGAATGCAGGGGGAGGGACGGCCCAGGACAGGCATGGCCTTTCAACCTGGGGCGAGTTCTGACTGACTGGTGGGGGAGTCTCGGGGTGCCATGTTGAGAAGGATTCTGAGGCTGTCTAGACTTAGTGGGAGAGGGTACAGGGGTTGATTTATAATGTCTGCCACAGGTGAGGGGAGTGGGAGAAGCAGTCCATGAGACACATTTTGCTATTCCTGGGTTAGGCCTTGCCAGGTCTTTTCTAGGCCTAGGAAGCTGGTCTCCAAGGTGACCTTGTCCCCACATTCATGTTCAGCAGAGATAGGATCTAGAGACTGAGCTCATTCCCCCATGGGAGAGGGGAGGGGCGTGAAGAGTGGATTGATTGGGGCGAGGGCTGGCATTTGGCTGGGAAGGCAGCTCTGGGACTCCCAGTGGGGCTGAGTCAGATAATCTACCCGCCTGACTGCAGGTGCCCCACACTGGCCCCTGTAGGCAGGAGTGAGCACTGTGAGGGGGAAGTGACAGCCCCAGGGCGTTAAGCTGTTAGGAAAGTGAAGCTGGGAGCTGCTGAGGGAGCAGGAGCAGAGACCAGCACTAGGAGGCCCCTAGCTGTTATCTGGTCCACCACCCTCATATTGCAAATGGGGAAACCGAGGTCCAGAGAACTTCTTTCATGTGGGGGTCCAT
This sequence comes from Miniopterus natalensis, assembly GCF_054644295.1. Lineage (NCBI taxonomy): Eukaryota > Metazoa > Chordata > Mammalia > Chiroptera > Miniopteridae > Miniopterus > Miniopterus natalensis. Next base: position 41,012,523 of record NC_142095.1, read on the forward strand.
GATGTGTTTTGTTTTCTTTTTAATGCTCACCCGAGGATATTTTTTCCATTGTTTCTCAGAAAGAGTGGAAGGGAGAGAGAGAGAAACATTGATGTGAGGGAGACACATCGATTGGTTGCCTCCTGCACGCACCTGAACTGGGGCTGGAGATTGAACCTGCAGCCGAGGTACGTGCCATTGACCGGAATCGAGCCTGGGACCCTTCAGTCCCTGGGCCGACGCTCTAACCACTGAGTCAAACCGGCCAGGGCCATGATGTGTTTTACTTTAAGTTTAAAACATGTGGGATGCGTTGGGTTGGCAGGAAGTTTGGACTCAAGAAGAACAGGGCCAAAAGCGCCCCCCCCCCCCCCCGCCCAGCTGTTCCCTAACTTTAATGTACTAGGTCCTCATGGGTTGTTTGAAGATTAGAGCCTTGTTTATTGGGGCCCTTGGGGTGTCAGGCAGCTCGCTAAGCCCTTTTCCAGCATCATCTCATTGAGTCTCCCACGAGGTGGTACCAGCCCCACTTACAGACCTGGAGCTGATCCAGGGGGTTCAGTTCCTCACAAGAGGAAGATGGAGGAGCTGGGACCTGGGCAGCCTGCCCACACGCTGGAGTCCCAGCCCCGGGCCCGTGTGGGCTGTGAGCATGAACGAGGTTCCCCGGAGAGCTGGTACCCGAGGCCGAGGTCAGCGCCTCCCACGCCTCCTCTCCAGTGTTGGGGGGCAGGGCATCTACAGACCACAGTCTCAGAAACACGGCGCTGGCTGTGCTTTCTACAGACCCCCAACCCAGAGCCCAGAGTTAGAAGGTGCTGGATAATAATGTGAAGAGCATTCTAATAATAACAGAGTATGGTCTACACTCAGCCCACTACGTGCCGGGAGCGGTTTCAAACACTTTACATATTTTCATTTATGAGATGGAGACTACTATTTTCCCCGTTTTACAGATGAGGAAATGAGTTAGAGAAAGCTTCTATAACTTGCCCACAGCCCTATATCTGGTAACAACCGGTTAGCCGACTTGATCATAATGATCCTTATTCTTTATCTCGCCCCTGCGTTCACCTGTACCGACATGCCCCCGGGACATGAGGAGGGGGGTCAGGGGGCATGCCGGGAGGCAGAGCCGTGTGTATAAGAGCGAGGTGCTGAGAGATCGGGGGGTCCCCAGGTCTGTTCCAGAGATGGAAAGGTCAGTCACCGGCCTTGCCCTGAGCCCCAGCCAGGTTTCTAGATGCAGATCTTGGCTGTGAGCTCAGGGAAGGAGACCCGTGGGCAGTGCCTGGCAGAGGCTCCAAGGAGGTGGCAGGTGGGTGTGTGAAGGCTCCCACCTGGCCGACCCAGTCTCCCTCCCCGTGTCCAGGGCCCCAAAGGACCCTTGGGGGCTCCTACCTTCTTCCCCTGAGTCGCTCCCATGGCATGAAGTGGGCACCAGGCCTGGGTGGGCCTCGGGGGCTGGGCTGGCGTCCTTCCTGCTGGCGCTGATCTTAGGAGCCCAGGCCCCAGGGGTTCCCTGGGCCAGGGCCCCCAGGCCTCCCACGGCTCATGCTCCTCTGGCGCACAGGTGCTTTCACAGCTGCTCCTGAGCCCGGCGCTCCTCACCCAGGCTTAGGGTGATTGATCTTGACAGGGGGCCCGGTGGCCCCAGGCGGCCCACGAGCCCTCCTGGGGTTTCTGTGGCTCGTCACCCCCTAGACCCCTGCCTCTCTCGGGAAGGAAACTGAGGCAGCCGGGGTCGGGGAGAGGCAAAGCAGTCCTCTCAGGGTGCAGCCAGCAGCTCCGGAGCAGCGGGTGACACCTGGGCGGCCCAGCGGGCAGGACTTGGCCTTCTTGCAGGCGGGCACCGCTCAGCAGCCAGGGCCCAGACAGCGGAGTCTGCGTGGGGAGCTGGGGCAGGGGCTCGGCGGGCTTGTGTGGGGAAGTAAAGCCCCGGCTGGACAGCCCATTAATAATAGATCTTTGAAGACACTTGTGGCCGGGCTGTCCCAGGGCAGAGTACTCCATTCAGGGCAGCGGTCCCCGCGGGGAGGGCTGCAGGGCGGCTGGCTGAGCTCAGGCCAGGAAAATATCTGGAGGCCAGATTCCAGGCCAGGGGCCAAGTTCTCAAAGTACCCCTGGCAGTCCCCTCCTCCGCACTCGCCAGCCCCTTCCTTCTCTTTGTCGCCAACATGGGGCGAGATGAAGGCTGGAATCCCATTGGTCGCAGCTCTGTTTCTCACAGTCTGTGAGCCAGGGTGCATGACTGGACCTGGGAGCCTCAGTTTCTTCATCTGTGGGGTCAGGCAATCATATGGCACAGGGCTGCTCTGAGGCCTGAAAGGGGAGGCGTTTGTAGCTGCAGCCGTCGTTTTGTTAAAGCATAAATCAGATGGTGCCATTCACTGTTTTATAATCTTCCTCTTGACCAAAGAGTCATAACGGATGCAATGCAGTGATTCATGTAAAACTCTTCACAGAGAGTCTTGGACCACAGCAATTCTCCATAGAAGTCAGGTGCTGCAGTTATGACGCTGTTAATAGCACTGTTGATAAATCCTCTGCCCATGGGCAAGTCCCGGGTAACCAATCCATTAAGCACAACAGCTTTCCCAAGAGCTGGGCGGGTAGGTGGGGGAAAACTTGGCACCCTTCCCTTTCTTCTGGCACAGTGCCTGGCCTGGAGGAAGTCCTGATGACTTGTGAAATGGCTGTTGGTGGTAGAGGGTCAAGGATCAGGCACAGTAGGTCCAGCTTTGCCCGTGGAGTGACATCCCCAAGGTTCACAAGATGATCGTGGTGCATACATAACGTGTCAAGTCTTGCTTGCCCCTCGGGCCTCATTTTGCTCTTACCTTTCTCCCTCACAGTTCCTGGATCGCACCATCTTGACCCCTGCCCCAGGATCTTTGCACTTGCTGTTCTCTCTGCCATCTCTCTCCCTTGACTCCATTTTTTGAAAACTGCATACTTCTTTCCTTTCTGTTTTTAAGCTCCCTTATCACCTCCTCAGAGAAGCTTTCCCTGACCCCCTATGCCAAGCAGCTTCCCAGGCTTTCTTTTTATTATTTTTTTTCACAGCATTTTCCGGCAACTGAAATGACATCTGTGTTTATTGTCTGTCTTCCCCACCAGCAGTGGCAGTTTCACAAAGACTGGCTCTGGTTTGTCTTGTTCATCAGGTTGCCCCTGGGTCTAGAATAATGCTTGGCACAGTGCAGCCGCTCAGTAAATATTGTGGAGCGAATGAAAAGATGGTGGTAGATTAAATAAAGCAGTCTAAGTATGGGGAGTGCTTAACACAGCCCCTGCTCAGCGCAAGCGCTCCCTGCATGACAATTATTAATACTGTTGTTATTGTTGTTGCTGTGTTTCCCTCAATACCCTTGGCCCCTCCAGCCGAGCAAAAATGTGGCTTCTTCCTTCCGCCTCTTCCCCTGGGTCCAGCCCCTGCTGCTGCTGTTCCCTGTTCCTTTCCTGTCTGTTCCAGTCATGGCTGGGGCACAGCTCCTGATTTCCTATAGTAAGAAAAGCATCCCCCAAATAGTGAAGGGCAATGACTAAACAGGCAGGCGGCCAGAGCAGTAAAAATGCAACAAGTCAACCCTGAAATCAAGCTTCTTTGGCAGCCATCCCAAAAGTATCCACCAGCTTGGCTCTTGGGAGGAGATAAAAAGAATTTTACACATTTATTAATTCCCTCCCCCACCTGCTTGGAGTCTTGCTGAAATATGACTTATGAGCCGCACTGAAATCTGGGTTGACTGGGGCCTTCGATTGGTTGAAAGTTTGAAGCCTGGCCTTGGCAAGATGTGAGCCTGAAATGCAACATTTGACGCCATGCCATGGGCAGGAAAAATGGGGGTGGGGTGGCCTTGGAGCCTGGCCTAGGGCCTGGCACAGGGTTGGTGGTGAAGGGTCAAGGACCAGGTGTTCTAGGTCCAGCTTTGCCTTGTTTCACTGTGTGGCCCAAGCACAGCTCTTGGCCTCTCTTTCTCCATCTGCAAAATGGGGATAAAGCTCTGCTCCTTTTTGACCCATAGCTTTGTAGAAGGAAGCCAGCTTGGAGAATGTGGGAGGGGTTTGAAGAGGAGTTCCAGATCTCTCAAAGTTGCGCACTTTCTACCTCTCCCAAAGCAGGGGTGGTGGGTACTGAGAGATTCTGAGCACTTTTCAATGTCCTCAGAGGCATTCAGGAGGAAGAAGAGGAGGGGAGGGAGGGAAGGAGGCGGTGCTGGTGAGGGATCAATATTTTAGGGCAAGTGTTTTTGAAAAGTCTGTTTCCTGTAGAGATGGAGAGTGACTGGGATTGCAATCCTTTTTCTGAGGCTCCTTAGCTGTGTGACTTTGGACAAGTTGCTTGACCTCTCTGAGCCTCATTTTGCTCCTGTGTAAAGGGGATATCAATGGCCCCTACCCCAAGGGGCTGTGAGGATGAAATGAAGTAATTAATGTAAAACTCTGCACAGAGCGTCTTTGGATAACAGCAATTCTCCATGGAAGTCAGGTGCTGCAGTTATGATGCCGTTAATAACAGTGATGGTAAATCCGCAGCCCATGGGCAAGCTCAAGGTAACGAATCCTTTAAGCACAAAACCTTTCCTGAAAACTGGGTGGGCACAGGAAAGCTGGCCACCCTTCCCTTTCTATCTTGGGCTCCCACCTACTGGCAAAGACCAGAATTACAGCCTCTGGAAGGGGCTTGGTGTGACTGAGGGAACAGATAGATACACCCCCATCGCTCACCCCCACTCCCCTGGCAGAGAGGAAAGGCATGTTGACCAGGGGTGGGTAGGGAAACACAAGCCCCACATGCAGAGGCATGAGTAGCTTGCAGAGGCTCCTGAAGGCTTGTTTTCCCTGATGATGCGAAAATCAGTCCCCAAGCCTTGTCCATTTCACTTCCTGTATCCCTAGGACTGGTCCTCATGCCATCTCCTGGCCCCTACCCCCACCCTCTCTCCCTGGATAGGCCAGCCTCCTCACTGGCCTTCCTACCTCTACTGTCTTCTTCACACAGCAGCCAGGAGGAATTTTTTTAAAACTGCAAATCTGATCATGCCGTTCCCCAGCTTAAATCTCTGTGTGTCCTTGTGGCTCCTGGACTAAGTCTAAGCCCCCTTGCCCAGCCCACAAGGCCTTTCAGGCTCTCATTCCTGCCCACTCAGCCCTTATCACCTGCCCACTGCCCTTCCAGGCCTTGTTCATGCTGTTCCCTTGCCTGGCACACTCCTTCCCATCTTTGCCTGGCGAACTCCTATACATTCCCAAAGCTTCCTCCAGGATGCCTTCCCTGATTCTGCAGCTTTTTTCCCAATATGGCCCTTATTAAGCCATGCTGCTTCTTGACCTGTGCTCTGCACCCCAGACTATGAGCAGGCACTGTGCCTGGTTTTCTTTGCTGCAGGATCTCCAGGGCCTACCTAGTTGCTAACACAGAGCAGGTGAGTAGCAACTGTCACGTGAGGAAACTGGCTTTAGTGGGTAATAGACTCAATGATATAGACAACTCTCTACAGCCATTTTCTTGGACTCTGACCTGCCCCATTCCTGAGCTAACTTGGGGTCCCTATAGTGCCCTGGAAATGATGTTGAGAGTCTGACAGATGCTGGCCACTTTGCATGCCCACCCAGGGGGGCTGGGGTGGGGTGGGGGGGCTGGCTCTAGAGCGCTGTCTCCCTGGTGGGTTTTGGTGGTACAGCTGATGGCCTGTCAGGCTCCTTTTCCGTAGCCCCATCTGGAGGATGAGCTGCTGAGCCCTGCCCCAGTCGGGGAGGGGGCAGAGGGAGGTGCATGGCCTGCTGTCCCAGCCTCATGGTCCCCAGCGAGCAGCAGCAAGTGGCCTCTCCCACAAGCTCCATGGCAAGTGCAGCTTCTTCACTCTGAGCTTCTTGTTATCGAGAGCTGGCCTTTTAATGACAATTCCTGCAAGACTGGTGGTCTTGTCTCCTAGCCCAGGCCCGTGCTCAGCCCCAGCCAGAGGGCCATGCCCACTGCCTCTGAGAGGATGGGTCTCCCAGAAGCCGACTTTGGGGGTAGGATTCTTGGGAAGGTGATTTACTAAGGACTGGTCCCGGAGGACATGGCTAAGGGAGTGGGGCTGCAGGATGGGGGAAGGGAAGCAATAAGCAAAGGAGGGCTTTCAGGCCAAGTCCCAGCTTCAGTCTGATCCCAGGAGGAACCACGCAGTGTAAGTCACACCTCATGTTTGTCCCACTCCAGTGGGGAGCTGGGTGTTCACAGTCCCAGCCTGGCAGTCAGCTATGGCCCACCCTGGGGTGAATTAAGCTCTGGCACTTCCTGGCCTTTCTCTTCGCACCTGTGAACCAAGGAGGTGCCAGTAGCCCGAGGGCAGTCTTCTGAAGAGCGAAGACTAACCAGTCTGAGCAACAGTTGCCTTTCCAAGCTCCCAAAGAGAGCCTTTGCCCCAGGAGACCCTTTGCCCAATTCTCTGGTTCATGCCATTGACATTTTTCAGTCTTCTGTAAAGTGCTGTCAGGTCTTTAGAACATAAGCTCCCATCTCCATATTGGCCAATGAAAAATTAAACTATTTTTCTTTCTATCTTGCAGACACCTGCTCGGGCACTTCTTTGAACAGTGCGCGCAGACAGATGAACTCAGAAACAACACTGGGTCCCGGTAACAGCACCGCCAAGAGCTTTGCCTGGTTCCTGGCTATGAAGTCACATTAGCAATCCTTACGGTTCTCTTTTAATTTTATAAGGTATTCTTGCTTGTTGTAAAGAAAAAAATTCAAACATACAGAGGTAGTTATGGTAATAAAGGAAGCTTCCTGCCACCTTCGTTCCAGAGTGGGTATCTGGTCAGATGTTTTCAATTTATCTATTTCTCTTTTTTGACAACTTTTGGTGAAGTGGCTATTTTATCATATTTCATGCCTATGAGCCCTGGAGGAACTGATATAATCTCCCAATTACCAAAGGGGGAACTATGGCTCAGACGGGTGACGTGACCTGCTGGCCCGGCTGGCGAGTGGCAGGGCCCGTGCTCAGAGCCAGGCCGGCTGGCCTCTCTGTTCAGCTGCGGCGCTGTGGTGGGTGACTACAGGTTTGAGCAAGTGAGTCAGCTGAGAGAAAGAGCGGCTGGGTCAGGGTCCTCGGCCTGTGGAAGCCCCCCGCGCAGTTTTACTCAGTTAGTCCTGAGGGTCTGGAAGGAGGGTGTTGGGGTTTGGTGGGAGTCTTTGTCCTGTATGGTCACTTGGAACAAAATGGGAAGAATGGGGCAAATTTGTTTGCCTATGTGAAGCTGCCAAGCATGATACCGATGTGGGTGTCTGTGTAAGTGGTTAGTTGGGGCTGCCAGCAACACCCCTCTTTAATCCCTGAGTGTGATCTCCAAGTGGTTGGGGGAGGAGGGGACCATGGAACTGGCCAGTGGCTGCTGGGCTCCTTCCTCGGCCAAGCCTGCTCAAAGCCATCCATCAGGCTTTTCTTATTAGTCTTGACCCCACTGCAACTGCAGCCCACGTCCCAGCCCTTCGTGCCGTGTCAAAGCCTCCCACGCTCTGCCTTTCCTTACCCCAGGCTCCCTCGGCACAAGCCTGCCTGTCCCCAGGGCTGGGGACCTGGGAGCCCACACCGCAGGAGTGCGCAGGACTTCGGCTTCTGCCTTCCACTGCTCAGGGCATTTGCGCTTGGGGCGTGGGCATCTTCTCCAGGAACTTGCAGTCTTCCTGGCACACGCCCCAGGAGCCTTGTGCCAGTGCTTTCTCCTCCCAGGACTTGGTCTAGGGTCCCCTGGCCCTTCCCAGAGACACCGGGTGGGGTCTCAGCACCGTATCTCTTGGGCCTCATCACGTCAGTGGGCTCCAGTGGCTGGTGTCGACGTCGCTGGGCTAAGGACTCCTTATGAAGCCACGATGACCCCTCTTCCCTATGTGGGGAAGGGCAGAGGAGAGTGTCCAGGAATGCACAGGGGCCCGACACTAGCCGCCCCCCAACAATGACTGATGGGGGGGTGCATTAGGATCCCAGCTCCCTGACCGACTAGGACATCCCTGGGGAGCCCGGGGGTTAGCTCCGCTGTCTCCCGCACACCCTTTAGCGGCTCCCCTTCCTCGCCTTGCTTCCCCACCCCTCGTTGGTGTTTTCTAGAATCATCCCCAAGTAAATCTCAGGGGCTGCTCCCGGGGCACTTGGCTAGTCTCTCGGCCTCTGCCCGACGCCCCCACTGCCCTGTCCTCTCCAGCTTTCGTTCGAAGGGCAGGTGCGGTGCTGACTGCGCCCAGCCCTGGCTCTGTGCCTGTGGGCCTCCACCCGGGGCTGGGACCCACGGCTTCTTTCACGCCCAAACGGAAACCCCGAAGGAATCGACCTCCTTTCTGGCTGCAGTCACTGACCTGTCCGAACTTGGAGCCCAAGTAACCCCTGGCTAGACCATTTCCATCCCGGGGAGAAACGCTGCGCACTGAGTGGTCAGGAAGTTCATTCAACGTGAGCAAGCAGTTTAATTCTGTCCCGTGCGCGCAGTGCGCCCTCCCTCGGGGCGACAGCCAGAGTTCCCGAGGGGAAGCGCACCTGCTCTCGCCACCCACGGCGAGGGACCCTCTGAGGCCGGCCCCCTCCAGGTGGGACAGCTGCCTCAGCCCGCGGGGGCTTTCGTTCCCGGAGAGGGGAAGCTCGCAGAGGGCGCGGGGACCCTCAGCCCTTGGTGCTGCCACAACGGTCCCTTGTCCTCCGCCGTCCTTCGGCTCCATCCAGTCCAGCTCACGGCCGCCCACGGGGAGCCCCAGCAGCCCTAAAACACCTTCCGGGGCACACAGCCCTCCAGCTCCAGCAGCTCTGGCCAGCCCTCGTATTTGTTCTTGCTGGGGGTGTTCTTCAAGAACTAGGGTGCGAGAGGGGGGGAGAGAGAGAGATAATGGGGGAGGCTGTTCGGAGCCCACCCCTGCGTTAGCGTTGTGCTTTAAAACCTAAAGGCTTTCCCACCCCTGCCCCATGGGGGGCGGTGCTGGATATTACTAGCCCGTTTCACAGAGAGGCCAACTAAGGCTCAGAGGGGATGCAACTTGCCCAAGGCTTCAGAGATGGGATCAGAGCCTAGCCACTGCATGTCATGGAGTGGTGGTTGGTGGTGGGGACACCAAGAGTGGACTGTGGCTGCAGAGCTTAGCCCCTCTCTCAAATTCTCCAGCAGCTCCTCTAGCATATCCAAAATAATAATAACAACAATAAAAAAGCATCTTAGCAATTACTGATTGCTTGCTCTGTGCCAGGCACAAGGTGCCTTATGTATTTAATCTTCAGAGTAGCCCTAAGAAGTGCATACTATTATCACCCTGTTACACGGATGGGGAAACTGAGGCACATGGGGCCAAAGTAACTGCTTATGGCCACCCAGCTGGTATGTGGTGGAACCACTGTGCAATATTAATTCATATAAATGATAAACACACAAAGGGGATAAAATCAGTTAAGATTGCGTTTAAAAGGCCCAGGCTTAGTTTTTGGGAGAAAAAGTGTAAATGGCAAAATCTACGGCTGGAATAATTGTGGCTAACCCTTCGGGAGAAAGAACAGAGTCTAGAGGCTGCTTCTCTGAAACCCAGTTTCCCACGTGTGGGAACAAATGACACCATGGTTTTCATCGCGTTGTGGTCTCTGGCTCATTTTTGGGGATGGGTCCTGGTCAGCTGATCATAAATTTCAGATAAAGAATGGCACTGACTTTCCTCCACTGATGCGCTTCCTCCTTGCTGTCTTGGCCTAGTTTTGACGGGCCTGGAAGCTGTGCTTTGGGAAGAACAGCGCCTGCCCTGCATCTTCCCAGAAAGTCCTCCCCCCACCTCCCCCCGCACAGGGGACTCTCTCAGGGACGTCGGGGAGACCCTGGCCCTGCCCCTGCCCCTGTGTTCTCCACCCAGAGAGCACAGACAGGGGGTCCTCTCCCTTTCACCTCCAGCACAAGCTACTTTTTTACTATTTCTTATTTCTTAAAAGTCACTTCTAGTTACCTGAATACGTTCTCTTAGAAGCACATGCATACAAACCAGGCCCACATTTTCCAGACAAAGCAAAAACCTGCAGCCCCATCGCGGTGCCCTCCCTGGCCCCCTTCCCTGGCCTTTAAGCACTTGGCCTCTTGCCCCTGCCCTTGCTCTGCCTCCCAGCCCCGGCCCCCCAGGCTGCTGGCCTGGTGTCTGACCCCTGCAGCGCCTCCCCCCGGCCTTCTGGAGGTTCCCCTTCCGCAGTGCTCTCCATGCTCAGCCGGGGCAGCGTTCTTCAGGAGTCAGGACAGAAATCTTTGTGGGGGCAGCAGACCTGCATGAGGAATCTACCTGCATCGCTGAGACCCGAGCACCAGGTTAAAGCCTCTCCAAGGCTCTGGATTCTCCTCTGTGAAATGGGATGATTACCGTACCTAGTTCATGGTGGATATTAAACAGGACCTTGCAGGGACCTTGCCCCGGGTGCCTGCACAGAGCAAGCACTTGCCAAATGCCAGATTCTTATTACCAATCTTCTGTGGTCACTCTTCCTCTTAAGCTTCCCATGGCTCCCCGCTGCCTTCAGGACCGAGTCCATGTCCCTCAGTAGGGCTGCGTGTCTGAATCATTGACCTGAGCTCCTTGCTGTGGATCCGGGCAGAGCTGAAACTTCTCATCACCACCGGGGAAGGCCTGGCTGGTTCCCTCAGGTTTTAGAATTAATTGCTCTGAGCTGGGGATGCACAGACGGGGGCTGCCTCGGACAGGAGAGATGAAGCATTTTCCTGGAGGCTCCCACCCTCTGTTGACCCCCCTTCCTCCTGTGAGCGCTCCTCAAACCCCACCTCTGGGTATCTGGCTAAGGTGGGACCGAAAGCCAGGCATCCTGACCCCTGCTCTGGGCCCCCTCCCCCAGCACGCAGGCTTCAGCTCTACAGCTATTTCTCTTCCATGCCTCACCCCTAGCCTTTCTTTCCCCCTGTTCCTCCTGTCTGGTGCTCACCCACGTATCTGTGCATTTATATATATTCTGGCCAAATAGCCAAGGCCACTCCTGCTGGGGGATTAGCCAGTGAGGCCACCCTGACCTCCGGGGTGGGTGACGGCCAGGTGGCCTTCCCCACACTACCCTGTGTGTCCTTCCCAAGCCACCCCAGTCCTTGTCCATCCATCCCTGGCATCCCCCCCGCCCCCATTCACTGGGATGGGGAGGCCTCTGGGAACCCACCTGCTCAAAGGGGCTTTTACTCTTGATGTCTCTGGCCCCTAAGAAGACCCAGCTGTCCCGGAAGCCCAGCTTCTTCGCGTAGGAACTGCCCAAGTTGGAGAAGAGCTCCCTGATTTCATCAGTCATTCTGCAGAGGACAGAGAGGACGGTCAGGCTGCGGGATGGGACACGGCGGGCTCCGGAAGCACTCCCGCCCCTTCGCCGCACGCAGCACAGGCCGCGGAGTCGCCGGGAGGAACAGGGCGGTGGGGCCGGGACGCCTCTCCGAAAGCCACTCGGAGGGAGCTGGAGGGGGTGAGAATGCTTTCGCTTCTGTTTACAAATGTAATACAGAAAATATGGAACATCACGAAGTCACTAAGACTGACTTAGAGCCTCACCCCCTTGACACCACCATTGTAACATTTTAACATTTTCTGCATGTCTTTCCCCCCATGTATGGTGGGATCATACCAACTCTTTTGTAACCTGCTTTTCCCCCCCTACTTAATACTAAAGGATGGCCACCTGAAACTAATACAAAATAGTGTTGAACACAAACTGTAATAAAAAATAAAATAAAAACCACTGAAGGATGAGTATTCTGCCATGTCCTTGAATATTTTCTACATCACCGTTTTTGATGCAATATATCCTCTTAGGTATATACAGAAATATGTCACATGTCACCATATGCCATGATTTCTGTAGCTAGTCAGCTATGTTGGACGGGGGAAGTGTGTCCAGTTTGTCACTATTGTAACCAAGGCTGCAACGACCCTCTTAGACCATCTCTTTGTGCACTTGTCTGGCTAGTTCCTGAGGAGAAGTTGCCAGAAGATGGGGCTGGCAGGGAGCAAGGAAGGGCATGGAGGGTTTGGAAGCATTTGGCTCCCTTCTCCCCCTGGCCAGCAGGGGGAGGTTCCCACTTACTTGGTCCCCGGGTCATCGAAAGAGGCCACTAGCACCAGCGCTTCCTCTGGAATTTCTTTAAGGAATTTCACCAGGGGCGTAGGATCTGGGGGAGGAAGGAAAGCAAGGTGCTAGTCACTCGGGGAAGGACCGCTGGCCACTCTCATTCCCTCCTGCCACCCTGATGATCTGGGAACGGTCCAGGCAGGCTGGTGACAAGCTCCATCTGCGGCCCGGGCCCGGCAGGAGGTGGCATCCTGGGGTGGAGCTCAGCACTGACGGGCCAGGGCATGCCTGTTCGGTGTCTGGGGCAGGCTATGGAATTTGAAAGTTCCCCAGGGGATCCTGACGCGCAGCGCGCGGTGAGAGCTAGTGGTCTAAGGGCCACTGGGGACCTTCACCCAGGGGCCACGGAGCTCAGCCATCTCTCAGGAGCTCGGGGCTCTTTGCACGGCCCCCTACACCCCTTTCTACACTGGTTAAGAGCCTAGCTTGTCTGTGCTGATTTTCTTTATTTTTAAAAATTAAAGCAGAGTTAACATATAATATTATATTAGTTTCATATGTAAAACAATGATTTGACATTTCTTTCACCTTATGAAGTGATACCACAATAAGTCTAGTAACCATCTGTCACTGCACAAAGTTACTACAATATCACTGACTATATTCCTTGTGCTGCGCGTCGCATGCCTGTGACTTATTTATTTTGCGACTGGAAGTTTGTACGTCTTCTTCCCCTGCACCTCTTCACCCCCCCCCCCCTCTGGCAACCATCAGCTTGTCTGTGCCTGTGAGTCTGTTTCTGTTTTGTTTTAGATTCCACATATAAGTGAAGCCATACGGTATTTGTTCTCTGCCTGACTCATTTCATTGAGCATAATATCCTGTAGGTCCGTCCATGTTGTCACAAACGGTAAGATTTCATTCTTTTTTGTGGCTGAGTAATATTCCAGTATACATATGTGCCACATCTTCTTTATCTGTTCATCCAGTAACGGACACCTAAGTTGCTTCTATATCTTGGCTGTAAATAATGCTGCCATGAGCCTAAGGGTGCGTATGTCTTTTCGAATTAGTGTTTTCAGTTTCTTCCGAGGGCACGCCCACTGGGCTGCAAGTAACTGGGGTCACTGGGAGAGAACTTAGGCTCCTACAACTCTCCAGCTTACGTCAAGGGGCGAGGCTCTATTTGCAGCTTTAACGCCTCCCTGCACTGTGAAATCTCTGCATTTACAGAGAGCAGGCCTAGGCATGGGGGAGGGGCATCAGTTCCCTTGCAGGACACTGATTTGTTTCCATTGTTCTTATTTTTATGACCAAAAAAAGCAATAATGGCTTTCTTGTTGGGGCAATGATATAATTTCCTTTTAGGATATACTTATTTAGATTAAAAAAGTGAGACAATTCCAACAATGCAGATGTTTCTCTGGATATAGTGTAACTTGTGCTGGGGGCTCTTGAGTGGTTGACATATGGGCAAGACTGGCCTAGTGGGTTAAAGCAGGGGCTACAGCTGCCAAATGAAGAAAATTAATAGCCCTGCTCATAGCATTTTTGTAAAGATCAAATGTGACAATGGCTCTGGGCATATAGTCAGTACACTATAATGGGATTATAATTGTTAGCAGGATAGGTTACACAATTTTTGGCCGGTGCAAAATGAGAATATGGGGCCTTTTGTTAAAAAATTATTACGAATTTCAAGACTGTGATGGCAGAACATCAAATCAAGCATGAGTTTCCTCTAAGTTCTGGGCCTAGGTGACTGCCTGCCCAGAGGCCACTCTCCCACTCACCTGCCCTGATTCTTAGTATTCTGTGGGGATGTCTTGGATGGAGGGGAAGAATCACGTCGCCCAAGCAGGGGTGCCACCGGACAGTTCAGTCACACAGAGGCCTCCAGTCAACAGCCACAGTGCCTCTGTTAGTGAAATGGCCCCTGAGCTCCTGAGATAAGAAAATGAGTTCTGAAAGTAGCTTCATTCATTAGCTAGTATCAAGATCTGGCTCTTGTCTGGGGTGGACAGTAGATGTTTGGAAAAAATGAAGGGTGACTTCTATTCACTATCCCCCCACTTTAAGAACTCACTGTCTGTCCTCTCTGTCTCATGTGGGAAGGTGTCACTTGTTCTCAGCATGATTCTGTTTCTGGTTCCCCATCAGCCATGGCTACATCCAAGTTCATAATAAGACATTATAAAACTTAATTTCATCTTTTAAATTATCTTTTCCCTTCTCATTGTGACAGATGACTTCTTTGCTTCTGAGTCACGTGGATAGAGTGAGGGAGGGGGGGAAACAAGGGACGAGACTGAGCTTCCCTGGCCCCTCCACCAGCCAGGCTGGCCCTTTTCACCCATCATTGCAAGTTATTTCAGTCTCACATCAATCTTATTAAGTGGACACTGTGGCCACCTCTAATTCATAGATGATGAAACTGAGGTTCAAGAGGGGCCGCCTGCCTCAGGTCATGCAGCCTCAAGTCTCTGACTCCAGAGACTGGACCTTTTCCATAAGCCTGGTCCCAGGCCACTCGGAACATCTTCAGGGTCCTACACAGAGGACAAATGAAGACCTCTGGCCCTCAGCCCATGGCCTGCCCCACCTCTTCTCATGCCTGTCTTCAGCTCTATCCTGAACCAGAAGCAGTCGTGCAGACACACCAGTCTTCCCATGTGAGCTCCATCCATGCCACCCTCCCCTTCAGCATCAGCTTCCCCCTGGCCATCCCGTGGTCCTGGGGATGTGTCTGAAGCTTGGGGGGGCGCACCTGAAGACTCCTGTGTGGGCCCTAAGGCAGGCTCCAGGTTGGCATATCCCTGGCCTGAAGGCCCCACCTGTGAGGTGGGATGCGGCTGGAGGATGGCCATCATGAAGCCCTGGGCCCAGGAGGGTCCCAGCTGCCATCTGTGAGAGTGCTGCTGTAGATCACCTTCCAAACAGGCCCAGCTGTGGCTTCTGGGCAGCAGGTTCCCATTCAGCCCCTCTGAGGCTTCTTGCTCTCTGCTGCCTGGTGGTTTTCTCCCCTTTTGGGCTCACGTATTTGGGTGGGTGCAGTAAGGTAGGTTTTCCCTGAAGGTGGAGGCAAAGATGGGGAGAAGGAAGCCAGCTGATTGGCAGCAGCAGAGCCCCTTTCACCGTGGGAGGAGCTGGGGCAAGTGGAGTGGGCACATGCTCAGCACACTGGGATGCCCGACCCACAGCTGGACATGTGATGGCAGGGACATGGGAGAGAAACTGAGTCAAGCTGGGCTCCAAGAAGTGGGATGAGCTGAATTCATCTGTCCGCATGGAAATCAGTCCTTGTAGGGCCCAGACCTCAGCCTGGCTGCAAAGGGCCACCCTGCCACTTTTCATTCCTTGCTGAGCCATTCCTGGGCCTGGGACTAATTCCACCATATTTTGGAAGATATAGGGAGTGCTTGGTCAGAGTTCTGCCCACCCTCAGCTTTGCCAGGTGGGTGAGGAAGCTGCTGGTGGGAACTTAGTTGTCCTGGCCTCTAGCCCAGGTCGGTCAGTGTCCTGGGCAAGGACTGTGACTTCCTAAGGGGTGGCCTGTGCCCAGAGGAGCTCAGAAAGCATGTCTGTGCAGGGAGAAGAAAAGACACTGCAGAAAGACAGAACTTGGAGTCTCACAACGGTCCTTTCTGGGCCCGGGGGTGGGGTGGGGGTGGGGGTGGGGGTGGGGGCTTGTCCTGGCCTCAGGCCCGCTGAAGACCCCTGTGGCCTTAAAATAAAATACCCTTTTCTAGCAGAGCAAACTGGGCCATGTACCTCATCCCTAGCATGTCAGTTCCACACGTCTGGCCTCTAACTGCCGGCACCAGCATTTCTTTGCCTGAAACTCTTCTTTGGCCTCCGCACCCTTCTTTGTACCCTGGGGCAGGCCAGAGTGCAAGTACCACGGAATTAGGGGTGGGATCCCCCAGCTCCTTGCCCCTCAGGGATATCTCTGAGGCATGTGCTTGACATTGGCTCCTGAGTTCATCACTCGCAGTGTTCAAACACCTGATAACACACTGCACTGGCTGCTTTCCCTCCCGTCTCACTTCTCTCACTTCTTCTTCCTTCCAAATAAAACATGGCACTTGAATCCTGTCTCAGGATCTGTATCTGGGAGAGCCCAGCAGACAGCAGAAAAGCGTTTCAAAGGCAGCAGGACCATGTGAACCCCACCATGCCTCTTTCTGGTTGTCTGGAAATGAGAGCCAAGCCCCAGGCTCCCCGATAGCTCCTTTGCCACAGGAAGGAGCTCAGCCCACTGGTGACCTCATTGCCAGCCGAGGCGCCTACCTCCAGAGTACATGTCGAAAAAGTCCTGTCTCAGCACCGTCCCCGTGGTTCCTAAGGAGTGAGAGAGCAGAACTGTTATTTGCTGTAATGTGTCATTCTGCCTGTGATTTTGTGGAAAACGAGTACTTTTTAGTCTAAGGTCTAAATGTAGAATGATGATGGAATAAGATCAGGTCCTGTAGAAAGCATGCAGGACTAAGCAGGTGCCCAGTAACTGCTGGCCTGATCTGAGAGGCACAACATAATGGAGGAGGGGCTCTGGAATCGAACAGAATTCCACCAATCTGGGTCTATGTTCTGCCTTACCACTTCCTAATGCACGACTTAGCATTTTGATCTCAATTTTTTGCATCTGATCAATGGGCTGTGGGAACTAAGTAAGAAGATTTTAAGGTAGATAGAATATAAGGCACAATTTAGCTGCGAAATACAGATGAAAATAACAACTGTAGTTATTCCCACCCAGATCGGAAATCTGCAGTTTGAGTCCTCTGACTCTTGAAGGGAAGGGGATTTTCGGTGGGGTGAACCGCACTCGGTGTCCTGAGTTCAGTAATTTCAATTGTGTTTTGTGGGTTTTGCAAAGCATCCAAGACCGACCGAGAACCAGGTGTCCTGGAGGAGAATTGAAAATTGCAGTTCTCACTGTCTGCCACTAGATGGGGGTGTTGCAGAGGGGATGGCAGTTCCCACACTCACCACCGGTCCCCTCTCCCCCAACAACCCGGCCCCCAGTCGGTCTGGGTTCCTGAAGAGGGTAGACCCTGGGGCCTGGGTGGTGGAAGCTTTCCCGCTGGGTGGAGGGGGGGGGGGAGAGAGCTCACATCGCAGCTCCTGCTGGATTCTTCCAGCCACTAATGTCCAAGCCCCCGGGGCACTTCACCTGGGCCTCTTGGAAGGGGGAGTATGAACCTGTTAAACTGAGATTATGAGCACTCACGGATTTTTCTGGAATTAGAGGGAGGAGATGCAGTTTGAACCGTTTCTCAAAGTCATCTCTGCTCCCTAGAAGGTTAAAAACCACCAATCTTCAACGATCTTTTTGTCGTTCTGGCTCATTGTACAGATGAGGGCCCTGACCCCGAGGAGAGATTCCTTGGACTTCCCCAGAGCTGGCATACAGTAGGTGCTGCATTCATGCTCCGAGACCTTTCTAGCCTAGGGAGGTAGTTCAGGTGAGTGATTAAGACCTGGAGCCAGCCAGACCCTGGTTAAAATCTAGATGACTCTATTGGCTGTGTAACCTTGGCCAAATGAGCATGGTGCCATTCTAGCATGGTGCTGGGGTTCAATGAAACACCTAGCACATAGTAAATGCTCAATAAATGTTTGCTTTTAGTATTGTTGATGGTTGTTTTTATCTTTGGGCTTTGTGAGGGATGAGGAAGGAGACCCCGGTTTGAGCCCGTGTCATCGGAGACTCTTTGAGAGGTCTTCTCGGGCAGTGGCCACCTTGGGAAGGGAACCCCAGCAGGTTGCAGCCAGGCCGGCTGTGGCCCGAGAGAGTTCTGTAGCCCGAGGGGTGCTGAGACCAGCCCGAGCTGCTGTACGCCCTCCCTGCAGGAGGGGGCCACCAGTGGAGCGAATCAGGCCTTCCTCTCCTCAAGACTTTGGAGAAGGCCCACCCTTCTTGCCTCCTACCCTCCCAGCCCCACCTTCCCGAGCTCCCAGGAAGTCGCCCAGGGCTGCCCTCTGACCCTGCTCTGGCACGGCTCCTGGGAAATGCTCCTCTCAGAGGCTCCAACCCTACCCTGTCACTCCCTAAGTGCGGGAGTATGGTCACATGCCACACACAAGCTTGACCTTTCTCTCCTGAGTATCCACTGTACCCTTTTCCCATCTGCCCTGACCTTTGTCCCAGGAAGTGGCCCTTAGGTCCAGGGAAATGGCCTTTCTTCCCCATCTAAGAGCTGAGGGCAGAGCGGAGGGTCTTGGCCGGGGCCAGATCACATGGTCTTTACTTGAACCCTGTAAGCCCGCCCCTCCTGAAATGCATCCCTGTTTCAGGCTTGGCCTGCAGTTGGCCTCCCATTCACTGCTTGCTGGAGATGCAGGGTCAGTGAGGCTGAGGCCTCCCCTGGGTCTTCCTGCCTCCAGTCTCCTTGCTTTAAGCAGGAAAGAAGTTTCTGGAATGCAGGGCTGGGCCTCATGCCCTGCTCAAAGCCTTTCTGAGGCTCCTCACTGCCCTCTGCTCAAGCCCACCCTTTCTGGTAGGACCCATAGCCCCTCATCCTCTGGCCCTGCTGGCCTCTCCAGCCTCGCCTCTCACCCTGCCTTCCTCCGTGTGGCAGCCAGAAAGGCCCTGCGTGGCCCCCAGCCCTCTCCTCCCTCCCCGCTTCCCTGCTCCCTGCCCAGTGCGGCCCCTGCCCGAAGCAGCCTCCCCGCTTTTCTCCTGGCCCCTCCCGCCATCCTCCAGGCCTTAGCTGACCATCACCTCGCCTCCCCCACTGCCCCGCCCCAGCTCTGTGCCCCAGCCCTCAGAGCTGTGCTTCTTTCTCCACAGACGCTCACCACACTGCAACTGTTTGTGAAATTCATGGTTACCCAAAGGGGGCTCTGAGGCCCGGGCCTGTTCTCTGAGCTCGCGGCTGACCCCCCAGCACTCTGGGCAGGGCCTGGCCCGCTGTAGCTGCTGTCAAATGTGGCTGAATAAATGGATGAAAATGTGCACTCAGCTCCTGGTCACATATTGTCCTTGATTGTCCCTTGTGGTCTCATGGGTGTTGGTTTAAACCTCACGGAGAAGCGTGTCCTCCTGGGACAGGCACGCAAGGCAGGGGCCTGGCCAGGACCGTGGCAGGACCGGGTCCTTCTTACCTTCTGTTCCCACAGGCCGGCCAGGCCTCCCCCTGAAGCTATGGGTGGCCCAGGGGACGTGGCAGGGGGTGACTGATGCGGGCTGAGTGAATGCACACCTCTCCTCCTCTCCCCCCAGTGGGGCTGTCTGAGGGGTGGGTCAGCAGCTCACCGTTCACCAGGGCGATGTTCAGGCCTCTGCCCACGTTGTCCTTCACAGGACTCATGATCCTGCAGAACAGAGAAACAAAATACGACAGTCAGTCCCGAGCGTGGAGTGAGCACTTGGCTTCCGAGACTCTGGGTCTTGGAGAGGCCCACATGGTGCCAGGAAGCCCGTGGTAGGACTGGGCCATCTGTTTCCCCCTGGCACCGGCCGTGGGCTGGATTCTCCGAGGCCTCATGGCTCGTTTGGACCAGAACAGTCGGCTCTGAGGTGTGGAGGCGAGGACGGCCCTCCTCCCCAGGCCGGGAGGCAGAACCCAGGATGCTGCTGCTGTCCTGTGGGGTCTGGGATCCCCGCGTGGAGCCCAACTATCCCTGCCCACCCAGTATCCTCACTCCTGTCTTCTGGTGTCCTTGGGAAAACTGTCCTTCCCCATCTTAATCCAGGGGTTTCTGTTCTGGCCACAGTGCCAGGCCAGGCCAGGCACAGCCATGCGACCCAGGCAGCCAAAGAGGCCACCTAAGGACTTTCACAGGGCAATTCGGATGGAAAGCTCTCTCCCCTGTGGGGTGCTGGCTGAGGCCAATGTGCAGACCCCACTGTGGTCCCCTCCTTTCCACACCATGAGGCCTGTCTTTGGTAGAGGAGAGTAGAGCTGAGACCATGTGAGAGGGAGCCCTGATGACATGGCTGGAACCCGCGGATGCAACTGGTCCTGAAGCCACTGTCTCTGGCCTTTTAGGTACGTGAACCACTAAGGTCCCTGCTCTGCCTAAGAAAGGAGGCGTTAGGTTCAGGATCCTGACGAAAGCCCCTGTCTCTGGCTTTTGTAGGAGAAACTTGCTGTCCCACGGCCTTAACTACCCAGGTCTTTCTCTTGCACCTGGATGTCCTGGTACCTCCTGGATTCAGACTTTGATGTCTGGATCTTGATCTTGAAACCTCCCCATAGACATCTCTCTTCCTAGGAAGCCCGGCAGCTTGGCTGTCAGACAGACCTGAGTTCAAATCCTGCTTCTGCCACCAGTGAGCTGAGTGACCCTGCCTGACCCTCGATTCCTCATCTTTATGGAGGGGATAAGCATAGCCTCACCTCTGGGAGTGCTGGGGGGTTGAATGAGAAGGTGCTGTAAGCACTTAGCCAGGTGCTGGCAGGCACAGAAGCTGTTAGGATTTTTGTTATTTGTGGCTCACCCACCCGGAGCAAAAGGAAGCATGTGGAAGGTGTGGGTTGGTCTCGAGGTCTCTCAATTAGTTAATGAATGAATGAATGAATGAATGAAACAATACACAGGAGCTCCTCCGGTACTTACATGTGGTCTTCGAAGCATATGGAGGGGCCCACGACGTTGGCAGCCCCACTGAAGATTTTAAATGCAAAGAAGTTGGCAGGGCAGGACTTACTGAGGTTACACTTGGTCTTCATGACCCCTGGGGAGGGAACAGGCCAGACTTGGTGGCAGCAGCTGTGTGTTGGGCCACCCCAGAATTCATTTTTGGGCTTCCTGTCCCAGCCCCAGCCCCAGCCCCAGCCCCAGCTCCAGCACAGTGCCCAACTCAATGCAGGCCCCTGTAAGTGCATGGGGAGTGATGAGTGTTAGTAATGTCAGTCATCGTGATGCAAAGATTCCCTTGAGAACCTTTCTCTGGGGCTACAACAGCTTTTTGAACTCCCTGTCCTCCAGAGAGGTCTCTGTTGACAATCTCCTGGGGCCCTAGCATGGTGGGTAGGAGTGTCTCTCACCAGTGGGCTCCCTTGGGCAAGTCTTCAACCTCCTCGCACCTCAACTTCCTTATCTGTAAAATGGGATAACTATGGCAGCTTCCCCACTGGGCTCTTGTGAGGAATAAATGCGCACAGGTTACTAATGACTGCTCTTCTTATTATCACCCAGTCATCACTCATTTGTTGAGCACCTACTGTGGGCTGGACCCTGGGATACAACAGGGAACAGGTAGGCAGTGTCGGGCCTCCCACTCAGTGCTTAGTACGGTCCTTGGGACCCACTGAGGACACAGTATGTGGCAGCTCTGATTATTGCAGCTGCTGTTAAGACCTGTGTCCTCTCCACACGGCCCTCACAGGGCTGACCCAGGAGGTCCACGAAAGAGGAGACATGTAAGATGAACCCCCAAACACAGCTGCTGAACCATTCGGTCTTTGTGGGCTCTTTGCAAGCTGGGACATCAGCTGTGCCCTCAGCCTGGCAGGTTCTAATTTATACTAATGGATGTTTTCAACACCCCCTGACAGTTGAGAAGGTAGCATTAGGGAGGACTGGTAAACATGAATTAGAGAAGATCTACCTGCAGAGGGAAAGTGGTAGTTGGGCAGCGCCTCCCTTCCAGCCCCTGGGCGGGTGTGGCTGAGCTGAGCCGGGCCACGCGGGCTCGGGGCAAACCCCCAGGCCTCAGAGACGTGGCATAGGCAGGGGGTCTGCTGTGTGCTGTGCGTGGGACAAGTGCTTTATATTTATTATCTTGTGAAACCATTTCAATAGCTCCTGTGCCTGGCACAAAGTAGGCACGCAGGACATAGTCATTCATTTGATGACCACTCAGAGCGTTGGGCCGAGGCCGGGAGGCGGGAGGGAGGATGTGTTAGGGATGAGTGGCGTCTCCAGGGCCCTTGCCAGTCTATAGGGAGCCCCTATAAGAATCAGGAAAAAGTGGCCCTCTGCGGGGACTGCCCACAGGTGCAGGGCTTGGCATGTCTGTGGCACTTCCAAGTGGGAAAAGGTGCCCCTTTTTAGGAGTGAATGCAGCCCATGCCAGGACACTCTGTTGGGTTTTGGTCCCCTTGGCTAAGTGGGCAGCCCTGGTGATCTGAGTGGATGGCTGTCCCAGGCTCTCTGTCCCTTCACCCTGAGTTCCAGCACACCCAACCAATGAGTGTATCCACGGCTCAGTAGGGACACGGTCACCAGAGAGTGAGGGCTGGGAGGAGAGATACCCTGAGGAGCTGTTCCAGAGAGCGTGGGTGTCCAGGCCCATGGCTCAGAGAGAGGGCTGGAGATGGGACAGGACCCTCCACAAGGGTCCCAGCCCCTGGCAGCAGGGCTGGCTGAGATGAGGCTGGGGAGGGGTCCACTTCTCTTATGAACCTCGGAGCCCCACCTCTGACCACGTGCCCCATCATGGAGACGCCTGTTTACTCTCAAGACCAGAGGGGCTCATCTATGCTGGAGGTGTGTTCCAGGCCTTGGGAACCACCCGAGAGTTTGCCCGGAGCCTAATCAACTGCAGCTAAGGCTGATAAACCCCATGTCAACAGGTCGGCTTAAACAGGCTTTTCCAGAATTGATTTTCTGACCATACAGCCTTCACAGTCAAGCTGAGGGATGAAGGAGATGACGCCCAGGAGTCTCAGCCACTGGGAGGCAGGGGATTTGCTCTCTGAGTTTGGGCTTCAGTGCCACCCCACCAGCGCCCAACCCTTGTGGGAGCCCAGGTGCTGTTGTTCAGGGCATGAAACTGAGTGCTGGGGATATGTGGCCAGGAAGCTTGGGCTGCTCCTCAGAAATCTGCTGTGCAACTCTCTAGGAATTTCCCTCTCTGCCTTCGGCAACTGTAAAAGGAGGCAGTTGGTGCAGATCAGGGGTGTCAAATAGGTTGCCTCTTAATGTCAATGATCTGCTATTAGAGGCCGCCTGTGGGCTTGGAGGGGAGGAGTGCTGGGGTTGGTGGGTGATGCCTACCATGGGAGTGGGCAAGGAGGCAGGCAGCATGTGTCCCTGCATGTGCCACCTTCCCAGCAGAGGACACCTGAGTGTCTGTTCAGCACCAAGATGCTGTGACTCTGTTTCCAATTCAGAGGATGACTCAGGAGGCTTCAGGTAGCTGGGGTTCGGGTGTAGGGTGAATGGTTTGTGTTCATTTTTACAGTAATTCCACAGTGCACCGGGCCTCCCAGGCCTTTGGATCAAGTGAAATCCCTTTCCTGGAGCTGCATTCCTGTTTGGTCACCATGTGTCAGGGGGAGGGGGAGGCATGGTGGTGTTGCCTCTTGGAAGGCTTTGGACTAGATGGGGAGGTTGACCCATTCCACCTTGGCCAAGAGAGTTCACCTCTCTGAGCCTCAGTTTCCTCATCTATGAAATGGGGATAATTACAGCACCTACATAGGACTGGTGAGGATTGCATGAGGTGCCTGTGAAGTTCTGAATACATTGTCCAGCACACATTAGGCACTCCGTTATTGTAACTATCATCATCATCATTACTATCTCTCCCTTCCACCTCCTCCGCACCTGGGGAGCTGGGTCCGTGCTGTTCAGACACCTGCAGTGCCCAGCTTTGGAGGTGTCAGCATTCCTGCCCTCCCAGTGCTCTCTCCACTCTCCACTCCTTACGTCCCTGACTCTGCAGTCAAGGTCTCCACTGGAGCCCCAGCATTCCTGCCTCTGGGCCTTTGCATAGGCTGTTCCTGCTTCCACAAGGAATAGCTGAAGAGTCACCTCCTCCCTGATGCCTTCCTTCCCTGACCCCATCCCATTGGCAAGGGTGGCCCTCCTGGAGCCCAGAACACTTTGCCCCACCACTCTTGGCACAGTTGGCACTTCTACCCCAACAAATAGTCAGCACCCCCTTCTGTCTTCCTCTGGGGCCCCTGTAGTGCCCCGCGTGGTACTGGTATGGTTCTTTGAAGTGGGAACCATGAGCCAATCGTAGGGTCATTGCCATGGTGATAACAAGCACCCCCCCCACCTTCATAGCTCCCAGTGGGTGGGGGGAGTTAGAGAGGGGGAGGCAGCGGTGCTGGGCCAAGTGTTGAGACAGGTGAGGCAGGGACAGGCACAGTCCAGACTGCAGAGGGAGGACTGAGGGAGGGGGACAACTGAGCTGTTCTTATCAGCCTGAGAAGGGTCATCGCCACGGGGCTCAGGGGCTTCAGAACACACATTGAGCTATGGGAGGAGAGAGCCAGACAGGTTCTGGAAAAGGAGATTTTTCTGGGACCTGCAGGGCTGGGACTGGAGACCCTGGGTCATCTCATTCTAAGGCAAAGTGGTGCAGGGGAGGTACTTACGGGTCTCCTTGGGCCTTTGACCTGTTGGAGAGAAGACCGAATCTGGTTAGAGAGAAGGGGCTTTGGGCCCTCCCTTCAGGATGGAGGTTGGGGGCTGGGGGCTAGAGAGTGGGAAGAAGGGAACTGAGAGTGGTGTCAGCCTGGCCGAGCAGAGTCCCCCTCCCATGGCAGGTGCTGAAATGAGCTAAAAGTCCCATCTCATCTGGGAGTCCTCCTCACTTGCTGCTGATACCCTTTCAAACACACACGCAAACACATACACAAATATACGCACATACAAGCATATACAAATATGAACACACATGTACACACACACAAAACATACATGCAAACACACACATATCTGCACACACATGCACAAACACAAGCATGTACATGTACATAGACACATGCAGATGCACTAACACATACAAAGGCACACGTGTCCACTCATGTACACATGAGCATGCAGACACACAGAAACACACGTAGATGACTCTCTCATGGTTAAAGAGAAGCGGGGCTCTGTTGTGAGACCCACCGGAGTTTGAGCCCTGCTCCTGGCTGTGTGACCGGGTGTGAGCTCCTTTGACTTCACAGGGGAGCCATCACGCCTGCTCTCGCAGTCTGTGAAGATCCAGTGGGGTCAAGCTGTGAGGGTCCAGCCCAGCACCTGGCACCTAGCTTCAGTGAAGGGCCGGAGGGCGTGGCTCATGCTGCTCAGCATGTGGGAGTGTCCCTTTCTGACTTCCCCCAGCACCGACTGTCCGCGCTGGGCCTTAGGGCCCGTGGTCACTTCCTGACTTCTCATGTGCACTGTATTCTGGTTATTTCTGGGGTTCCATGTTAAGTGTCCCACATACTGGCAGTGAGTCCTAGAGGGCAGGGCCCCCAGTGGCCACAGACATTCTTGGGGTGGGAACTTTCCTTTTTTGGGGGACCCTCACACTGAAACACTTTCTATTTGGTCATCAGGGGGCTGTTCATCCTGGAGTGCCCCTTCCCCCTGCCTCCAGGACTCCAGGAGTAGGATGGGACCCCTGCTGGAGCAGTCATAATATTGTATTCCCCTGGGACAGTCCTTCCCTGGGCTGATATATGCCTTGAGGGAGAGAGAAATGCTTCTTTCAGCTCAGCGAGAAGATGAGCATCTGGAGAGATGTAGCCATCACTCCTACCTTATAAAGCTACCCATGGAATGAGGTTAAGTGGCAGCAAGCAGAGCCCAAGGACATAGAGACTCTGGAGGCTTTGTGGGGGCCCCTAGATCTAGCCACACTTGAAGCCCAATATCTATGGACTCCCCAATTTTATGACACAAGACATTCCATTATATTTAAACTAGAATTGGGTTGGTCCCTCCCACCTGAAAGGACTCTGCCCAGTTTGCCAGGTAAATCAGTTCTTAATTTCCTGATTTCTATGCTATGGGCCCCTATGGTGGCTTGGGAAAGTCTATGAATAAATTAATTCCCAATTCTCTTGACACACTTAGTACCTCCTATTGTAACAGACTGCAAGTTATTAAATCATGAAATAAAATAGATTGGATTAGAAAGGAAACCAACTGTATATTAATATATAATAAAAATATTAGAAAATAAATGTGTACTCTAGTAATATTGCTTCTATATTATGCATTAACTACAAGGTGGGGTCTGTGCAACTAGGTTAGGAACCTCTGAAGTAAGTGAGTGTTACCTCTTCCGGGGCCCAAATTCTAGTGGGTTTTGATGGTCACTTTTCCCATTGGTACATTTCCTGCCGTTGTAAGGATTTCTAGAGACTCTGGATCATGTTAATGCACTCTCATTTTTGTATATTTTGTAATTAAGTCTGTCTCCCCAGCTCAGACCATGAGCTGGGGCCATGTGTTCCTCACTTCAGGGTCTGGGACCTAACACAGAGAAGTCGCTTGATGATTTTGGCTGGAGGTGTTGATTTATCAAACAACTTCTGGCGTCTCCTTTCAAACACTGTCTCCTCTCCCACCTCAGGCTGGGGCTCTCTCCTCTAGAGGACACTCCTGGTCTTCACTCTTGCCCTTAGCCTCCATCACTGACCTGGGCCCATCTCCTCCAAGGCCATCAGCACAGCCCAGTCAATCTCTGGTCTGTAAAAGCAGTGCCCCGGGCCTGGGGACATGGTGGCCACCATGCATCTGTATAAACCATCCTGACCTGGGTATGAGCCCTGGTTGACAAGTGGATGAGGTAAGGGACATCTTAGGCTCCACTGTGGGGAGTTTGTGTTAAAGACAGCATGACTGGCTTCTCACTGCTGTGAAGCTATGAGCTGACCTGGGCCACTATATGTTACTATGTTTGACTGTGTCACTGGAGGTGGTTCTTGGTCTTTGAAGAGGACAAGTTCAGAGGCATAAATCCCTCCCCTTTATCTCCTTCCTTTGACAGGATTTGGATCTGGGAGACTTGGGTTCCCATTCCTATTCTGACATCTACAAGGGGGAATTTGGAAGCTTCTCTTTTCTCAGACCACATGAGGTCATGCATGAGTCCACTCCACAGCCACAACATGGAGCACCCTATGGGGCATTTGTGTAGATTAAATGAGACCATGGGTGTAAAGCAGCTAGCATCCATCACTCATCCAACCCCCATCCATCACCCATCCATCATTCATCCATTACCCATCCATCACCCATCCATCATCCACCCCTCCATCCATCCATCTATTCACCCATCCAACCATCATTCATTCATCCGTGTATCACTCACCTATCCACCCATTTTTCTTTTATTTATTGAATGTTTACTGAGCATCTGCTCTGCACCAGGGGTTAGAGAGATGGATGTACACAAGGTAAACTTCCTGTCTTCAGGAAGTTTACATTCCAGAGGGTGGAGATAGACAACAACCAAGTAAACAAATAAATAAATGACATTGATGATAATGCTCTAAAGGAAATGGGCTGACATGAAAGAGGCTAAAGTGGGAGGAGGAGGGAGGAGCTATAGCTGGGTGGTAGGGGATGGCATATGAAGAGGTAACATTTGAACAGAGGCCTGAAGGCTAAGCGGAGCTGGCCAAAGGGAGATCTGCATGAAGAGGGCCCCAGGAGGAGGAAACAAGGTTGGAGGGAGGGATAGATGCTCAGCCCTTAGCCCTGGTCCACAGGCCCTGCCCCTTGCAGTGAGCTGCACTCACCTAGCCAGCGGGGCAGACGGATGGCTTTCCTGCTGATGTAGCTGTAGTTGTGGATTAAGATCAATGAGATAATCAGGACAAAGATGAAGGACAGGAAACGAAACAGTCTTGCAGAGCAAGGAGACACTGACATGAGCCCACAGCACCAGGCTACATCGCAAGGTCATGTAGCGAGACTCCGTGTGAGTCCTTGCCAGATCCCCAAGGGAGACCACGTCGCGAGACCCCACGTTGTAGGTCCACACCACGTCCATACTGTGGACCAGTCCAATGGGCCCACGAGGAGAGAGCAGTGTGAACCACATGATCATGAGAATGGTGAGATCACGCAGCAAAATGGTGGGCTGCATTCCCCCAAGTGGGACCACAGGGAGAGAAAGTTAGACCACACCTTCCTGGAGCCCTCCAGAGAGAAGCTCTAGGGGTGAGGCCTGGGAACACGCGGCAGGAGGGCAGGAGGTGGGCTCTGCTGCAGACAGCCCTGGAGCTGAGCCCTGCCACAGGGGTCGGGGAGGCCACGGCCAGTGCTCGGGGCAGCCATCCACCGCTGTGTGACCTTGGATGGGAGCTTGTCCTCTCTGACTTGAAGTCCCTCAGCCACAGAGTGGACGTGGTAACACCCTTGCCACTGAGCCCATGGCTTGCAGGCAGAAATGTGATAGTTGTCACCAGTAGGTGGCCTCCAGGGTGACTTGGGGAGTGGGGTTTGTCCCCTTACATTTGCCATCAACTCCCCTTGACAGCCAATCAAATAGCCATACACAGCTCTGTACAGGACACACACTGGACTTGCTGAGGTGGCCTCCCCTGTCTCACAGAAAGATTGCTGCCGGATGCCCTCCCATCAGTGGGGAAAACCCCGCACATGGGATGGATCACCCCGAGCTCCTGGTCCTGCTCTTTGCTCTCCATGAGGGTGAGAAGCGGGCTCCAACACGCCTCCCTGCTCAAGGACTCTGGTGGCTCTGCTGCCTTCCGAGTCTACTCTCACCATCAGGCAAGTTCCTTCACTCCTCGCCTGACCTCCCTCTCGGCATCTCCCTTCTCCTCAGCCCTGAATTCAGCTCTGTGGCCTTGTGCTGGTCTCAGGCTACGTGGGGTGGGCGAGAAGGCCCCCTGGATCCTGTGGGGTGGAGCGCGGGTGTGCGGGGGCCCTCATCTTTGAGGACACAGTGTGGGGTAGGCACCCAGGATTTCTCTTGGGGATCATATTACACACTCTCGTTTTGTGCCAGGCACCGTGCCAACAGCTTTTACATGCGTTATCTCAGTTCATCCTCACAGAAACCCTGTATTGGATCCTACTGATTATTCCTATTTTACAGACTAGAAAACTGAGGCTCAGAGAGGCAGTCACTTAGCTCATAAATGATAGACGTGGTATTTGAACCCAGGCCAGTAAGCTGACTTTGTGACTTGTGCTCTTAACTCCCTCACAGCTGTTTTGGAATGTCAGTGACTTGTGCTCATTTCCTATTTGGTGCCTCAGTTGCTCTATCTGTACAAAGGAGGTACAGCCTGAAGGTGTAGACTGGAAGGCAAAGGCTTCTTCCTCATGCTCAGCCCTATGGCATGAGGATCCTAGTAGAGCCTTCCTTGAAGCAAATATTTTGCCCCTAATTTCCAACCAGGGTCAGGTGTTTCTGAGATTAGGACTCCCCATGTTCCTAGCCAGGTTGGGGTCCCTGCACCAAAGTTTTCCTAGCCCTTCAGCCTAGAGGCAAAGTCACCTCTCCCACTCCTCCAGGCTCACCCTGGATTGGCTTCCTCCTGTGATTCTGGCCTGACCACTTGAGAAAGATACAGCTAAATGACCTCCGAGTCCAGAACAGCAGACACTGCTGACAGAAAATGGTTCCCAAACCAATCTCGGACCTCAACCTTGAGCCCTAGAATCCTAGAGCCCTACCTGATACTCTCATCCTGTCCAGGTGAGGAGTGGCTTGGGCTCAGCAGTAGCCTGTGGAGAGAAGAAATCAAATTGGAAACTGGTGTCTGGGGTCTGAGCGTGAACAAGACTGAAGATTAGGGACGGGTGTCTCTAACTGAGGTCACCGTCCTTTCAGAGGTTCCTCACCATCTGCCATATGAACAGAGGAGCAGTTTTCTTTTTTCCCCTCTCTGCCTCCACCTCTCCTTCACTGGAATTTTATATTGAACATGTCTTTTTCACATGTAGAGATTAGAAAGTAGAGTAAGGTGCAGTGTGTCAGCCACAGTCTCTTGGAGAATTGATTTCCGCATCCATCTCCATCCATCCATCCATCCATCCATCCACTCACCACTTATCCATCCATCCATCCATCCATCCATCCATCCATCCATCCATCCATCCACCCACCCACCCACCCACCCACCCACTTGTCCATCCATCCATCCATCCATCCATCCATCCATCCATCCATCCATCCATCCATCCATCCATCCATCCGACTATCCATCCAGTCACCGAGAGACACTGAACTAGCTAGCCCCATGGAAACCATCGGGGACCAGGACTTAGGAGATCTTTGCTGATGTAGCAAAATGAAGAGCAATCAGGACCCGAGTTACAGGTGAGTTTGTGCTGGGCGCCGTATATGCATTATCTGCTTTACTCCTTACCCCACCCCCGCATTTTTGGGGTGAGTAACTAACACTCACCATCATTAAACTCAAGGTTACTCAGCTCGCAAGTGTCAGAGTCAGAATCTGGATGCCGGTCTCTGGCTGCCCAGTCCCCAAAGGGTCCCACTGCCCCTGCTTTGTGTCAGAGGATAGTTGAAATCCCGGGCAGGGGATGATCATCCTTGGGCCCACCTCTCCCCTGTGCCAAGCCCCAGAGGCTAGGCAGTTACCAGTGATCGGGCAGCTTTGAAAACCCCAGCAGGGCTCTGGAGATGCTGGGGAGCAGACGGGGCCTGAAGATAACTGTCCCAGGTCTCAGATCCCACAGCCAGATGAGGGCTTCTGATGGCCTCTGAGGGCAGTGACTTGCTCCCACTACTCTTCCCACCCCCCACCCATCCTGGAATCTTCTTTACCCCAAGAATCTATCTCAACAGACATAGTGTCCAAAGCCCAACCGCCAAGGATCCAGATATGAGCCAGGGGCCTTGGGATTGAGGTGGCTGGGCTGGGTCTGTCCTTGATATTAAACAACAGCAGTAGCAAAGGCAAATCCATATCCCCTCTTGAGAATTATAGAAAATCCTCCACTGTCCTGGCCCTACCGGTCTAGGGCCTTCTAGGTGAGAAAGCTGAGCTGTGACCTGGCCCCACCCATGGAGATTTTGTAAAAGTTAACTTCCTGAAATTCAAGTGACCAACTTTTTTATTTCCATAAAAATATATTATGCTCTTGAATGTCCTTGGGGTGACCTCTATAGTTGAGGAGCCCAGGCGCCTGGATGAGGCCTGAAGGACATTGTGTGGGGTCCCCTGTGCGGGGACTATTTAGGATAGCTGGGGGCGGGCAGGATGGAAGGACATGGACAGGTTCAGAGAGAAGGGAGAGGGGGGTAGACAGACGAATGGACAGACGTGGGTATCCCCAGGGGGTATGCACAGGGACAGAGACTAGAGACACAGATGAGGAGAGGGGGGAGGGGGAGGTGGAGAGAGAGGGGCAGAAAGAGAGAAAGCACAAGGCAGAAGAGACAGGGACAAGGAGGACAGAGGGAAAACGAAATGTAACCTGTGGACAGAGAAAGGGAAGAGACAGAGGGTGGGGCGCATACCGGGGCAGGGAGCTAGTGTCTCGCTGCCATGCCCCTGCCAAGCAGGGACTCTGGCTTCAGAGCAGGGGCAGGGGAGGGACAGGGGCAGTGAGGGCTCTCCCAGCCCAGTGTCCCTCCTGGTGAGTCCCCGACCATCCACTCAGCACTTGCAGAGCTCTCTGCTCCCCCGAGTCCCCGAATGGCTCACCTTGCCAGCCCGTAGGAGCTCTGGAGTTGAAGCCCAGGACTGGTCTGCTGGGGGTGGGGAGGGAGGGAGGATGGCCCCTGGGACAGGCATGCAGGCCGGGTGGGACAAGAATTCTCTCTGCAGCCACCCAAACTCCAAACAGTTTCTTTCCTCCTTGTTTCTGCTGAGATGTCCCAACCTGTTATTCAGGTTAGGAAGGTCTGGGGCAAGGGCACAGGGAGAGACGTCCTCCTGCCCTCCCTGTGTGGTTGCTTGATGGGCCAATCAGAGTTTTTCCTTGGATGGGTTTATGGAAACTGGGGGAGAGGCTGTTTTCCCCTGATGATGCTAAGCTAGACGTCAGTAAGTCCGGGGCTGCTGAAGCCTCTTTCCCAGCCATTACAGCACATCGCCTCCTGTTGCAGACAAGTCCCACCAGAAGATGCAAATGCAAGGGCTTGAGCAGTGGGGCCTGTGGATGTGGCTTTGGTTCCAAAAGAATCGGGCAGCACAAGGTCCGTGATGCTGGGAAAGAGGACGGGCTTCGTGATCAGACAGGCCTGAGCTTGCCACTTACTAGTTGTGTGTTTTGGGCCTTGGCTCCCTCTTTTGTAAAATGAGGGTGATGCTATTCACCTGTTCTGAAAGGGGCGTGCGGCAGGGAGGCCACCTGTCTAGATGGGGCTTGCTGGCCTGCTGACATCCGCCTGGCTCCTCCCTGCTGGCAGCCCCGCCACCTGCTGCTTTCTGCTAGTGCACCTCCATGGCAGGTTCCCACACGGATGTTTGTTCTCTCTGCAGAACCAAAATGCCATCACTGTAGCTTGCTACCTGGTTGCTTGTGACATTTCTTAATGACCCCATAGGAGCTGGGACACCAGCTTCCTTCTGTTTCCTGGAGCCCCCTGTACAAAGGGGCCTTCCAGGTCAACCATGACCTGCCCCAGAATCAAGCTGGGTGGGGAGAGGGTTACTCTCTCTCTAGGCTGGGAGGGTTGAGGGGACCACCTTGGTGGAGAAATAAGTGGGTATTTCCCTGCTTAAATCTGGTCTGTGCATCCCATTGCTCTCAGGATAAAGGCCCAAGTACTTCACGTGGCTTATGAGGCCCTGCAAGATCTGACCCCGAATGAGGGTGACCTTGCCAACCTCATTACCTGCTACCCCTACTCCACACTTGCTCTAGCACCCAGAACTGCCCTGAGGGAGGCTCTCCCCCTCTCCAGCTTGGCACGTGCTCTTCTCTCCACTTGGACTGCCCTTCCCTGCCTCCTTCCCTTGGGCATTTCTCCCTTGTCTGCCGGTCCTTACCCAGCATGCCTTTGCTGTTGGAAAGACAACACTCCAAAGCTGTTTCCTAGCTCATCTTGAGGATCCAGGGTCAGCACTAGCCCCAAGTCCCAGGTAAAATGGAAACTGAGCTCTGTGAACAAGCTCTGCACTTTTCCCAACATGGGCATTAGCCAGAGGTTCCACCTGATGTTACCAGGTCATTTCTAAGGGGCCAGAGAGTTCAGAGAAAGGGTTGCAAGTGGCAACAGCTGCAGCTTTATGGCTGGGCATTCACTAGCTTTAGTCCTTCAGTTTTTCCAGCACCTGCTGGCAGCCAGCTTTCCTCCTCTCTGACCCAGGCACACCTCAAATTACTGCCCAAATTCCAGAAAGCAGGAAGAGCCCATTTAGATACACCTGGGAGAAGAAATGGCAAACACATGGCATGCGTGCTGTGTCTTGGTCCCCATGTGCCCGTGGAGGAGGCTGAGGCCTGAAGAGGGGCAGTCACATGCTCAGGGTCTCACAGCTGTTCAGACAGAGCTGGGGCACACACCATCCACCGCAGGCAGCAGGTCCCAGGCTCGCCCTCGCCCATCACATCCCAACAAGGAAGGGGATGGGCGCGAGGGAGTTCTGCGTGCCCAGGAAAAAGCTTGATTGACTCTAGAAAAAAGGAGTCTTTCAATTGGAGCTCAAAGGATGAGCCTGCACTGAGAAACTGTCCTGACCTCAAGGATGCTGATTAAATACCACTGAGAGCTTGAGTTCTGCTTCATTTAGAACTTGAACATTCGGGGCAGGATGGCAAATATGGCATCTGTGCGGCCACTCTGCGGCCCCAGCCATGCCAGACCCCACGAAGCAAGCAGAGCACTTTTTTGGCAGAGAACAGAAGAGGGTGCAGGTTCTTTCCCAGGATATTTGTCATCCAAGGAGTGGGGCCTTCTCTGTGTGGAGCACAAGGCCAGTGGGTTGGAAATGGGTCCTCCCCATAGCAGCAGCCTCCATGAACCAGAGGAAACACAGTAGATGTGGCTGAGGCCTCCTTCTCCCCACAGACAAGCCTGAGATGTCACAGGGGTCACACCCTGAGCAGCACTGAGCCCTTCGAGTCTGCTTGGACAGGAGTTATTTGGGGATCTCTATGACATCTTAAAAAAAAATCCTACTTAATTATTCATCCTACAATATTTCCTGAGAATCTCCTCTGAGCAATCACTATGCTGGGGTGAGGGCTGGGGCAGGGAACCAAGGTTCACCCCTACTAGAAACACAGTGTAAATGGCCATGGTGCAGCAGGATAGGTGCTCTAGGAGGGGTTCCTTCAGGGGACCTCCTGGCCTGGGGGCTATCAGAGAAGACTTCCTGGAGGAAGTGACATCTAGGGAGATGACGTTCTCCTGGAAGGTGTTCCAGGAAGAGGAAACAGTATGTGTGGAGGCTCAGAGGAGAGAGAGAATGTGGTACTGTGATGGTAGAGTACAGAGTGAATTATTAGGGTCTTAAGGACTGGGGGAATGGCCTTGGGCTTTGTTCTGAGGGCGATGAGGGGGCGCAGGAAGAATTAAACAGGGTCAGCGTGGAGGCAGCTCTTCCCCCAAGAAGCCTTCTCTGAACCCTGGCTCCTGGCCCTTCCCTGGCACTCCAGTGATCCTCCCATTAAGGAACCCCGTCGTTCCCTGGTCAGCCCTGACTTGGGGGCTGGCCTCCCTTCCAGGCAGCGGCTCTCAAGTGCCCTCCTCACCCACATCCCTGGTGCCGACACCAAGGCACACAGCAGATGTGCAGTAAGTGTTGTCAGGACGGAGAGGCTTTCTGCTTGGAAAAGAAAATAAGTGAAGAAAAACAGACAAAACAGGAGCTGCTCTGGTATCTAAATAGCTACAGTACTTCCTTTTTACCTCAGGCCTAACATTTGCCTCCAAAGCTGAACTCTGTCCAGAGGATCTGTTTAGACATTAGGCTCCAACTCCTTCCTCTGGAAATTCCAGCTCAGGCCATTTTTCTCACCATCCCTGGAAATTCTGTGGATTAAAATGTCACCAAAGGCAGGGGGCACTATCTGGTTTCCCACTGGCTTCTTTCTGTTCCTCCGTGCATGGCAGGGAGTCATTGCACAGGAGAGTGGGGGTGGAAACTGCAGAGTTTTTTCTGTCCTGAGTTTACAGCCATCGGAGCCCAGGCCTGTGTCCGGCCCTTTATGTAAACTCCCAGTATTTATAGGCAGTGATTAATCATGTCCCCAATACAGAGGGAGATAAACTGAATAAACCTATAAACAATAGGCTACTGGCTCCAACAGTTTGTCCCAGTGACATTTATTTCAGAAGGAAATAAGCCCATTATTTCCATTATGCCCTGTTTTAATTTTATTTATTGGTTTTCATGGTTTTCTCCAGCTCCGGCCAGCAGCAGAATTTTTGGCCACACAGGGCCACACAGCAGGAGACGCAGGAAAATGTGAAGAGACAGGATTCTCAGGGCTCCTGCCCACCAAGTTCCTGAAATGTTCTCCAGACTAAGACAACAGGCACTGGGGTGAGACCCTGCCTTCTTTTAACTAACTTAATCCTACAGCAGCTCAGTGAGGAGTTTGGGGAAACTGAGGCACAGAGTCAGAGGAAGAAACGGTCTCAGAGACCAACCTAGGCAGAGACGAACCCAGGAGCCCACGTTCTCAACCACGCTCTGTTCTACTTCTCTGGACCAGGGCTCAAAAGTTTTCTAGAAAGGACCAGAGAGGAGATGCTTTGGGTTTTGTGAGCAGTATGTTCTCAGTCACGACTACTCAGCTCTGCCATTGTAACAGGAAAGCAGCTGTGGACAGTATGGAAATGAAAGAATGTGTCTGTGTTCTAATAAAACTTTATCAAAACAGGTGGAGGGCTGGATTTGGTTGTGGCCCGTAGTTTGCGGACCCCAACTCCAGGTGCGGCCCCTCTTAGCCTAAGGTGGACATGAGCCCTGCTCCCTTTGCCGGGCTTCAGCCTGAGCCTGCCTGGGTTGGGCGGAGCGGGAAGGCTCCCAAGGGATTAGAGCTCCTAGTATTCTGCCCCTCGGCCCTCCCTGCACCCCTGCCTCCTCGCAGGGAGGCTCCACCAGGCCCCTGCTCGCTCTGCAGGGCCCAGCGTCCTGCTCTCGGTGTCCACGTGGGTTTTCAGGGCCGACTTTGCCCCCAGTGCACCTGACTAGATTATCGCCTGCAGGTGCTGCAGTGCCCAGCCCCCGGGAAGCCCCCAGTGAGTGGCAGCTCGAGCCATATTTGCACCTTTGGGTTTGCAGAGGTTCCTCTGGCTTGGGAACTGCAAGTCCGTATAATATTAAGACTGTTAAGAGTGGGAGCTTCAGAGCACCATCTGGGTGCTGCCATCTGTCTGCGGACATAATCCTCTCTCAGCCTCAGTTTCCTCGTCTGTACACGGCCATCACAATCTTGAATTTAGTGAAGATTAAGTGAGAGAATGTACCCAAGGAATACGGCGTGGAGGAAGTGCTCCTGGCAGTTAAGCGAGCAGCTCCTTGCTCTCTCCCTGGGGATGTCCCCTGTGCCCTCCATTCTCCCTCTCACGGAGGCAGAGGTCTGTCTGTCCAGGGTGAGAGAAACTGCGCTCGGATGGGGAGGGGCTTCTCCAGGCTCTGACGGGGCAGCAGGTTGTCTGGCCAAACGTGCGGCCTGTTCCCCTCCAGCACTGGGGTGGGAGGGGGAGCGAGGGTGGGATGATCCCGGGCTGCTGGGCATCTTCGGGTTTGTGCCTCTTTGCTGAGCGCCTGACTGACTGTGGGTCCCCACAGAGGACCGGCTGGATCAGGGAAGGGCTGCCTGGAGCATCTGGGTCGCCCCTGACCGCCGCAGGCCCGCTGTTGGCCCGCCTGAGTCACCTCAGCTGGGCGAGCATGAGGCATTCACCTCGGACCCAGTGGGTAATTTTGCGCCTTCCCACGGAGGCAGCTGGGTCGAGGCTGCCTTGACTAACCCAGGCGGGGCCTTGGGAAGGCACTGGGAGATAAATCTTCCCCGGGAGGTGTGGGATCCAGAGATCTCGGAAGGAGAAAGAATCTTACTAATAATCATAATAATGATTCTAACAAGTGTTATGGTAGTTAGTCTGCCCATTTTGAAGCCTGTGTCATTTCATTCAATCTTCCCAGCAGTCTTGGGAGGCAGGTTATTTTCTTAACTGCACTTTACCCATGAGGAAATTGGGGCTTAGAGAGGTGACCTGCCCAAGTAGAAAGTGACTCACACTAGTAGGATGGTGTGTGCAGTGGCGATGAAGTAGCTCTGGTGGGTATCGATTACTTCGGTTGTCTGTCCAGCATCCACTCTCCCTTCTTCCAATGATTGACCTCATACCATTGTGCAGTTGGGCAGGGCTGGCCCCATTCTGGCTCCAGGGGTGGCCACATGGCCCAGGCCTGCCTGATGAGTGGGTTCCATCTCTTGGTCACAGGGGGCCTGCCCTGTGGGACTCCGCCTGGCCTGGGCCTACTGACCCTTACACAGGCTGGCCGCTGCCCACTGGAAGCCTTGCTAGGCCTGCCCAGCCCAACACATGTTGGCAAACCATGGCTTCAAGCATCCCCCCACCCCTTGGCCCAAGGAAGGGCCCCTTCATCTGTAGGCTCCCAAATTTTTATTGGAACAGAGTTGCTGGCTCTGTATGTAAACATGGAGTTGGGCTCAGAAAGAGGCTTGTGAAGGATGACCATAGGACAGAACCCAAGTAGCAGCTGCTCCTCCTCGGATGAGACCAGCCTGGCTTCAGAATCTTGTCTTTCTAACAGATGGACAGACTGGAGCAAACCCTGGGCAAAGCCCAACTCTTCCCCACAGCTGTGCTTGGCCTGGGGGCGACCACCCTGCTACCTCACCTCCCACCACCAGTTCCTGCCTTCTCTGTGCAGAACTGCCCCTCCTGCCCCCCCCCCCCCGCTTCTCTTAGATTCTGCTGTGCCCAAATGCTTACCCACCCTGCCCTCCTACCCCTGCTAGCATTCCTTTGCAACTTTAACCTCAGAGAAGTCTCTCCCGATTCCCGGGCTACTTCCTTTACAGCACATGGCAAAACTGTTTTGAAACGACTATCTGTACAAGTTGCTTTTTTACTTTCTGGCTAGGACCATGTCTGCTTTGCTATCCTGTCTTGTTAATCATTGAATCCTTGTTTATCTGACATGCAGGCTAAATTGCTCATTGAAGGAATCATCTGGAAAGATACTCCTGCGCCGCTCTCTTCCAGCCGTGGATGTAGAATCAGCTACATCATGGAGGCAGTGCTGCGTGGTGGTGGGAACACACTGCCCGGGCAGGCTGTTTAATCTCTCAGTGCCTCGGTTTCCCACCTGCAAGATGGGAGTAGTAACAGTGCCTTCCTCATGCAGGTGATGTGAAGATTAAATGTGTTGTTATATAGAGAGTACTTAGCACAGAGCCTGGCACATAGTCGGTGCTGTTGCATGTGTCTTGGTGGTTATTAATCTAGATGCCAGGCAGTGAGAACTACAGCGAATAATAGGGGACATCCAGGTGATCACTCCCATTTTAAGGATGAGAAAATCCAGTCTTAATCAAAGGAACGGTCAGTCTGACATTACATGGCTAGAAAACCTCTCAAGACCATGCACCTATGTTGTAACCTTTTAGACCATTATTTTTTGAGAAAAATGAGAGTTGGGGCCAAAGAACAACATTCTTTCCCTCTTCATTCATTCTTCAGATTTTTGTGTGGCTCGTAGTTGGACTGTCAAAGGTGTTTTATGAATGACCAGATGAGTGAATGAATGAAGAAATATCAAGAGGCCTCTATGGTTAAGGAAAAATGCCTGCCCTGTGAGTTATCAAACCCCAGGCTTTCACACCCCGCCTCTTTCTGGTGCCCTTGGCAGGCACAGCTAATTACTCACGGCATACCTTTGCTCTAAGTCAGAGCCGGCCTCGAATCCTTATCATGGTCCCCCTTTAACTGATCAGAATTGGCCCCTCAGATAGAATCTGCCTGCCTTCCTCGGCCTGATCTCAGAAATCTGTTTCACATGCCGTTTCCTTCCATCTTTCTCGGGCGCTTTCACTTCTTATTTTCTTTCCACCCCACCTTCCTTTTCTTTTCTCTCAAAAATGTGCACCCAGCAGTACTGCCCTTTGCATCCTGGTAGGAACATACCTGAGGGCTCAAGGATCCCACTTCCCCGCTGCGGTGGAGAAGGCGAGAGGGCCCGGCTGGGGCCTCAGGTCCGAGCCAGCCAACCACCGCCCTGGTAAGAGGGTCTGGCCTCCTGGTCTCAGAGGGGCTGGGCCTCCCAGGCGGGCCCTGTCGGTGCCGCAGGCCCAGAGCAGGCGGAGCGGCTCATGGATCACCTGGGGTGGCCAACTGCTCCTGGCCCTGCCCAGACTCTGCCCTCCTTCCCAGAGGCCTGCCATAAACTCTCCCTGCCCTGTGAAAAAGCCTCACCAGGAAGGAGGAAGTTAGTGTAAGGGCTCAAAGGCAGGAAATGGGTATAAAGTCCTGCCCTGTGAGGAGCCCCTGGGAGCCCTGGCCGGGGTCCAGGCTGTGAGCGTCCCTTCCCCAGAGTTCTCTAGGCCCTGGCGGAGGAGGTGAGGCTGGGAATCGGAGCAACTTAATAAGGAACCATCTACTACTATCGCTGCCTGAAAACACCACACAAAGCACCGCCCCCCTCCAAACCAAGCCCGTGCTGACAACCTCCCCTGGCCCTGGGGACACAGTGGGGGTGGGGGTGGAGTTAGGGTTCGTGAAGGTGCTGTCACTTGGTCTGAGGCCCTGGCTCAGGGTGGAGGCTGCTGGAGAAAGCAGGGAGGAGGTGAGCCTGGGGCAGGGCTGCGGACAGACTGTGGGTTGGGGTGGGGCAGCAAAGGAGGGGGGTTCAAGGGCCACTGGAGAGAGTGAGAGTGAGCTTGGGTGAGAAAAGCCCCCCCCCCCATCAGAAGTGAGAAAAATAGAGAAAGTGGTCTGGGGGAGATTCTGCATCCAGTTTGGGGCATGTGGAGTTAGGAGTTACAGCTGGAGGACAAGCAGGGAAGGACCAGCGCCGGGTGGAAGTTCAGTGCACCGGTGGGTGCAGTGTTTAATGCCCCTCTCCCTAGGGCTCCAGGTGCATTTAGAGGGGCTCAGTGTCCCCCACTCCCCATTCAACCCCCCACCCAGGGCTTGTCCCTACTCATGATTCTTGTTCCTGAGGTCCATGCCCCTTAGGAGGAGTGCTTTCCCAGGAGGCACCATGTTCCCCAGGGGCTCGTGCGGCCTTTCTTGCATGTTTGCCGACAGGGGATGCTTCTGTACTTGGCGATTTCTACCCTGACTGCTTCCAGAAAGGCTGTGCAGCCTGCTTGAAATGACCATCCAGGGACAGGAGGTCAAAGAGCTGCTCAGGAAATAAAGACCAGTACCTGGGAGCTGGAGGGGGGATGAGGGTCCTGGGGACTAAGGTGGCCCCCAGGCCTGTGTTCTGGCTGCCCAGCTGGTCCCTGGGGAGGGGAAGTGGACACCCTGGGGGAACATCCAGGACAGGCCATGCTTTCCTGCGTCATGACTGGTTTGGGGCCTGGTTTTGTGTATGTTCCCCTCCCCTCCCCTCCCCTCCCCTCCCCTCCCCTCCCCTCCCCTCCCCTCCCCTCCCCTCCCCTCCCCTCCCTCCCCTCCCCTCCCCAGCCTGGACTTTCTGCTCTGGGCCGGTGCTTCTTGTTCAGATCTGACCTCCACCTTCACCTCCTCAGGGAGGCCTCCACCCCTGCTGTTTAAAGTAAACAAGCAATTGAATCATTGAATTAAAATCCAGATAAGTCCTGTGAAGGAACACATGACAGCGAATAGCTGGAGAACTTCCTCCTTTCAGCAGAGGGCTAGGGAAGCCTATTCAGAGGAGGGAGCTTTGGGGCTCTGTGGCTCTGCTGGTTTCCTGTCTGTGTGGTAACAAATAGTGACTTTAAACAATGCAAGTGTATTATCTCACAGTTCTGTAGGTCAAAGGTCTGACACAGGTCTCAGGGGACTAAAATCCAGGTATTGGCAGGTCTGCATTTATTCTGGAGGCTCCAGGGGAGGATGTTTCCTGGCCTTTTCAGCTTCAGGAGGCCTCCCACATTCCCTGGCTCATGGCCCCTCCTCCATATTCAAAGCCAGCCATGTTGCATGCCTATGGCCTTCTTCTATCTTCACATCTACCTCTCTCTTCACAGGTCATGAGAACCCCCTAAATGCTCCAAGACACTCTCCTTGTCTTAAAGTCAGCAGATTAGCAACCTTAATTTCACCTACAGCCTTAATTCCCTTTAGCAGTGTAATTAATATTACACATTCACAGGGTCTGGGTTTTAGGACTTAGGCATCTTTGAGGGCCATTATTCTGCAAATTACAAATGCAATTCTGTTTTATTTTCTGAAATGTCATTTCAGAAGTGTCTGTTTTATTTTCTGAATTGACATTTCCTGAATATTGGTTCATTTGCTACCTGTCTCGCTCTACTGGAAAGTGAATCCCATGAGGGCAGAGGCCTTGATGGTGCTGCTCACTAGAACAGTGCCTGGGACTTAACTCAGCAGGTAATCAATTATGGTTTGCTGAATGAATGAATGAAAGCGTGCTGGCTCATTTCTGCTTTGGTCAATACAGACAGCACTAGTCTGAGAGCCAGGAGCTGTGACCCCCACTCTACCCTGAGCAGTTGTGTGACCTGCGTCTCAGGCATCCTCACAATAGCCCTGGGGGGAAAGGAAGGCCCAGGGCAGTCTCTCTGAAGGCTTCAGTCTCGGAGAAGCTAATTACCATTGTGAAATCATCCCTTGGTTTTCCTTGATAAGGTTAAGCCCTCACAGAAGCACAACCTGAGCAGGCCTCCCAGGGGACATTCTCCCCAGTATTCACTCAGATGGGAACCCATGGGTCTTGGCATGGGCGCTGGCTCCTATGTGCATCAGGGGCTCCCTACCACCCAGCCTGCTATGCAAGTGGAGAACATGGGACCCATAGTAGATGCTCAATGACTGTGATTTTGACTCTCCCTGTGAAAGGGGCCAGGATGCCTTCTCTTCTCTCTCAGATGGTAACACTGAAAGAGTGGGGATCAGTGTCAAGTCCAGTTTGGCAGGAGGTCTTGAAAGTGCAGTTATTGGTGTCTGACAGTAAATTTATTTCCTTGGGGAGTGTTGGTGCCAAAGGATGGCCCAGCACCCAGTAGGTGGTGGGAATGTGAGGGGGGGAGATGTTGATCATGCTCTGTTGACCGTGATTGTTAGCTATAGTTATAAGAAATATTAATCATGTTCTATTAACTGTGATTGCTCTGTTCTAATTAGAAAAAGTACTTTCTAATCTGCCTGGGAATTGTACGCCTGGGACATGGGAATTACCTTTGGAATGCTCCTTTTCTGAGAGCTGCCTATCATCATGGAAAGATTACCAACCTTGTTCCTGAAACAATGGAATCCCGGAGGAACCTGCCCTTTGCAACCCCCAGCCCACATTGCTTGTAACCTGGCCCCGAGGCACCCACCCTGGAGTCCCTGAGACGCCTGCCCTTTGCGACCCCCAGCCCACCTTGCCTACTCCCCATGCCTGTAATTCCTACTTTCCCCTGTAATCTTTGTCCTTCTACCCAATATAAGCAGCTGGTTTACGAGGGGTGGCAGAGTAGATTTTTGTGGATGATCATTACTGCTCTCCCAATTTGCTGGCAATATTAGAATAAAAGTTCATATGTGATTTAACCCTGTCTCTGCTGTGGTGACAGGCAGCCCGGACCCATTGTTGTCTGGTTTCAGGAATGGTCACCTTCCCCTCCGTTGCTGACAGACGTAGGGCATGGCTCTGTGCCAGGCAGCTGCGTGCACTCAGGAGAGCAACTAACTTGATAGCTTATTTCTCTTATTTAATTATAAAAACAATACGGTCCCATCGTGGAAATTCTGGAAAACACGGAACAGTATAGAGGAAAAGAAATCAGGCAAGTATAGCCTCCCGTTGGGAAGGAGGGGAATATTTTGGCCTGTTGCCACCCCCCTTTGTGTAAGGAAGTCTTCCTCTGTATCCAGCTTGCGCCCTTTGTTCCCTTAGTGTCATAGCTGAGGCTCACGCCGCATCCTGGAAGACTGTGAGGTGGGAGGTTTTAATGACCGCACAGGATCGTGCGACAAACACCATCTTCATTCGCCCTCCTGGGCCGGGGTTTCCGTGTGTGTGTGTGTGTGTGTGTGTGCAAGCACACGTGTGTGTGTATTTGTAAACAGGTGGGAGATTAGATGAGTTCGAGACGAGGAACAGTAGCAGGGGCGGCATTTATGGAGCATTTACTATGTGCCTGGTGCTCTGGTAAACAAGGCACATGCATCACCTGAATTCATCCTCACAGCCTCCAAGGCAAGTACTGTTATTTTCTACAGGTGGGAACCGAGGCAGAGAGGTTAAGTAATTTGTCTATGGTGACACAGCTAGCAAGCAGGAAGTTGAGGGGGGACGCCCCCCCACAGCCAGCCATGTTGCATGCCTACGGCCTTCTTCTATCTTCACATCTACCTCTCTCTTCACAGGTCATGAGAATCCTGTGAATGCAGTGGGTCCTCTAAATGCTCCAAGACACTCTCCTTGTCTTAAAGTCAGCAGATTAGCAACCTTAATTCCACCTACAGCCTTAATTCCCTTTAGCAGTGTGGTTAATATTACATATTCACAGGCTCTGGGTTTTAGGACTTAGGCATCTTTGAGGGCCATTATTCTGCAAATTACACGCCCACACACCTCTGAGAGCTGCAGTCAGCAAGGAGGACTCTGGAATCCTGCCTAGCACCTTTCCTGGGACTTTAGGATACCCAGAGGTCCCCAACATTTCTTGAAATAAGGTGCTTTTTAAAAGCCGAGCACTTTCCTGGCAGGCAGACAAACGAATCTAGCGATTATTGCCCCAGAGCTGGGGTAGGTTCTGGAGCAGAAGTCCTCACCCAGAGGGAAAAGCCGAGAGGAGCAGACCCGCCCCGGGTGTCTGAGACAGAATGGCAGGGCCGCTGCAGTGTGCGCACGTGCGTGCATCCGAGTGTGGGTCCCGGGTGTGCGCGCGTGTGCGCACAGGGGCTCACAGATGTGTGTGTGTGTGTATAGGCTGGCTCTGATCTTCTAGGTGTCCAAAGACAAAAGAGCTGGCTTACTCATGAAATAAATGTCCGCCACATCGCTCTTTCTAGGTCTGATCTTCGAGAAGAAAGTGGACCAGGACCTGCGCAGGGATTTCTTCTGTATAACCCTCGGCTTCAAATCAGCAGCATTTTCCACAGCAGTCCTGGGCCTTGGTCACAAAAGAAGTGCGGGTGCGCCGAAGGTGGGGGAGAAAGGCACACAGGTCACTAGGCCGAGTACCCCCATCAATAAACTACCCGCAGTTTACGGTGCTTCTCACCTGTGTTCACGGATCAAACCCGACGTGGCCGTGTGCCTGGTGCCTCGGTCTGCTATGTGATAAAAGCAGTGCCTTGGCATGAGAGACGCGGCCGGCGGGAGAATACAAATAGGGTTAGGAATTTCTTTCGCGGGCATTAATAATTCATTCCTGCATTCATTCCTCGCAGTGCCCCTGCTGATCCTTTGAACAGCAGCAGCAGCAGCAAACTGCGGAATGGAAGTCTTCCCTCTGACGCCAGGGCTGGAGTGAGCAGTCGGGCAGGGGCTTTGGGGCTCAGAGGCTGGTCCCCAGCAGCCCAACCAAACTGCCCACAGTGTGTGTCTGTTGCTCTCGGTGGGGACAGGGACAGGATGGTCAAATCAGGTTGGAAGTCTTACACTGGTCCCACTGAGCTAAAATCAAGGCGTGGTGGGGCTGCACCACCTTCTGGAGGCTCTTGGGGAGGGGGGGGGAACCTGTTTCTTTCCCTTTTCTGGTTTCCCGAGGCCACTCCCATGTCTTGCCTGTGGCCCCTTCCTCGTGGTCTTGAGGTATTGCATCTTCATGACCCTTCTTCCATTGCACGTCTTTCTCTGACCCTCTTCTGCTCCCCTCGTCCGTGTTTCAGGACCCTTGTGATGCTCTTGGGCCCATGGGAATAATCCAGGACCATCCTCCT
Organism: Miniopterus natalensis; assembly: GCF_054644295.1. Classification (NCBI taxonomy): domain Eukaryota; kingdom Metazoa; phylum Chordata; class Mammalia; order Chiroptera; family Miniopteridae; genus Miniopterus; species Miniopterus natalensis. Next base: position 41,057,211 of record NC_142095.1, read on the forward strand.
AATTAAGTCAGCTGATGAGCAAACCTAATTCCATCTGCAGCCTTGATTCCCCTTTGCCATGGATCCTAACATATTTATAATGTTTGAAGTGGGAAAATCACTTCAAATGGTTTAAGAATTATAAAAGTAATGCTTGTTCATGATAAAATATTCAGAACAGTGCAGCACTATATCAAATGACAATTTAAATGTCTACTTTATCTACTCTCCAAGATGGAACCACTGTTCACAATTTTAAGTATACTTTTAGAATTTTCTATGCACATACAAGCATATATCTATATCTATATATCTATATCTATCATCTATATCTATATTTCTATATATCTATATCTATCTATCATCTATCTATCTATCTATCTATCTATCTATCTATCTATCTATCTATCATCTATCTATCATCTATCTATCTATATCTACCATCTATCTATATCATCTCTATCTTTATCTGTATCTATCTTTTGTTCTCTGTCTCTTTCCCTTTCTAGGTCTCTCTCTGTTTCTCTTTCTTGCCTGCTATCCAAGCAGCCATCTGTCAATCCACCCATCCTTTCAGCTGGTATGAATTTTACTCCACACCATGGGTATAAGAAATGACACATTTCTTTATTTTTCTAAATCAAGTTAAATCTCACTCCAAACCTCCACTTGTCAGGGTGGAGAGAATGAGAACTTCAGTATCAACCATAATTCAACTTCTGTACCAACTGTAATTCTGGAGCCCTCTTCATCTTCTTCATTGCCAAAAAATGGGGGTGGGAAGGGGCTTAATGATGTCAGGGAAACAGGATCTGGCATCTCCCTCTCTTTCCAAATAGCACAGATTTCTAAACAGTGTTCTGTGAAGGATTCCAATTAACACAACAGAAGAAACAGGCACACACGTGGGGAAGACTGTGAGAAACACAGCCAGTACCAACAGTGCTGTCTCTTGGAAGCGAGATTACAACAATTTTAATTCCCTTCTTGACACAACTCTCCCCTCCCTTACATTTTCTACAGTTAACAGATATCTCTTTATAATCATTATAATAAAGTTCATTATCCATATTCTACGTCTCGATTGGCCTTTCCTTTCAGCTGAGTGCCTGGCTCCCCAGGACCACAGAGCCTCCTTGGCTGTGGGCACAGGTTTAATAACACAGGTAAAGCTTGGGAATGTGAACTGGAGGCCAACCTGCTTTTCTAGGCCATGGGGGGGTGTGTGTGTGCTTGGGGGAGCTGGGAGTTTGAGGGTCTGGAGAGGAAGAACCTGGTTTTTATGGTCACCTCATAGCTTCATAATTGGGGCTCACAGCTGTAGTCCTTTCACCCCACAGGGGAGGGCCCCTGCTTCCAGGCAGCCACGCTGGCTGGAACCCGCCCTCCTGCAGTGGCGTCTGGCTTCTCCAGTGACTAAGAGGGAAAGCAGAGGCCCAGGGAGCCATGGCCTAAGGCGGGTGACCCAGGGCCTCTGTTTCAGGGGCTGGGATCTGAGTGGGTGGGCCAGTCAGGATGTGGGCCACCCAGGGAAGGCAGGCACAGCACATCTGGGGGCTTCTTTACCTGGTTGTCTCCAGGAACATTTGAAGAGGAGGAGGGGAAGGCTGTATGGTCAACCCTTGTGCCATTCAGCTGCTCATCAACAAATACTTAATGAATATTGTGCCTTCTCTGGCTAGACACCAGGCTGGGACCCCTGGGTACAGGGCAAAGCAACAATAGACGTGCCTCCTGGGGTGGATGTCATCAGAGGGGCCCTGTCATTTGTTTCTTCTGGTCTGTCTTGTTCTTTGCTGTAATTCCCATCCCTAGAATATACTAGGAACTCAATAAAATTTTGTGAAAAGAATAAAATATTTGTTTCCTGTTAGCTGGGGGAAACAATCCAACAGCAAAGACATCTGAAAATCAAATGAAATGGAAGAATTTTTTTCTTGATTCTTCTAGATATGTCATCTTCATCATCATTGTCACAGTAATGGATATGCATGAGGTCTCCATGCTTTCCTGTCATACATTTTGTTTTCACAAAGATGTCAGGGAAAGACCTGGCCTCACCCATCACTTTAGCATGCATGTGGTCCATTTACCTGGGTTCAGATCCTGACTCCACACTGACTAGAAGTGTGAGCTGACTCAGGCAAGTAACTTCCTCTCTCTGAGCCTCCTCTGTAAACAGGTTGATAAAAGAGATGTCCTCACTGTGTCGTCATGAGAATTAAATGAGATATGTGAGTAAAACTCACAGCACAGAGCCTGGCTCAGAGCAGGATGCTTCCTCCCTGACCACTGATGTCTTTTTTTGTGTGAACTCTGTGGCTGCACTGTCCTCCTTTGCAGCAAGTCCGATGGATGCTGAGCACTTGCTGCCTCAGGTTGTGTGGCCCATCTCCCAGGCTGTGGAGAGCACTGGAATCAGGATCCAGACAGGGAGTAGCAAAGGGATTTCCTTGACTGACACAGCTTTCCAAATGCCTTTTTCCTTATTGAGCTGGAAGGAGGCCCAGGGTTGGGCAGCCTGTCCCAGGTTGGGGAGAGAGTGATGTGGGAAGTTGGTGTCTTACTTCAGTCTATACAATGACACCCTCCCCATCCTGGTTGAGAATAGGAACCTGGGTGAGAAGTCACCCTTCAAACCCTTTCAGCTAGAGAGAGAAATCACTCCCTGCTACTGCCTCATGACTTTCTACACACTTTGGTGATTGCTCTAAATTCCTGATGGTCATCACTTGTGTCCGTCTTCCCAGTGGTGTGTTGCTAAATATTCACAATCAACTCTCCAGGAAAAAAAAATGTGAGCACATCTACACATACATAAGTGTATTGTATTTTACTGGTATAAAGGATGTGTATCAAACACACATTTGTTATTTAAATAATAATAAAATACGCAAACTTTCTACTGTAAATTCCATATAGTCATTGACTCTCACAGAATGCTTTTAATCATTTTTGCCCACATCTTCTATTAGCCAACATATGGTTGTAATTCAAGCATGATCTGACAAAATTAGAATATGAATACATACTTAATTACTTTCTGATTCAGCAAAGAAATCTTTCAGGTCATTGAATGAGCAAGTGTAGTTCTGTCATAAATGGTGGTTGATATTTTCATTTATGTTAATAAGATGAAAGTGAAACATTGAAGATGTATATCAAAACTTCACTTGATTGTCTATACATGAGTGACTTCTTTGCTGAATCAGACAACAATTTTTGAGTACTAGAACATTTCCTTAATTTTTTGTTCAATTAAAATATAATGGCTACAGACATGACACACTTTCATGTTTACTGCATTCCTAACACTTCTCTATCACATTTCTTAATTCTACACAATCAACAAAGCACTAAATCAAGCTCGCATTTGTAACGTTTGCCAATTTCTGTGGTGTAAATATGCACACTATGGCTGATATCAAGCTACCATTGTGAAATCACTAATGGTATAAATTTTCACCATACATATACAAGATAGGTATATAACTTCAAGAGCATAAATAATAGTAAAATGTAAAAAAATAGTTAAGACTTGATGAATTTTGAGTACGTAGTACCTTTATTTTTAATACAATTTATTTAACATTTAAGTTTAAATAACTTAACCTTTAATAATGGCTTTAGCTTTTGAGAAGAGCCAGCCAGTGATCTCTGCATTCTCTCACCTTAGAGCACCTTGCCTTTCCCCCGCTGAGGTGGTTGACCTACATAAGTTTCGTATGGACATATGGGAGGGAGGAGCCAAGTGGTTTCCTTGGTGCCAACATGTCTGGTGAACTCAAATCCTTCTGTGTTTCCGAGGCATGTCCTGAGTGTCCAATTACATTAGGAGGCTTCAGAGAAAAGAAAAGCATAAAAAAGAAACACCTCATGCTTAGGCTTGAAGGTCACAGTGGCAGGCAAACTCTTCCCCCTGATTTTACCTGGGGTTGTCATGGTGATGAGAGGAGGCTGTGAAATAATGCAATGGAAGAAGTGAACTCAGTAATTTGGATAGGTCTCCTTTGAAATGCACTTCAATATCAGAAAGGCAGGAGACGTTCATCCCCTTACTGCCCTGGGGCTCCTGGACAAACCTCACAGCACCAGTGAGTTCATCCATCTTGTGAGCTAGTTTGAATTTTTTATAACAACACCCCCAAACTAAGGACATAAAGACCTTAAGAAAAAAGGTCCTGGTGCCACTCACTACTACAAAATTGGGGGGTTTGCCACTTTACCCAATGTTTCTACAGCTACAGGAAGTATTCAGTTCCTTAAAGTTCCCATGTTTTCTTGCCTTTGAACATTCTATTTTCCCTACACTCATTCCTATTATTAGTCAGGATTAGTCAGGTTATGTGGCGATAATAAATGAACCCCCGATTTCAGCCACATTAAATTTTATGTCTTACTCCTGCAATGTGCAATATGGGTTGGGAGGTCCTTCTCCTTCCAGAGAAGTGGCATCCAAGGTCACTGGTACAAAGAAAAATAAGTTAAAAAGAGGCAACTGGTTCTTAACTCAGCCTGGAATTGTCACAGGTCACTTTCTCAATTGGCCAGAATTGGTCATGTGGCCCCAACCTAACTGAAAGGGAGGCTGGGTAATGTAGGGAGCACATGCGATGCTTGGTGAACACCACCGCTTGGTGCCACCCTCTTTCTCCCCTTCTGACATGTTCTTAGGGTCATCATGGAAAGTCACTTCCTCTAGGAAGCCCTCCCCAGCCCCCCAGCTCTGGGTCAAAGTTTCCTTCACGTGGACCTATGTAATTTCTCATCCTGGCGTGCATGCCCCTGAAAGGTTAGGCTGGCTACTGATCCCTTGCTCGGCTGTGAGCTCCGTGAAGGCTGGAACCCACTCGATCTCTTACCCAGTGCTCAGCACAGTGCCTGCCATACAGCAGGGCTCAGTAGTTGATCCTGGAGTGGATGGCAAATAGCTTCACGTACCTCGGTTTCCTTGTCTGTCAAATGGCTTCCATTATAACTATTCAATTGTGGGGAGTCAGTGAAAAAGTGCTCTTAAAACGCCTCATCATTATTACAGAGTATGGCAAATAACATCATTCACTATTCTCAGGTGCACGTTTGCTTTCACCTTTTACCAAATCTGAAATCGATGCATCTTACAATCACTGTTAAGCAAACACTGCGTCAGCATTCAGTTCGTGGCTTTTGTTCTTTCTTGGTGGTACATGAAATCTTGGGGTGTCTTAGATTCCATGACTTATGAGAGTTAATAAGTGATCATTATTAACTATTATTTTTCCTCTTAAATGACCTCCACCATTAACTATTATTTTTCCTCTTAAATGACCTCCACCGCTGGCCAAACTTTATCTGTGGACATTTCTCTCACCCTTCCAAGCCTTTTGATTAAAATGAGTGTGAAAACGGAAGACGAGGGTAGCTTTCCTACCAGCACCTTAGAGAGGAACAGGGGTTGTCAGTTGTGCCCGTCTTCTCATCCAAGAGACCTCCCTGCTCCTCTCCTGTGCACATGTCTCTCTCTTTTAAAATTCTTCCCAGTGAAGCACTAACCAGAGTCTACCTTGGACCTCACTAAAAATTAATTTACTAAAATCAGTCACATCTAATTTTTAATGTGCTGTGTCCCTTACCATGTGCTCTTTCACTGAATCCCCGAAACCTGTGAGACTGCCATTATTTCTAAGATAAGGAAACTGGGGTACAGAGAGGTTTGGTTATGTACAAAAAGAGGCTCACAGCCAGAGCATGGAGGAGCTGGGATTTAACTGGGCTCTGACTGATGGGAGACTGCCCTGAAAGGCCTCTCGGGCATGCCTGGCTCGCCTTTGGGTTGTCCAGGGTCCATGGCACGTAGTGGGCCCCCCCCAGCAGGTGCTCCAGTCATTGTACTTGCTTGTGAATGGAAGAGGCCGTCTCGGGTGGGCACCTTCGTACGGTCAGCGATGCAAATACTCAGTTCTCATGCTCATATTGAAAACCGTTTGAGTCTACTGAACTTGCTCCACAGAGAAAGGTTCTATTTTTTTATTTATATTCCCAGAGCCATCCTGACCAAATGTTCCCACGGCTCCTCTTTGAATAGCCCCCCACCTCCCGTTATCTCTTTGCTGACCCTCATCCCTGCAGCCCTCCCAGCTGTTTCGGAAGCATCTCCCCGACAGCGGCTGGGACTGTTGGACGGCTGCCCAGCGGCGCACTAAGGCAGAGCACGCTCAGGTTTTCCGAAAATATTCAATGTACCTTTGGCTCCCTCTCCAGCCCCTGCCAGACGCTGGCTCTGGAAGCTCTGCAGCCCCAGGGTGCCGAGAAGGTGCCTCTTCTTCCCTGTGGCCCCTCGACGTGCGCACGGGACCGGGGAAAGTCATCCAGTGCGATTCTTCCCTTGTGGGGCGACGAGACGACATGGGGCGTGGGGGCACCTGTTTAAAAACGGCCTCTGGTGGCACTCTCCTGGGGACTCCTGCCCCCGCCCCGCAGGTGGCCGTGGTTAGCACCGACGAGGTCTCGGGGAAGAAGGGAAATAGAATGAGCGAGGGGCTGAGGGGCTAAAGGCCACAGCCTCAGGACGGCAGGCCACGCTGGGCCCAGAGCCCTGGAGGGTCGGTTGCCCGGACGGGCTGTGGAATCGGTCAAGGCTCTGAGCCCAGCAGAGGCAGGGTGGTGCCCGCCCCCGCCTGCCGTTCCTTCCTTTACCCCTTTGCCTGGCCTTCCTTAGCCGTTTCTTCGGGAGTTTCCTGAGGGCAGCGGGAGCCGTGGCAGGTCCTGTTCATGTGGAGCAGGGCGTGGGCTTCGCTTTGCCCGAGGCCTCCGGCTCCAGGCCCTTCCTAACCTGGGCTCAGGGGCGACTGTGCCTCCGCTGGGCGCTGCCGCTCTCTGGGTATTTCTGCTCCCCGGGGGTCCCCGTGGAAGCTGGATAGACTCTGGGTAACGCAAAGGGAGTTCCTGAAGCTGGCGGGGGGCTGAGAGAGAGCGAGGTGGGCCCTGGTTCCTCGCAGACCCCGGCTTTCTGTTTACCCGCCCGTCTGCCAGCCCCGCCAGGGTGCCTTCCGTGACTGCGGTGCAGGAGTGTGTCCTGCTGCCAGCTGTTGCTTTTGCTGCCCCGACGGGCCTCCGTCACGTCTCACACCCTCCCCTTGCCGTCCAAGGGGGGCTCTGTGGTTGCCATCCCGGTTCTCGAGCCTTTGCCATGCACAGCCTCATTGAAAGGTAGAGAGAGGGAGAGAGGGCCAGAGAAGAGAGAAAGACTTAGCTGGAGAAGCGGCCCTGAAATTTGGTATAAAAGGGCCGGGGGTGAGGGTGAGGAGGGAGAGAGGAAAAACGCCCCTGAGGCCAGGCCTGGGGGGAGACCGGGAGCTGCTGCCTGGGGAGGCTGCTGCTGGGCCTGAGAAAACGGGGCGAAGAGGCAGGAGTGCTTGATGGTTATTAACTGGCTCACCTTTCGGGTTTCCTGAGAAACACAAGTAAACAGAGGAATCCTTTAAAATTTTCTCTCAGAGGCTGGACCTTGCTTATTGGAACGTGACTTTGTAGAGACTGGGCCAGGGAGGCCCCGGAATATATTAAGGTTAAAAACATTTCATGTCATTGCCTCTTCTGTGCCAGACCGAGTGCTAGGCACCGAGGGAGCAAATGTGATTAAGAAATGATCCACGCCCTGAAGGAACTCATGGAATTCAGCTATTCTAAGAGCTATGATGCCAAGATTCTAATACTTCAGAATTCCATTTTGCTGAAATTCTTGACCCTGCCACGTGGGCAGGGAAGTACATTTCCAGCACTCGAGTCAGGGGGCAGGATTCCTGGGAGAAGGCGGTCAGCCTCTCCTCTTCTGTCTTAGGAAGAAGGGTCTGGGCCCTGCGGAGGTTCTGAAACCAAAGCCCTGCTGCCTTTGGGAGGATCCCTATCACCAACTCGGAAGATGCTTTTTCCTGGAACAGAAAACTCATGTGGCAAGCCCATTACTCTGGCTTCATTTTGGTCTTTGTTCCAGCTCAGTCTTCACTTTTGGCTGCCTCTCTAGATGCACTTGGCCACTGGAACAGTGCTTGAAATTCATTGCAGAGGCCAAACTTGACCTAAATCCATCAAGCGAGCTAAGTAAATTCATTGACTTGGGTCCCATTTAGACTCTCTGTTGAAGGATAATAGCTTGTTAGTTTAACTAAGCCTCTGGTCCTTTGAGAAGTATTCAGAGAAAATATTGATTGAGGTTCTGTTGCTATGTGCATATAATTCTTCAATATTCACTTGCGAGCCTTGCTTTCTTAGGGACCAGCAAAAGTGACTGGGATCTCAGCAGATGGGTAAGCAGGACCTAACTGAATGGGTGTGCCAGCTGTCTATTTTTGTTTAACATTAGTCCCTTTTATTTCTCTAGATTTCACCTCTCTGTTAATATTTTGGTTTACTTTTCTCCCCGCTTGTGTGCATATTGCAAATATCTGTATCCAGGACTAGTCTGCTTTGGATTGTCATTTGCTAGAAGTTATGACCTTAGCCTTTATAATCTCTTAGCTATTAATAGTTAAAAATAAGAACCAGTCCTGATACCTGATTATCACTTTATGGTGGACACATTAGTTTCTCTCGCATTGCTCAACTTGACTCTTGTGAGGCAGGAAGCAGTGTAGCTCAGTGGTTAGCAGCAAATGTTTTGGAGTTAGAGAGACCTGAGGCCAAATTCCAGCTTGACTATTGGCTAGCTAGTGTTTAACTTTCTCCTCAGATATTAGTATTTTGGGAAATAAACTCTAGCCTACTGACTGTTGCATGGTTGATAATATATAGGGAGTTACTAAGATCATTGTTCCCATTTTACTGATAAAAGTATAGAGAAGCTAAAGAACTTGCCCAGGGTCATACACTCCCAGTCCTGGATTCTTTCCTCCCGTGAGGCTTCCTGGCATTCCCCCATGATAACAGGCACCAGTGTATCTGATGCTTGAAATCCCTCTCAATACTCACCAGTGCATTGGAGGAGTATTATTTCGTGTTCCCCAATGGGATGAAATACAACACCTGGTGATATACAGACTTTTCCTCCCCCAACACCCTAGTCAGCGGTCGAGTTTATCCCCATGTCCTGCCCAGCTGATTAGGAGCAGCCAGCGCTTGGTGGGGATACTATCCCTTACGCCACGATTGGAAGTGAGTTTTCTTGTTTCCTGTTCTGCTGTGTCCATCTCTGCCCGCACCCACGAAGAGTAAACATTCAAAACAAATGTTTGGAATAAAATGGTTAAATAGTAAGTGAAAAAAACTAACAGATGTTTGGCTTCAGTAAATGGTACTGGGAAAACTGGATGACTGCGAGCAAAAGAATAAAATTAGATCACTATCTTACACCATACACAAAAATTAACTCAAAATGGATTAATGACTTGAGTAGAAGGCCAGAAACCATAAAATACATAGAAGAAAACATAGGTGCTAAGCTTCTGGACATCAGTCTCAGTGGTGTTTTTGTGGATTCGACTTCAACAGTAACGGAAACAAAAGCCAAAATAAACAAATGGGACTATATCCAACTAAAAGCTTCTGAACAACAAAGGAAAACATCAACAAAACAAAAAGGCAACCTACCAAATGAGAAAAGGTATTTGTAAACCATATGTCCGATACAGGGTTAATATACAAAATATATAAAGAACTCATGCATCTCAACAACAAGAAACCAAACCACCCAATCAAAATGGGGGCGGAGGATCTGAATAGAATTTTCCTGATGAAGATATACAGATGGCCCAACAGAACAGGCACATGAAAAGATGTTTGACATCACTGATGATTAGGGAAATGCAAATCAAAACCACAATGAGGTATCACTTCATGCCTGTTAGAATGGCTGCCATCAAAAAGATGAACAACAAATGCTGGAGAGGATTCAGAGAAAAGGAAGCCTTGTGCACTGCTGGTGGGAATGTAAATTAGTGCAGCTACTACGGAAAACAGTGTGGAGGTTCCTCAAAGCAGTAAGACCAGAACCGCCATATGACTCAGAAAAGATATATGCACCCCTATGATCATTGCAGCATTATTTACAGTAGTCGAGATATGAAAAAAAACCCTAAATGTCCATCAATAGACAGCTGGATAAAGAAGATGTAACATGCACACACACATATAACATGCACACACACACACACAAACACACATGGAATGCTACTCAGCCATAAAAAGGTGAAATTTTTCTACTTGGGACAACATGGATGGACGTTGAGGGTATTAGTCTAAGTGAAATAAAGCAGCAGAAAAAGACAAATACTGTACGGTTCCCTTGTAAGTGGAATATAAAAATAGAAACAAAACAAGTGAACAAACAACAACAGCAAAAACAAACTCGTAGAGGCAAACAACAGGTGAGGGGTTACCACAGGGAAAGGGGGTGGAGGCAGGGTAAACCGGGCAAAGGGGGTCAAGTGCATGCTGATGATGGAAACTAGACTTTTGGTGGTGAGCGCGATGTAGTATGTACAGATATCAAATTATAATGTCGCACACCTGAAGTTTATATAATGCTATCAGCCAATGTTATTTCAGTTAAAAAACTGAAAACAAAAAGCCATGTATTTTAGAGAACACGTGCTCATAGAGCTGGATGGCTTTAGGTTGTAGGGAGTAACGATTATGACCAAATACATTTCTGTCTTAATGTAACCGGAACCCAAGTTCTGCTGCCTGCCGCCCTCAAAACCAAACTCATTAGACAGATGCTGGTGAGAAAGGAAAGTGGTTTTATTCAAGTGCCAGTCACCCGAGGAGATGGGGGGCTCTTGTCACAAAGCCCATCTCAACATCTCAGTGCAGGCAGAGGTTTTTATAAGGAGGGAGAGAGAAAGCAGAACAAAGAAATCAAGGTGGGGAGGGGGATTGAAAAGTTCTCTATGTGCAGCCAGCACAGTCCATTCTAAGGACCTTGAAACTGGTCAAGTGAAGGTCTGGTGTGCGCTGTCCTGGCCTTGGTTATCCTGGTCCTACGATGAAGCTCAGAAAATCTCCCAGAACTGGGATGACTGAAGGTTGGGGTCTGCATCTGCTGAAGTTAGTTCCTAGGATTCTTATACAAACATGCTGTTTATCTACGAGCTGCGTATTAGTGGGAGTCAGCACTTACAGGAACACTCTTAAAGAATGGTGGGGTAGGTTACAATCATTACTATTATACTAATTTCCTTATTACAAATGTGTTTTATTGCTGGGTGTATTTTCTTCACACACAACCCACCTTTGTCAAGAACTAGATGTTATCTAAGTTTTAACAAGGGCTTAGCTTTCCACCTGGCTGCCAACTTGCACCTTTGTACATGGAACTAAAGCAGAAGGAGGTAGGAGAGAACCAGTGATGTTTGGAGAAGGGGAGGATTTCATGTGGCTTTTTTTTTTTTTTTTTTTTTTTACAAGGCTGGACTCCTCCTGAGAAATGGGAGGACTTAAAGGCCAGGTGTTCTGGCTGGAGGCAGTAGGGGAAGCTTCTAGGCATGTTTGCGGCCTGGGGAGGAGAGTGACAATGCACTTGCAGGCTCCCTCTTTCACTCCCTCTTCCCCTCACCATTTCAGGGACCCCACACTGGGTCCAAGGCGCTTGACTGCAAACTCATTTTATTGTACATTTTGGGATCTGAGCACTACGGGGGGAGGAGGGGGCATAAAATGTAGATACCCAGGTAGCCCTGTAATATTCAAACTTCAGACTAATATTGGCATTTTATGCAAACTGCTCAGTCACTCCCTATGATAAGGAGGTTGGGACATGGTGAGGGATAGAGAGAGGGTATGTTGTGTTTTTGTGTTCACTGGTGCCCCACCTTTGACAACTTTATTAAAGGGTCCTTTGCTAACTCAGCTTTTGTGTATTAGTTATCTATTAGTACAACAAATTACCCCAAAACTTAGCAGCTTAAAAAGATCATATTTATATATGTGTGTGTGTATGTGTGTGCTCACCACAGATGATGTATCATAGAATTTTACACTTGAAACCTATATAATTTTATTAACCAGTGTCATCCCAATAAACAATGAAAGAAGATAATAAATATTAATTATTTCTCACAGTTTTTGTGGGTCAGGAATTCCAGAGCAGTTTAGATGCGCAATTCTGGCTCAAAACCATAGGGTCTCAAAAGAGGTTTGCTATAAAGTAAATGTTTGTGTCCCCCCAAAATTCTTATGTTAAATCTTAATCCTCAATGTGATGGTATTTGGAGGTGGGGCCTTCGGGAGGTGATTAGTTCATGAGGGTGGAGTCCTCATGAGTTCAAATAGTGCCCTTATAAAAGAGGCCTCAGAGAACTCCCCTCCCACCAGCTGTGTGAGGACACAGTGACAAGATGGCCCTCTAAGAAGCAGGATTGGGTTCTCACCAGAAACTGAATCTGCCAACACCTTGATCTTGGACTTCCTAGCCTCTAGAACTGTGAGAAATAAATTTCTATTGTTTATAAGCCACCCAGTTTATGGAATATTGGTTATAGCAGCCTGAATGGGTTATGACAAGGTCATAGTCAAAATGTTGGTTGAAGCTACAGTCATTTGAAGATTTGATTAGGGTTGGATAATTCTATTCCAAGATAGCTCACTCACAAGCCTGCTCAACTTGGCCTAGTTGTTGCCCGGAGGCTTCTGTTCTTTACCTGCTGGGTGTCTTTAATGCCTCAACTTCAGAGGTCACATCATCTTTGCAATGTCCTAATGGTGACACAGCTGGGCCCTACTCAGTATGTGAGGTACTACACATGGATGTGAGTACCAAGAGCCAAAAATCATTGGGGCCCCCTGGAGGTTGGCTGCCACGTTTGGTTTACACATTTTAACAACAGCTCTCTTTTTACCTCTTCACCATTTCCCCGAGAAGCGTCCCTGTGGAGACTCGCCCTTGATTACGCCCGCACACAGACCTTCCGATGTGAACCTCTACCCGGTTAGGACCTGTGGGGCACAAGGCACTCTCTTGGCACCTTTCTGCTTATCTGTGTTTCTCAGGAAGCAGGGTTGGAGTTAATGGAGATGAACACAAAACATTTACAGGAAATTGCAGGCGAAAACGACATATAACCAGATTTTATCGAGCACTTTTTATGTTCTAGGCATTGTGTTCGGCAGCTTACATGTTCATGTAAATGTGTATATGTGGGGCAATATTGTCACTAAGCTTTTTTTTAACAAAAATGAAAACTGAGGCACAGAGAGATGAAGTGCCACAGTCCAAAGTCCCATAGCTGGAAGGTGGTGGGTGGGGACTGGGAGACGGGAATCTCCTTGAGGGCCACGTTCCAGTGCCTCCTTGCCCTCGTTTCATCGCGGTGAGAAGACAAAGTCAGGGCCGAGAGCGCGCTTGTGATAACTGTGAACCGGGCCTGCGTCTTCCCAAACACAGCCCAAGTCAGGGGGATTTCACAGGCTTGATATGTTTTACACTTTAAAATGGATTTCTGGCAATATTTCCTTTAAAGCAGAACTCTTTTTAAGTCAAATAATATTTATCTCTTTTTTCCTCCATAAAGCAAGATATACTACTCACTGCGGAAAATTGGAATGTAAACACAGAAAGAATCAAGAGTCATGTGGTCTTGCCCTCCAGAAAAAATACGCATTGTAAACACGTTGAGGTCCAAACTGTGTCCCCTCATCTGGGCAGTTAATACATACACATGCTTGAAATAAAAATGGGTAAAGTGAGAATTTTAATAAGCGCAGTGCTCAGCCACCTTCTGACAGGCAAACGTGCCCGCGGGTGGTGCACGATTAAATGGGATCTTCTGCTTTGCAGGATGAGCATCATTTTTTTTCAAAGCACTGTTGGCATGTGCTCACTTAAATAAGTTGACTCTTCTACGTGACCTGACCCCTTTCGCAAGGCCAAGGTCACAGCCAGTGGGAAAGAGGGAGGGGAAAAATCCCAGGGAGGGTGGAAGGTTAGGAGGGGCACTTCAGGGCTCTGTGGAGGAGCGCCTGTCCCTCCTCTACTATGGAAAGAGACCCCACTGACTCCTCTTGAGCTTCGGTGCTCAGCTGAGGCCTGGAGATGCTCGGGCACAGCCTCCCACCTGCCTGAAAGCTCCAGGGGGTGAACGAGCTCCGTGTGCTCCAACAGCAAGGAAGCTGGAATACCTGTCCTGGGTGTCTAGGGACAGTACATTCAATTTATAACCATTGGAGAGGGTTTGATAATGCCCTTGGATGGTGAGCACTAGAGTAGGAGCCCTCTTATCAGTATAATTAAGACCTGTAGCTGGAGGTTAATCAAAATGTCAGTTCAAGTGGGGAATTGGTTGGAAGGAGCAGATAGCACCCTTAGAGCTGCCGAGGAGGTTTGGGATGGGATGGGCAGTGAGCACTGTGCACCTGGGGCATGAGTTAATTGGGTGGGTGGCCAGAGTTTTCACTGTATTATTATTTTCATTAGATAGTTGAGGATATTGAATGCTCAGAAAATATAGGATGGACACTTAAGCTAAAATACCCCTTCCTGTTTTAACTGGGCCTTTATTCTTAGAACAGTCTCTTCCTTTTTATGGTTTTATTTTTTCTGAAGTAGGGGAAGAGACCTGCATATAATAAGTGCCTACAATATGCCTGACACTTTGTACGTTATGTTTCTAGTCCTCACAACAGTGCTAAATTTGGAACAGCATTGTCTCCATTTGGAAGGGGAGGAAACTGAGATGGAGAGGCATTCTATGACTTGGCAAGGTTCCCCATTTAGTAAGTGTTAGTTTCCTAATGGATATTCTTACAAAGTACCACAAATTGGATGGCTTTGAACAACATGAATTCATTATTTTACAGTTATGTAGGTTAGAGGTACAACGCAGGCCTAAAACCAAGGTGCTGGCTGGGCTGCATTCCTTTCTGGAGCCTCCAGGGGAGAATCTGTCTCCTCGCCTTTTCCAGCTTCTAGAGGCTGCCCTCATTCCTTGGTTTGTGGTCCCCTCCTCCATCTTCGAAACCAGAAATGTGGCATTTCTCTGACCCTTTTTCCGGTCCTCACAACTCTCCTTCTTTGACCACAGGTGGGGAAGTTTCTCTACTTTTAAGGGCTCATGTGATTAGATTTGGGCCTGCCCAGATAATCCAGGATAATCTCCCATCTCAAAGTCCTTTACCTTAATCCAGTGATTTTCAGCCAGTGTGCCACAAGAGGTGTGCAAGGCTCTTTAAAACATTCAATACCTGACTATTTAGTCAGGGGCACTGACCTCTTTTCCCTTACATTGTCAAATAAGAAAATGACAACAGCCACCACAATAATAGCTATTTGGTGTGAATAAATACATATTATACCTTTTTTTTGGTCAAATTGGCAAAAAATATATGTATTTTGGTGTGCCATAGAATTTTAATAATGAATTTATGTGGGTCATGAGATGAAAAAGGTTGACAATTGCTGCCTTAATCATATCTTCAAAGTCCCATTTATCATACAAAGTAATATATTCACAGCTTATGGGGATTAGGATGTAAATAAGTTTTGGAGGTCATTATTGTTCCTACCATCAGACTGAGTGAGACAGGATTCAAACCAAAATCTGTCGATGTTAAGCTTTACTAACAAATACAGTCATCAAGGCGATTTGATAATGGAGGAGGGACAGACACTAGATTAATTGACAATAACAGATTCCAGAAATAGACCCACAGAAGTATGGTCAACTAAGTTTTTTTTTTTTTTTACAAAGGTGCAAAATGGCAAAAGGATAGTCTTTTCAATAAATGGTGTTGATATAAATGGACATCCTTATGCAAAAATAACACCAAAAACCAAAAACCAAAAGCACAAATGAATCTTGACCTGAACCTCACACCTTGAACAAAAATTAACTCAAAATGGATCATAGATCTAAATGTAAAATGTAAAACTAAATATTTTGAGAAGAAAATCTTTGTGACTAGGCTAAAGCCAACTGGTCTTAGACATGACACCAAAAGCACAATCCATAAAAGAAAATAATTTGAAAAATTTGACTTCATCAAAACTAAAAGCTTTGCTCAGTGAAAGTCCCTGGTAAGGGATGAAAAGACAAGCTAAAAAAGGGAAAAAATATTTTCAAGTTACATATCTGAGAAAGGACTTGTATCCAAAATATATAGATAACCCTCTAAACTCAATAATAAAGAAACAATAAGGCAATGATCGTATTAAAAATGGACAAAAGACTTGAACAAACATTTCACCAAATGGGGATACAAATGGCAAATAGGTACATGGATATTTGTTCAACATATTAGCCATTAGTCAAATACAAATTAAAATTATGATGAGATACCATGACATACCTATTATATAGGCTAAGATGAAAAATACTTACAATACCAAGTGCTGACAAGAATGCAGAGAAAGTGGATCACACATACATTCCTAGTGAGAATAAAAATGGTACAGCTACTATGGAAAACAGCTTGGCAATTTCTTATAAAGTCAAGTGTATATTTACAGTGCAATCCAGCAATTGCACTCCTGGGTATTTATTCTAGGGAAATGAAAACATTATGTTCACACAAAACCTTGTACACAAATGTTCATAGCAGCTTTATTTGTAATAGCCCCAAATTGGAAGTTGTCCAAATATCCTTCAACAGGTGAATGATTAAACAAATCTATACAACAAAATACCATTCAACAATAAAAAGAAATGAACTGTTGATACACACAGCAACTTGGGTGGATCTCAAGGATATGAGGACTGCTCATAAGGCCACTTGAGTGTTCAAGGTGGCTGGCTCCTTCCAGAACAAGTGATTCAAGAGAGAGCAAGGTGGATGCTGCGGTGTTCTTTATGATGTAGCCTTGGAGGTCACAGTCCATCACTTCAGCAAATCCTATTGATTACAGAAGTCAGCCCTATTCAGTGTGGGAGGGGACTACACAAGGCATGAATTCCAGCATGAAAGAATCACTGGGGGCCAATCTTAAAGGTAGTCTACAAAAAAAAAAAAGTATAAAAGAGAACTATTGAGTGAAAATACTTCAATAGATGGTAAATGTCCTTAAACGGCTAAACGCATTTTCTAGAGGCTGTACTATTCTGGGGTCACAATTTGGCCATCCTTTCAACAGATATTTACTGAGCACCTACTATGTGCCAACAGTTTGCTTAGGACCTTTGCAGAGGGAGCCCTGGAGCACAGTCAGGAACCAGAAAGATAAGCTCAGGAAGAAGCCCTGCCTGGTTCATGAGCAGACCTGCATATCTGTCAGTCGTCCTTCCCATTCTGTTAAGTAGGGGCCCTCAGGACCCACATCAGCCTGAACCGCACTGTTGCCCTCTGTTTGTTGGGTAATGACTTCCTTTCACATGCTCTGCTTAAACGATCGCCTCTCCTCTCCCTTCTCTCTTTCTGGTCATAATTCTTTCTGTTCCCGTTTCAGTTGCAAACAAGTGCTCTCCAAACCGCACTCCTCACATTTATTAAAGCTAAATAGTTTCCTGCTGCCTTCTCCCATATTTCTAAAAGCAAGCTCCTCTTACCTTACACAGAGAGCCTAACCTGAACAAGAAACTTGATTAATGCACAATTTACCTCTTCCCTCAGGCTATCAATGTCTTAGTCAAAATTCTTGGCTGCCAGGGAGCAACAAACTCTGGCCATGTTCAACATAAAGGAATTTCTTAGAAGACATCTGAGTTCTCAGAATTGGTAGATGGCTTGAAAATCAAGCTTAGGAAATGGGTGCAAACCTTGGCTTTTCTGTAGGGCCGGGTGACAGGGGCAATGTGGTCACTGTGCAACTGTGTCACTGTGATAATGCTCCTTCAACTGTTCCTCCTGTCCTTGCTTCCCAGTCTTAGGATTAAAAATCCTGGGAAACAGCATCTTTGGTTTGGTCAAGGTCAATACTGGCCCCAGGCTCCAGAGTTGGGAAGAAGCAACATTTGACCCATTTGGGAAAATAAATAAATAAATAAATAAATAAATAAATAAATAAATAAGCAAATGTTTCTTCGTATTCACTAATTCTCTAAACAGCTCTCACTGATTTGTCACCGTGCCATTCATATGGAAGCTCTCCGGTGCTCAATGAGTAGACAATTACTTCACCATCCTTAGGATCCACCCAAGCCTTGTATTTTCTATAAACGAGCCCTCTAAATTGGCAAATGCTCTCAAGAAGTGCTTTAATTGGATATTCTGTTAATTTACCAATAATCATCTCCTAATGCCATTTATTACAGTAAATTAGGTGAAGGTAGAACGGGTAGAAAAATATTGATTGCCGCCCTCTGAATTTTTAATGAGTATTTGATTTATGAATTAATTCTTCATTTCATTAATTAGAGTAGCTAGGCAACCTTCCAAACAAAGCTGGGGTGCCGAGGATTATTGTGACTTTCTCATCAGCAATTTTAGCTAATGATTCATTAAAATGAATTTCTTCCCTGGTCTAGGTTTTGTATCCTGCTTTAGTAGGAGCCTTATGCTTATTGGGTTTGTGGTCACCTTTTTATGTTTCTTCACTCATCCTTTGTTTTTTTAAAAAAATATATCTTTATTGATTTCAGAGAGGAAGGGAGAGGAAGAGAGAAATAGAAACATCAATGATGAGAGTCACTGATTGGCTGCCTCCTGCAAGCCCCCTACTGGGGATCGAGCTAGAAACCCAGGCATGTGCCCCAACCAGGAATCAAACTGCGATCTCCTGGGTCCTAGGCCGACGCTCAACAGCTGAGCCACGCCCAGCAGGGCTCATCCTTTGTTTTTAAACGATTTGCTCAATATGGACAACTTTTTTCATCTTCCATAGGGGGTTGGCCTGGTTGACCTCTACCATGCCCCAGGATCCTGTAAGTTCATTCAGAAGAGCATGTGGTTCCAGTTGGCTTAAAGGGCCTCTAAATGTCCAAATGTCTGTTTCTAAAATAGCCACAGCTTGGTATGTCACAGAGGCACAATTAATTACTTGTGGAATGATTGAAAGAATTCATGCTTTCTGATTTTCAAGGATCTCTTGCAGCAAGTATCCTGTTCCATCTTTTAAAACACCTCTAGAAGTGGAGAAAAATAGACTGGTTGATCAGAATCCCATCTTTGCTATATCTTAACTATGTGATGGGAGGCAGGTAGATTTACCTCTCTGATCTTCTGTTCTTCATCAATAAAATGGGAAGAATTAGATTCTCTGTCTCATGGGGTTTATTTTGTGGTTGCCCTGCACAGAGGGAACGACCAACCTTCCACAACCCCAAACTGGTTCAGATGTTGAGACTGATATGTTACAGATGCACCAAAAGGGTCTAAAAATATTTATTGAAGCATGAGACTTTCTAGAGGAAGACAGGGAAGGCACCCATGTTGGTCTGAATATGGCTCTTGCTATGGATATGGGTGGGGCTGGGGTGAGAGTTTCCACACATGGACCGAATTGGCATGGTTTGAACTTCCCCTGGGAGGAGGTGTCTGGCTGGGCTCTTATCAGCTTGCCTAGGCGTGGGGCAAAGGAAAATGGGAATAGTGGGGGCCTGAAAGCTGTCAGCAGGCAAACATAAAAGATGGAGCCTGACTATTATATACTCATGAGAAAATATCTGCTTTAAGCACAGCATAGCACAGTTTAGGCCTAAGTGTTTAATAACGGATTATCAACACAAGAATTGGTTTAATCCTTTTAAGAAGCTTTTGCATTTATTATCTAATTTTCTCTGTATATCAATGCAGTAAATTCAGGGACCTGGTCAGAAGTCGATCGGGTAGACAGGAAACGGTTAACAAACTGTGGTTGCTGACCTCACTCTCACCATTGCCAGCATCATTGCCACCATTGCTACTGCCACAGTCAGCAGCATCGCCAACACCAGCACCAGTGTCCCTAGCAGTGCCCTCATAATTGTCACCAGAAGCTGCAGCAACATCACCATCACTATCATCACTATCTCCACTACCACCATCATCACCGTTATCATAAGATTTCTCTTATATTACCTACTTTCTTAGGTTGGAGAACTCTATTTTCAGCATTGTTGCAGACAAAATAACATTAGCTATTAGTAACAAAAAATATAGGCTCACCTAGCTTAAAAATAAGGAATTTAGTTTCTCAAGTAGCAAGAAGTCCAAGAAGGGTGGTTCTCAGGAGCTCAAGGACATCTTTAAAGATCTGGGTTCTTTTCTCTGTTCTGTTCTGACATCCTCATTGCAGCAGCTAGTCCTCGCCTAGCTCAACATTCACATACACAAATGAGTGTTTTTGTAGAAAAGGAGACTATTTCTTCCTTGAGTTTCTTTTTATCATTAAGTAAAATGTTTTACAGAACTGTTTCCTCATAACCTCCCTCCCCTTGGCAGTTTCTCCAGATGTCCCATTAGCTAGAATTGCATCACATGATCAAACATAAACCCAACACTGGCAAGGGGCATGGTTTAGCCCCATCCTAGTGTACTCCCTGGAGTTGTGGGTTGGGTCTGATTCTTTGAAGTTTACAGGGTGTGCATGCCAATCCAGCAAGGAAGAAGAGAGGAAGGACTTTGGTGGGCAGTCAGTGGAAACTGCTGCAGGGGCTGTTGACTGAGCTTCTGTGCCAGAAAGACAGAACATGGTGGGACCTTTTCCTTTGGCCAAGGTAGGTGGTGATCTGTCTTCATCAAGCATCATTAGGCTGTCAGATAGAGAAACTCACTCCAATGAACCAGAGGGAAAAGAAAATTTATTGGGCAATATTTGGATATATCAGAGTCGTAGAGAATGCAGGAATGAGGGCAGGTCTGGGAACTCCACTGTAATGCTCTACCATCAGTGTCTCAACTATCAGACATCTGGGCTTTGAGGAGCTGCATCCTCCCAACTTCTCTCTGTGCATCTGTTTCATTCTCCTGTTTCTGCCAACTTGTACTTGTGTCATCTGCTGTGGTCCGCCCACACTATGCCAGCCCTGGCTTTATTAATGCCTTCTGTTCATAATTCCAATGGAGCTGATCGCAGGTTCTGAGGAGAGAGAATTTGATCGGTGCATCTTGAACCAATGTGGTCCACCAGTGCTCACCTCTGCTCCAATGGGCAGACTGGAAGTTGTGCTGTGTTGCGGCCTGGTCACCTTGCCTACCCTACAGGGGCCACATGAGAACTTCCTCTGAGAAGGGATCAGGGAGTTTATCTGAAAGTATCAAGCAGGGAGGAAATGGCTGTTGGAGGAAATGTGGGGCCCTTCTCTTGTGAATGGCTAAATAAATACCCTGGAGTCTACTCACCACAGCAGTAGCCATGCCTCATCCGACGGACCTGTTGGCACAGCAGTGTCTCCCTCGTGTGTAATACCTAGATAGCAAAGACCCACGTCCAAAAAGGCACTGCAATGAAAAGAACACAGTGCTTTTGTAAACTAATTCCTTTATATATTTACTCTGAGTACTCTCATAATGACAAAGAATCCTCATTGATATTCTTGAAATCTTGTTTTATAAACCTCTGCCATCCACTTTCTCATGCCACAGGTGTTCCCTACGCCCACAACCCTTCACAAACACAAAACCAAAAGCCTTCTTCAGATTTTGCCCTTGCCTACCTCCAGTTAAACTGCTTCACCCTCCTTTTCTCTCAATTTTTCCATCCCTAAACCCAAAGAACCCATCTGCCTGGGCCAGGCCCTCCTTAGAGGATGGAGTCAAGAAGTGGGCTGCAAAGATTAATGTCATGTGTCAACTTGGCTGGGCCATGGTAAGCAGATATTTGCTGAAATGTTTTTCTGAATGTTTCCATGAAGGTGTTTTTTGAATGAGGTTAACATTTAAATCTGTGGATTTGAGTAAAGCAGATTGCCCTTCATAATGTCGGTGGGATTGACCTAATCAGGTGAATATACTAATAGAACAAAGGAAAAAGGAATTCTGACCACACACTGCCTTTGGACTTGAACTGAAACTCTTCTCTAAGTCCCCAGCTTGCCAGTCTACCTTACATATTTTGGACTGTCAAGCTTCCATTATTGCATGATCCAATTCCTTATAATAAATCTTCCCCTCTCTCTATATAGGGTATCCCCCCAAAAGTATACACATACATTTTTTGATAGTTCAATTGATGTTTCTTTCTTTTCAGATTTAACCCATTGGAATGAATAATTATTCAAAATGTGTATACATTTTTTTGAGACACCATGTATGTACTAAATCCATCCTGTTGGTTCTATTTCTCTGGAGAACCCTGACTAATACATTGGGTTAAGCCTGAACTCTTTTGTGGGCAGGGGGTGAGGAAAGTCTGAGAATACATTTATAGTTGATATTGATGACATCACAGGTGGAAAGATTCTGGAAACTGTATTTTGTTTTCTGCAACTGCAGGTCAGATTTCCTGTCCTGAGCAGATTCCTTCCAGGGGCAACAGTAAATATCCAGCCAGCTGCACAGAGACATGTGGCCTTTCTACTCCTTGTGTCTTGATCCCATTGATAAGCTCCAAGGGCCTAATCTTGGCCGTAGAGCAATGGTTCTCAATGAAGCAATTTTGTCCCCAGGGGACACTTGGCAAAGTCTGGGAACATTTTTGGTTGTCACAACTGGGAAGCAGGTGGTGTGACTGGTATCAAGTGAGTAGGGGTCAGGGATATGGCTAAACACCCTACAATGCACAGCACAGCCCCACAGCCCCCTCCTATCAAAGACTTATCTGGCCCAAAATGTCAATAGTGCCAAGATTGAGAAACTCAGGTCTAGATAATTCACTCACATATAAAACAGGTATTCCTTTCAACCCTAACTTCCAGGAGATATTTACTCTTCTTTTCTTTTCTTTTCTTTTCTCTCTCTCTCTCTCTCTCTCTCTCTCTCTCTCTCTCTCTCTCTCTCTCTCTCACACACACACACACACACACACACACAGAGTCTTTTTCTAGCATCACTTTATAAGTTGAGAGAATTACGACAGAGACAGAAGAGAGAGCCTTTTATTTCACTGTATCTCTGTCCTATAGTACCTCAGTGCTCATAGCCTGGGGCCTCTGGCACCCCAGCATAAAATCTATGAGATTTAAATGTATACTCTGGGATGCCATACAAAACATACAGAATATGAGGTGGCAAGGTCCTTTCCCAAAGCCCTACTCTACACAAAATCGCCAGGCAGAGTAATTCATTCAGGGTTTCTGTCCTATTAATGTGGGTGTGTGGTGCCACCCAGGCCCCAGGCTGAAGTAGAGTCTGCAGTCAGCACTGAGCATTCCCTTCTAGAGGTAATGGGTTTTATTTTGCCCCAAATGAGCACTAAAGAGCTTCTAAAGAAACACCAGTGTTTTTAATGACGGTTTTGTTTGCCTTGGAAAATGTGAGACATTGCCACGTCATGATAATAATCATTGTCTTCAGGTTTGTTCTGGGATTGATGGATTATTATAATGCTGTGGAAAATCATTTTCAAATAAAGGTTAAATTTTATTTTTTTCTGAGCCTTCTCTCTCTTTGCTACATGTTTAGTGTTTCCTTATTCTGCATTAAAGATATGTGAAACTCAGACAAATGGGCTGACAAAGCCTGCTGTATTTTCTTTACCATTTCTGACACACATCTATCTATCTATCTATCTATCTATCTATCTATCTATCTATCTATCTATCTATCTATCTATCTATCTATCTATCTATCTATCTATCTATCATCTATCTTTCTCCCACGTTAATTATTAGTTTGCATTGGGGAAAAGAAATGGTATTTGGTATCTTTTCTTAATAGCAGAAGCTTGGTGATCTTTGTGAAACTTCTTTCTGTGGGGCTCACATGCATTAAAAGTTGGCCGTTTCCACAAAATTTTCAAGTTCAACCAGGTAGATTGTAATGGTTTTGGTCACCAATGTAAATCTTTTTAATTTATGGATTATTTATTGCTGTGGCAGGGAATATTGTGTTGAGCTGATGGAACCTCTTCAGAAGATTGTTCAACACAGGCCAGATCTTTCTCTCATATTGGCAGCAGTTTCTGGGTGGTGGCTTAAAGTTTTCAAAATGGGTTTGAGGAAATACACAGCTTTCCCCAGTGCCTTCTCCCCTTTGCCTGATCCCTCCTCCTGTTCTTCTATCTGAATTGTAACCCACTCAATGCTTCTGTTGAACAGTCAGGGGTCTAAAAGTCAATCCCTCAGTGAATTTCCTGACCAAGCCCTATGGCCTGACCCAGTGTGTGACACAGAGACATGACAAAGCCGCTGACCCAGAGAAGGCCACCGTCCATATTCTCAGTCTCTACAGCTCGCACTCTCTTTAGCACTAGGGTGCTGGGATAGCACAAAGACTGAAATGACAAATCAAACTTGTAAGAAATAGGGGTCTTACCCAGCACCCAGCTTTACTGACATCGTTAAGGACACAGTTATTGCCAGGCATAGGGGAAGCAGGGAGAGACCAGGGCCCACCAGTGGAGTCCTCAGGCCCTCTTTTTACATTAGAATGACCCCTACTCCAGCTTTGACAAATAAAGTCTCTAAGCCATGTCTGTGGGACAATACTTACACATAAGAGAGCAATTACAGCCCGGCTTACATAAGGCAACCAACCAATCAATGGTTTTCTCTCCCATCGATGTTTCTCTCCCCTCCCCCTCAACTCTACCTTCTTCCTCTCTCTAAGCATGTCCTTGGGCATGTCTTCCGGGGGGGCATTACAAACAAACAGATGAGAGAGCAATTACAGTCTTAAAGCATTTCTGCTAAGTACAAAGAGCCATATTTGCAGGGCCACCATCTAAACACATGGTGCCTCTCTTTAGTGGGATCGTGTAGCAATAAGAGCACCCTGATGAAATGGAACAAGCCCTGGCCTCAAGCCTATTAGGACACCTGTGACCCTGGCCCGGTACCTTTGCCTGTCGCCTGTCCTTTCCTTGCCTCTGTTTCTCTACCTGTTGGATGAGATGGCCTCTGAGCAGGTCTGCTCGGCCCTACCAACTCTGACCTGCCATGCGGCTAGCCCTTTTCTCTGTGAGTCCTGTGAAAGCATTTGGGGAACACGGATATTGTGCAAATATTATAGGAAGTGGCTCTCTATCTTTTTGGATTCTTAATCCCAGTTGGGAATCTAATAAAAACTACAGATCCTCTTCCCAGGGAAATCTATGTATATCCAACATTCGGCTCAGAACTTAAGGGAAATTCCGAGCACTTCCTCCTAATGTCCATGGATCTCAGGTTCAGAATCCCTGGTGTTGGGCACCGATATACTTGCAATTTGGAATTGGAAGCACAAGTAATCGGGTTCAGAAATGCAATGCATGTATAAATTATGAAGAGAGTTTCACAAAACTCCCCGCTGTGGTAGACAGGGTCCTGGGTGATGCCCAATGACCCTTGCTTCCTGGAACTCGGGTTCTGCATAACCCCTTCCTCTCGAGTGTGATCTGGACCCAAAGGCTTGCTTCTGCTGCACAAAATGTGACAAGAGTGAAGGGATCACTCTGGAGATCAGGCTATAAAAGGGCTCTGGCTTCCGCCTTGCTCACTTTCTACTGCTCTCTCGCTTGCTCTCCCTAGAGGAGGCTGGCTGCCACGCTCTCAGCTGCCCTATGGAGAGATCCACGTGGCCAGGAAACAGCCAATAGTCGTAAAAAAGGAGGCCCTCAGTCCAATGGCCCTCGAGGAACGGAATCCTGTCAACAACCATGAGAATGAGCTTAGGAGCAGATCCTCTCTCAGTCCAGCCATAAGATGAGACCTATGATGAGGCCATAGTTCCAGCTGACACTTTGACTGCAGGCTTGTGAAAGACCATGAGGAAGAGGCCCTTAGCTAAGCTGGGCCAGGATTCCTGACCACAGGGTTTATTGTTTTAAGCTACCAAGTTTGGGGTAATTTGTACACGGCAATAGATAACTAATATGATCACAGTCTAACTTCCAGTGCAAAATACCACGAAAAGTCCAGCAGCCTCTGAAGTGTACACTTAGTGCATGCAATGTCCTTAAGAAGCATGAGAGCACCATGTGTCTTTGGATCCCAGGCTGGGGGTTGCAGGTGACCCTAACCCACAGGGGTCCCATGCCACCCAGCCACTGCTAACGGTAGGCCTCCCATGGGTTTCTGAGGCTTTCTGGCTTTTCCTTCTTAGGCTCTGGCTCTGTTCCCTGGCTAGACAATAGGAAGAGACAGTTGACTGGCTTTCATCCTTACAAATGATGACGTGGTCATCAATTCATCTCTCTGGGGCAGATTCTATTGCCACAGAGAAAAGGTGACCTTTGTTTAGCTCATAGATATGACATATTATTTCTTTTGGCTTTCCAGCTGGCCTGTGGGAGTCATGTCACAAGGAGCCAAGAGGCTACTGTCTGAACAAATGGCTCTGGGCAAACTGGTGGCTGTGACAAAGGGCAGGTCATCCAGAGGTTGGGCATGCCAAGCTGGGTAACCATCAGGGTACAAACCACGCCAGCAGGAAGACATCACTTCGGCCACCATAAAGCACGGGAACTTCCAGTAAGGCTCGCGTGGGCGGCGGGGCTTACCTGAGGATGGTTGCGCAGGTGGGGCAAAGCCTCCACCAGATCTTAAACCTTCCTGGCCCTGGGGAAGGGCTATGCACTGACAGGAAGCGAGCCATTTTCCACCTTATCAGCTCGGTGTTGCCCATTTCAATCTTTCTTCATGCTCTGGATGGGAGCCAGTTGAGGATCCTGTCAGAAGCAGGTGAGCTTTGAACAAACTGGACACTTAAACTGGAAAGAGACCTTTGAAACCATAAGAGCCTGA
Source organism: Miniopterus natalensis (assembly GCF_054644295.1). NCBI lineage: Eukaryota > Metazoa > Chordata > Mammalia > Chiroptera > Miniopteridae > Miniopterus > Miniopterus natalensis. The sequence goes on from NC_142095.1 coordinate 41,083,832, forward strand.
GATATTATTAATTGGCTCCTTTAAGCTCTGTCCTTCCCCAGCCAGAGGAGCTTATGGAGGAGATCAAATGGGTTACAGGAAACAAAGAAACAGTGCTTCCTTCGCCATTTGGAGGAACATTAGAGAGTTTTACAATCCCACTACATTTTTTATCATCTCTCTCCAAGAGAGCTCCACACCATGGCTGTTTTTCGTTCAACACAGTTGATCCAGTGCCTAACCAGTCCTAGCACAAAATTGGCTTTCAATAAATACTGAATCGACGTGTGAGTAAACGAATGAATGAGGCCAACCTTGAATTCTCCCATAGTTAATCCAAACGGGAATAGTGGAAATCAGAAGCTTGTAGGAAGAGAACTGATGAAGAAGTCAGACACTTGCATAGCAAGCTTTGGTTGATCTACCTAATATTCTCCTTCCCTTTGTCTTGCTAACACAACCCTCATTTGGGCAACAACGTACCCAGTTAGAATTCCCCCTCCCCAAGTTTCTATGTATCTGGAGATGACCCAGTCATCAGGTCTGGCAAATGAGGTGTCAGCTGAAGTAAACAGAATTGGGCTTCCAGGAAAATTATTATTTTCCTCTTAACGATGGACAGGCTCAGCTGGCACATGCATTTCCCCCCCCTTTTTTCTTTCCTCTCCTTCCTAACCAAAATGCAGAAGCAATGCTGGGGGTGCCGCAGCCGTTTTGCAACTGTGAGGGTGGAAGTCAACGCTAAGGTATCAAAGCAAGAAGCCAGCCCTGGTGGGCAGCTCGGTTGGTTGGGCGTCGCCTAGCACACCAAGGGGCTGCTGGTCAGATCCTGGGTGGGCACGTACAGGAGGTAACCGATTGATGTTTCTCTTTCTCTCTCACTCAAATCAATAAGAACATATCCTCGAGTGAGGGTTAAAAAAATAAAAAGCCAGAAGCCAGAAACCTGAGCCCTTGATTCTTTCTTGAGCAGCTGCATCAGCCCTGAACGTGTTTCCAGAACACATTCCACATGAGAAGAACAGGCCTCCTCTTCTGGATCTAGAGATCCCAAAGCATCCTTGGAAAGGATTCAGGGTTTTATGAACTTGAAGGGAAAAGGGTGACTTTTTCTGTTTCTCGAACCTCTGAGGTGTAGCACCCCCATCCATTGTGAATGTGGGCAACAGGCCAGAGCAGTATCAGCAATGCTTGTGGCTTTGTCAGTAGAAACCACAGATGTTATCATTGAACATTACACTGGCTGCCTTTATCTTGATTTATCACTTACAGTTATCATATTTTGAAATTCTGGTGGTTTGATCTGGTTCTTTAATGCATTAATTTAAAAGCATATGTAGTATACTATATCTCAAATTTGAATTTAAAAAAATATTTTATAACTATTTCAATATTGGTTTCCTTCATCGCCTTACTTATTTTGTTTTGGTTCACTTTATGCTTGTAAAAACATTGACTGCCAAAAGAAATCATGGCTCCAAAAACGGTTGAGAACCTCAGGTCCATTGATCAGGTTTCTTGGCATGCAGCCCAACAGAATTCTGACGCTTCTGCTCTCCCCAGCTGATGCATGGGCACCTCAAGGGATGGTAATTTTTGGAACCAAGAGTAGAGACACAGATGAATAGAAAACCACCTTTTGGGCTCATTTCCCTTTGATGTTGGTTTTTAATTTTTTCCCTAACCCTAAGAGTCCCTGTTGAAATGCAGATACCCTGGACTGTTCTGGGGGAAGGCATACAAAGTTTCTGCCTCCTTCACCTTGTTTCCTGTAACCCATTTGATCTCCCCCATAAGCAACTCCTGCTGGGGAAGGACAGAGCTTAAAGGAGACAATTAATAATATCTCAGGCTCTTATGGTTTCAAAGGTGTCTTTTCAGTTTAAGTGTCTAGTTTGTTCAAAGTTCACCTGCTTCTGACAGGATCCTCAACTGGCTCCCCTCCAGAGTGTGTGGAAAGGGCAGGGGCCCACTACGTGGCCCTGAGAGGTGAGGCCTGGGAGGCCAGACTCCTGACCCCTCCCCGCCCCCGGGCCTTCCAGTCTGCACCCTGCACCCGCTCTGGTGCATCTAGAGCCTCAGGCAGGGGGCATATCAGCCTGAGAGCCGATCTCCCTGAGAGTGGTGAATGTGAAGTGGGCAAGGCCCCTGCTCCAGGGGCACCACCACCGGCTTAAGACACCCCCTCATGCTGGCGGCCTTGGCCCAGAGCAGGAAACACCACCCCAGCCTCTCTATGTGTTTCCCTTTGTCCCTCAATCACCTGGACCTGAGGGTGTGGGCACTCCGCCTTTTTGCAGCATCCCCAGTTCGTCCTCTCCTGGCGATGTGGGGGCACTCTGGTCTGTTCCACCGGCCTGCTCTCGGCGTGTTACGGAAGATCGTGCTAGTTAGAAATATTGGTCTCAAAAAAAAAAAAAAAAAAAAAAAATATTGGTCTCTTCTACCAGACAAGCCAAGCCAGCAGGCTCTGATCACTTTTAGCATTCTCAGCAAGATGATGATGTTGAAAGCCAGGATCTGGGGAGCAGAATTTAGGGGTGTGTGTGTCCATGAGTGCATTGGCTGGAAGAGGTAGGGAAAGTTAAAGGACATTGCTTTGCTGTTTGCTGTATGTCATCACTATCACTTGAAGAAATAATGTTTAGAAATGGATTTTTTTTCTATTGGTGTGCTGAACACTTGGCATAATTACTCTTAATAAAAATTTAATCAATCAATAAACAAAGAGCAGGGCAATGTTCTGATCAATTCTTTGGTTAACCCTGGATTAATTTGAATTCCTTTTTGCTCCAGAATGATTATGCAAAACCCTCTAAAATGTTTCACGCCCTCCATTTTCCCTCTCCCTTTGTTGACAGCTGCTAGTGGGGACTCTGAAGTCACCATCCTGTATGTGGAGAGAGGAAGGTGGAAACGGGTCTGAGGGCGGCTGCTCCCAGTCCTTCTCTGAGTTAGGGAGACAATATTAGGCAGTGGGAGAGAAGCTGTGTGACTCGGGAGACTTGTTCAGAAAAGATGGTGCAGCTCTCACCTGGTTCTGTGGGACATCTGCTTTCTGGTGTTCCCTCTAAGGTAGGCCCACGCCATGTGGAGAGGGCACATGTTTGCTCTGGTCCATATCCCCAGTTAAAGCCCAGCCTTTATCACCGCAGTCCAGGCACCAGACATGTGCATGAAGAAACCTCCAGATGATTCCAGCTGCCAGATGTCCGGTCACCTCCACCCATTGGAGCCTTTCTAGCTGAGGCCCCAGACACGGTGAAGCTGAGCTAAGCCATCCAGCCAAACCCCTCTGAGCCTGTGCACATAATGCCATGGTTGTGGTTTTACACCACGTGGGCTGGGGCTGGTTTGTTATGCACCAGTGGTAGCAGGACCCATGTCAAAGGGCCGTGTTAGGCAGCTTTGCCAAGGGCAGCTACTGACCTGGACTCCTAAGGTCCTGGACCTTAGGGGCTCTGCTCACAGGACCCTAATTCTGCTTCGTGATGGAGTGAACCACCTGTGACAAACCGTCTTCAACCCAAAAGCCCACCTCTCCCCTCTCCGGCAGTGCCGAGGCCGGAGAGGGTGTTGAGTAGATAGAACATTCAGTTCCTTTTTTTTTCCTCCTCTTTAACTTTTTCCAGGTGTGAAAGTCACACATTGGCTGTGATTGTCTGTCCGAATCCTTATTTAATTGTTATTTTTGGATCAGTTGTTTCTGAAAGATCCCCCAGCTGATACAACTGCTGGTATTTTGCCAAGAGAGATAAACAGCCTCAGCTTGTGCTGCAGTTGGATTCAGTGTGAGCAAAACGCAGCAGCTGCTCCCAGCGGAGCCTGCCCTGGAAACACCTGGGCGGCCTGCTTCAGGCTCTCCTCTCACGGCTCTGCCTTGCCAATTTTGGTAACGTGCAGCCTCCACGTCCGTGACCACGCAATCAGGCTTTTAAACCTTAAGCAGTGGTAAACCCTGAAAGACATGCTGGTGAGCGACTCATCTTGATCACCCCAAATACTAGCGATTATCCTTCTCAGCTAAAATACGGAAACAACCCCACGTCCAGCAAACATCCACTTTTGTGGTCTTTAAAACATGTTATGAATAAAATTGAAAATCGAAATTACTCAGCACAAGAATAACTTCTTACTGAGTGTTGTTGTTTTGCACATCAGGTGGTAAAACTGTAACTGTGAATAAATTGCTTATAGTAAGATTTCCCCCCTTCGATGCTGTTGTGGCAGATGGACTAATAAATATGCAACACTGTGCACTGACATTTGCAATTTCAGAGGGATAAAGGCTCCCCCTTCACACAAACGAAATGCACAATCATCCAATGTTATACTTTTTAATGGAAAAACTTAACTCGTGATGTAAATAGCATTCTGCTCCCAACAATTTCACTAGGTTAGCAGCAGTTATGATGCGGAAGGGCACATTAGCTGCTATTTATGCTCTCTCTTCGCAAGAACACTGTCTGTCTTCCTTGGAAACTTTTCTGACTTTGAATTTAGGGAGTGTTCTTGCACCTTTATTGGCAACGAAGGGGGCATTGATACGAAACAGTTTATTATAGGATCCTCTTTGCGTCTAGTTGATGCGAGGCTGTGAGCGGTGGTCAGGAGCAGGCTGTGGTGACAGCAGGTCTCTGCCCGTCATAAGCTGGGTAACTTTGGGCAGATCCCATTCTGTCTCTGACCCCTTTAGGGCCAGTGTGAGGATTAAATAACTCAGGTAATAATGCAGTAATGCCAGGCCAGGGGTAATGCTCAATGTCTGCTGGCTTTCATTATGATTAAGGGCGGCTGAGTGGAATAGAGATTAATAAAAACTTTCTTTTGTTTTTTTCTGAGAAAGGACAGCTACCATATTAAATATAGTAGTGACTACTAATGGGAGAGACAAGTCCCTTAAGCACACATTTTGTTGCTCTGGTGTATCTACCATGGAAGTAAGGCAAACATTCCCTCCCTGGGCTCAGAGAAGCAGAGCCATGAAGTCTTCATTGCAGGATGCTCTGGTTTCATCCCTCTGAAAGTCTCCTTGCTGGGGAGAGGGGGGTTGTCAGGTTGGTCTGTGGGTGTCAGGAGGCTCTCCCTCCTCCCTGCTGGGGTCTGCTCATGGCTCAGAGCTCCCCAACACCTCCTCATCTCTTGGCCCAAAGGTGGTGAGAGTTACCTCTTTGGGGAATGACCATGGGAGAAGGTGTTACCAGATAACTAGGAGATTGGGAACAGTGCCAATTGAGACCTGGGGCTTGGCTCCAGAGAGCAGCCAACTGAGCAGATTTGTGGAGCCTGTGAGCACTGCTGAGGGAGTCCCAGAAAGAGCAAGGTAGCATTTTGACGGTGGTGGGAGGTACAGAGGGGGCTTTCATCATTCTGGAGGGGCTGCTGAATCATTAAACTTCTGAATCATGTTAATATTAATGACAATTATAGTAATTAAGCTTGGCAGGTTCCAGTACTCTTAGAAGTTCAAATAATTTCTTTAAAAACTCATCAGTTTAAGACTAAAATAATTACCCATATTTTTATCATAGACACAAAGACACTTTTCTTTCTACAATGTCCTCAACTTCTTTTATTCATAAGGAAGGCAGGTCAATGGAAGTTTCTTTGCTCTTCTGGAGAGCTGGGGAGTGTACCGCTGATGACTTCAACACCATTTCAGTCCCAGGATTCACTGAGCAAGGCACTTGACATCTTCTGAGAAACTATTGTGTGGAGTAGATAGTTGGAATTTCTCCAGAGATGAGATTCTTGGCTCCAAAAGAGTGTCAGTGAGAATGAGGTTATGCTGCAGAAACACACAACCCTCAACTCTAAGCTCACAACAATGAAGGTTCCTTTCTTGCCCACACTACGTGTTCTTGCTGGTAGGCAAAGGGGCTCTGTTTATCTCAGTCTCTCAGGCACCCAGGCTGACAGAATGAAGCAGATTTCCCTGCCAGAAGGAAAAGAGGGGCTCTCGCTGGAAAGGGGCTCATCACCTCCACTCACAACTCGTCTGTGAGAAGAGATGACTTGATTCTCCCTATCATGGGGACACAGCAAGTGCAAGCCTATCCTGTTCTGGGAGGCAAAGAGTTGGAAAGATTGGTGAGTAGCGTTAGTGACAACCATAGTCCACCCTTCTGCTCACCAAATGTTTGGCCCACAGCCCCTCCTGCAGGCAAACGGTACTCATCCTCTCCTCCAGGGAGCCATTCCCCAAGGCCCATTCTATCAAGGTGTCCAGCTCAAAGAGCAGGGTCTCAAGATAATGGACAGTGGTCTCTACGTCAGGTCCGAATATGGCTTCTGTTAATCCAGAGATCTATGGATTAAAAAGACAAGTCACACACAACACCCAAATATCGTGGTAGAAGAGGAACAGAGTAATTACAAGGAAGATAGAGCCACCTCTAGTGCACGGCAATTCTGGATCTTGTCAGATGTCAAGGGGCCCCTGCTCTGGCTGGGGGGGCTGTTCCTTGATTGGATCTGGATTCTGTTGCTCCCCAGGCCACCTGGCTCCATCCCTGCGAGGTTTTCCTTTATCTTTAATCTCCTTGGCCACGCCTGAAGTAGGCCCTGGAGAACATGCCCTCCTTGGGGCCTGAAGCTCTTTCTCAGCCCGCTTCCTGCCTGAGGAACATTGGGGGTCCAAGGGTGGTTTTAAATTTCAACATATTTTTAATCATAAACATTTTTAGTCCAGACTCTTGCTTCCTCTGGCTATCCAACTCTCTCAAAAGCGCACCTGGCTTACTGCCTATTTGATTCTGGTCACCGTCATGGGCCGATAGTTGACTCCCATTTCTTTTCAGGATGTGCCTCTCTCCCTCTTGACGAGAACCCGCCGGGCTTGGCAGGAGGGCCGTGCTCTTGTCTCTTTCCCAGGGCCATTCTGCTGGCCTCATTCCAGGACCCAGGCTGATGGAGAAGTCAGTGCTTTCAACACAGCAGTGGCCAAGCGAGTGGCAAAGTGTCCCAGCTTTTCCTTTCCCAACCAGAAGTGACACGCAGGACTCTGGTCACATTTCGTTGGCTAACGTGTCATGTAGCCACACTTGGCTTTAAGTGGGAGCAGTGTGTGGGGAGCAGAACGCAGTCACCGTGCGGGGAGAGCGGGGATATTTGGGAACAGCGCTGGTGACCACACGCTATTACACTGTGATGAGCATGTACCCGCCTAACCAGAAAGTAGTGAGTGAGATTGAACTGCAAAATGAGTGACTTTTACTATTCTGGTGAGTAGGATAAGACCAAAATAGCATGTTTATGAGACACATAAAGAGTGCCGTGTACCTGTCTTGAAGATTTTGCATGGGAAATACTTTTGGCTGTGCTATTGCAGGGGTCGTTGAAAGAAAGAAGGTTCAGGGACTGAACCTGCAACCCAGGTACAGGCCCTCGACCGGGAATCGAACCCACAACCCTTCAGTGCACAGGCTGATGCTCTAATCACTGAGAACGCCAGCCAGGGCAGAGGGAAGGATTCTTAAAAACTGGTTGTTCCAACAGATTTATGCCAAGAACTAAAGAATTCTGACAATTTTTATGTTATTCAAACCTTTTAGTTGGATTATAAAAAACTTTTCACATGTATGTGGGTAAAAATGTCCTTCCACATATAATTTAGGTTATTGAAGAAATTAGAGATGGCCTTGGGATGAAATGAAAGGAAGGTACAGACTTTTTATTATTGCTGCGCTAACACAGAAGGAACTAAGTCGGTAGTTTAGAGAAATGAACGAATGGCAGCGTTCCGCTGGTTTTGGGCTTCTGACGGTAGAGGAAAATCACATCCAGAGCTTTGATAAACCTATTGGCTCTGCACATCGTATTGGAAAGACCGACATATTATACACATACATCTGTTCCTATTGTCTTTTGTTTTCTTTGGGTAATTTTGGTTTGTCTCCTTGTACATAGTTTTTTGGGATTACATTTCGGAAAAATTGTAAAGGCTAATTTGAAACTCTAGATGGTGTTATCCTCCCACAAAGAGGACTTAGATTTGCTTGCCGCGGGCAGTGGAGGAGGTGTAGGTAACTTACCCAATCAGCCACTGGAAGGTGAGTTTGTGTTTGTGAGACCTCAGCTGTATGACCAGTTCGAGCTCTGTACCTAGGGCGCTGCTCTTCAGGGGTCTCCGGCTAGCTGGTGGAGATGAACAGAGCTCTCCTCCTTGTAGGTTCCTTTGTCTCTAGGCGATGAGATTTCAGAAACCTCTGCTCACAGTCTCAGGCTGTCAGCAAAGGAAAAGGTAGGAATGCCCGAATCGCCCCCGTTTCCTAACGTTCATACTGTCAAGTTAACTCTCTGGTGCCTTCACATAGGTTTCAGTTGGTTGCTGTGGACTGAACGTTTGTGCGCCCCAGTCCGATGGTATTGAAGGTGGGGCCTTCGGGAGGGAATTGGGTTTAGATGAGGTCGTGGGGGTGGAGTCCTCAGAAGGGGATGAAGAGACCAGGGTGCCTGTGCTCCCCAGCATGCCCCGCCCTGTGAAGATACAGAAAAAAGGTGGTTGTCTGCAAGCCAGGCACAGGGCCCTCACCAGACCCTGAATCTGCAGCACCTTGATCTTCAATTTCCCAGTCTCCAGAAGTGTGAGAAATAAATGTTGCCAATGGTATTCTGTTATAGCCGCCTGAATAGACTAAGACAGATTTTTTGGGGGGAGTGGGGGATAGGCTTTTCCATTGTTCTCAATGAGAGGCTTGGTCTATACCAAATTAGTCCACCATTATTGGAAGTTGAATCCCCTGGAGGCTTTAGCACAGACCAGTGACCTGATATGATATATTTTAAAGGGTTTGCTCTGGCTGCCAAGTTGAAAATAGATTGGGGTGGGGCATCGGGGTATTTGGTGGAAGCAGGCAGAGCTCCGGTGGGCTGTGCAACGAGACAACGGGAGAAGACAGTGGTGAGAATGGTGAGCTCAGTGAGAAGTAGTCAGATTGTGGATATACTGAGGGCAAAGCCCAGAGGATTTCCTGACAGTCTGAAAGTGGGGTGAGAAAAAGGGGAGACTCAACACTGCTTCCAAGTTTCAGCTTCAGCAACCAGATGGATGGGTTTGCCATCAGGTGAGATGGGGGAGACCATGGCTGGAGAAAGACGGTGAATGGAGCTGGTTTGGTGAATTCTGAATGTTTGCATTTGACAAATTAACCCTTTCAATCTTCCCAAATAGCAAATGCAATGTAATTGGGCTGCTCATAAATAATTATAGAATTTATTCTTCAAAAAGTAATCCATCATACACTGCAGGTGAAGCGGTTCGGTAACGAGGATTCTTTTGGAAGATGAAGGATGGCCGTTCTCTTCGCTGGAGGCTGCCAAGTCCCTGCGAGTGTGTCTCACCCACACGGAGATCATGGGAGGGCCTTGTGACCACGAGGCCCGCTGACGGCTCTTCTGTCTCTGCCATGCCAGGTCCTGCATCTAGAGTTCATTTGATTATTGATATGACAAAAAAACCTGCCATATCCTGTTCTGGAAACAGCAGATTTAGAGACTTTTCAGGGGGGAAAAAAACACCCAAAACACTGACTTTAGAAAAAATACGTTTTTGAAACTTTCTTTCCTTGGATGTGACTGTATCTCTGGTCGCTTATGGTCTTCATCGTAGATGCAGTAGGAGAAGGGAACAGGGGTGAAGGGGTGAAGGTTGGCTCCCACAATCCCAGAACCCAGCTTGGTTCTTTTTATTAGTTATGAAGCTGAAAGCTAAATCTTCAACGCCACATTTGTCGACATTTTCACTCCCCTGAACATGTGAGTTTAAGTCAAGATAAGAAATGCTCCGGGTCCTGTTAAACTTACACACTGTCTGTTGTGTTATGATTTGGAGGCACACTACAGAGTAAGTGGAGGACTGGTTATAAACGGTCTTTTAGTGCCAACGCTGAGGATGCCAGGTTACTATAGAAACACCAGGGGAGTGGGGAGAGTGTAAAGGATGCTTTGTGGAGAAGAAAGAGATTCTTAAAATGATTCCTGTAAACCATGTCTAACGTCGTCCCTTTACAAGGTGTGCCGATAATAGGAAGGAATGCTCCTAACATGCAAACATGTCAGTGACTTTAGGGTGTATTTAGGCATATGGGGTAAATTTCTCATGGACTTAAAATTCATTTTTTTGTGGATTCTTCTTTTTTTTTTTTTTTTAGTATAAGGTGCAACAGATAGAGAAATATTTTTCAAGCTGCAGCCATGGAGTTCACACCTGGTTAGGAAGCAAGATGTCACAATGAGATGTGACGTCAGCCAGGCCTGAACGGTGGCGGAGTCATCACTCAGGAAAGCTCCTGAACCTGCCTGTGCCTCGGGCTCCTAATTTATAAAGTGGACTAATGACTATTTCAGAGTTGTTGTAAGAATTAAATGAGAAAGTGTAAGTGCACATTCAGTGCTGTACCTGGCAACACAGAGAGCTCAGTGTACGGCCGTGGTGATGACAGTGACGCCCATGAGGACAAAGGCCGAGATCATTGTCACGCAGAGCAAAGCTCTGAGCAGCAGCATCCAAAGCCCACCCTAATGAGTCATTAGGCTAAGTGAGTAAAATGGCCAGTTTTCACTTTGACGTGTAATCTGGTGCTATTTGTAAAATTCAGGCGGGTAGAGAGCTGCAGGAGAGCCCGAGGGGTGCATTTGAAAACCCGCGAGTCTCTCGGGCAAACCCGCAGCAGCAGCTGTGCACGAACATGTGGGTGTTGTTTGTGGGATGAGGACACGTGGCTGAGTGACACCAGAGCCTCGTGTGGTCTAGGACTCAAGAGACACTTGCGATGCCCTTTATCATTCCAGCTGGAAGAACCGTAACTTTCAGAAAGCAGGGCGGGAGATTTACTGCACGCACTGTGTAGGGCCGTGTACAATTTTTTTTTTTTTTTTACAGTTTGGTGTTGGAAACGGAAATAAGCCTGGATGGTGCTGGAATTAAGTGAAGGCTGAAGAGTAAGAAGAAAAATTGCTTCCCACCGTCGTGGGTTTATAACACCCAGCGCAGCACAAAAGCCGCGGCTGAAACACCTACTGAGGGGGGCTGTGAACTTCCTCCCCTCAGAGCCTGGAGGCAGCAAGCACAGGAAGGAATGGAAAACCCTGCCTTGGTCTTTTTTCAGCGGACTGGTCTGTATTTATCACTTGTGATCAGGTTTTAGATGGAAATTTGCGAAGAAACATTTGTAGAGGATGGCTGGTCTTCCTAACAGCAAATAAAGGCAAAGCTAAACATTATTATTTCCATATCTTCTTAACATAATCTTATCCAATTATTACAAAAATCCCATTAATTTGGCCTGCAGAGAAGGGAGCCAGACTGGAATGACACAGAATCTGGATTACAGTCACTCTTTAAACATATAGTTTAATCATATCAAATATCTTTCTGTGCCCCAGGATAAAATGTGTATTAGCAGTCACAATGGGCCAAGCTGGAAAGACTGCCCGCAATAATCCTTTGCCACCACGAAGAGGAGAGGTTGAAACCCTCATTCGGAAGAGTCACTGTTAATTTGGTCTTTACTCGGGAGTAAGACTCTGAAATTTCATAGTGGAGTTAATTATTTCAAGCATACAGGTTGGACCAGGGTTTTTAGAAAATGATGAATAAATACAGCTTTGAAGAATCTCTGGTGTGTTCACCTTCCAACCGCATGGCCCCACGTGTTGAATCTGGAATCAGTATTGGCTGTATTTCCCCCAATTTTTAGGAAATTGTTAGTGTTCTTGATGGCTTATTGAATGAAACTGATGGTCCCATCTTTCAGAGTGCAGATAAAACATTTTTTAGCTTAGTTTTATAGCAAAATATGAAATTCTAACTTAGGTACATAAAAGTATATATGTACCACTCATACTTTTAAGAGCAATGCCACAGCCAGTGTGTATCACCAGAGGCCCAAGTAGGACAGCCGCTGGTCCACCAGGCCGCGCATAAGTAACCACCAGAGCAGAGAACTTCTCCTGAGCGCTGGCTGTGTTCAGAGCTTTTCCTGGGCAGTTCACTCATCTGCATCTTGGAAGGTTCCAAATTCTCCAGATTGCTAGGGTCAAACAGTCCTTTAAGATTCAGAAAAAACACGGACCCAGGTCTCACTCCACAAGTAGTTGTTACCCCATTTGTGCTCCGCACAGATCCTTGGGCAGGGCCCACGCTCCTCTGGGTGCCGCCTGACTTGGTCGTGGCCTTATTGGCTTTTTGACCTCCTCTCTTACATTCCCCTCCTACCCTCTCCCTCTCCTTTCTGCTCGGCGTCACTCCACTGGGTGGCGTTTATCTTCAATCCTTCACGACCCCAAAGCACCTCCCATTCAAGGCGGTGTACAAAACAGACTTTACAAGAGGTTTAAGACTCTGAAGGGAGTGATTTAGGTGAGGTTTTTAATTCTCAGTGTCTCCTGTAGTCTATTTAGAAATATGCCATAGATACCAAAAAATTGAAAGCCAACTGCTCTATCCCTTCACTCAGATTGGGAAAAATGGCATTTTTATGTGGAAGAAAAATAGATCGGGCCCACTCAGAGGGACTGTAAGTGGGACGACTCCAGCTTCCTCACAGTATTTGACTTAATGATGGTAGGTCACAAATGGCTGTGAACTGACGAGTTCTCGTCACAGGACACCTGCTCAGACAAATGCAACGTCAACAGCCCGACAGTGGCTCCCAGGATTGTCACGCTGTCACTTGATAAGCTTCTTTCCTTTAATCATTCAGAGCTGGAACCCAGATGTGGCCCCCAGGAAGGAGAATGAGGAGTTTCACTTGAAATGTACATGAGACAGAATCAAGAAAGAGAAACGAGGCAAAACAAGTCCTGTTTTCCCCCTGGTAGCCCTCAGCCACGTGGGCCCAGTCGGCTGTCACAACACCCTCGGGCTACCAACGGGTGGAACCCATCAAGTGAGAGCTTGTGGACGGAAACGTCCAAGGCCACTGACACCATGTGCACTCGGGGATCCTCAAATTGTTCCTCTGGCACCACAGGGGTTAAAATGGGAAATGAGAATGGGTTAGGCCAGGGGTCTCAGCCTTGGCTGCTTTTAAACTTGAAGCCCAGGCCCCAGGAGGTAGAAATCCCTGGGGGCGGGACTCTGCCAGCAGCATTTTTTAGTCCCCAGAGGATGCAATATGCTGGCAAGACTGAGTTTTCAGAGTAGACTGAGAGTAACAGTTGGCAAGACATGGGAAGGGATCTCAAAAATGGTAAGAGAAATGCAAACAGTGATACATACCCCTTATAAATTAAGGTTACAGACACTGCCAGGGACAATGTATTTTCTGATTAGAGCACATTATAACAGGAATCTCTGGAATTAATTCTTTTTCTGTTTATCTGGACTCTGAATTATTTCACAGATTCTTACGTTTAGCTAACAAATAGAGCCATCTTTTTTTCTTTTTCTTTTTGATAATGTCAGATATTCTTGTGAAGTACTTGACCTAAGAGGACTCAATCTTTTAAAATAAGTGAATTTAAAGATATAAGTATATTATCCAGACCTATATACCTAGATACATTTTAGAAATAGTTAAATATCAAAAAGAAAACACAGGTATTAGGGGTGAAAAAAGATATTGTTTATGAGAATTAGCCCACAACAGGATGCTATCAGTTTCTTTGACAAGTCAAAAGGTTTTAAAAGAACTGAGTTGGCTAAAAAGTTTGTAAGTTTTCAGGGTTTGAAATGTCTGAATCACTTTTGCATGTAGAAGGAAAAATGAAGGGCGAAATTTTGATTGACTTTAATTAAGATAATTTTGAGTTTAGGAAGTCATGAAGCAAAATTGGGGATGGTTTTAATCCCATCTCATGACTTATTTATAGATGATTGAAACTTCATAATTAGTAGAAATTGTATTTCAGAATGGCATATTATCAGAAATAAAGAGTAGTTTCCCCTCTTGGACTTCTGAAGCCAAACACTCCGAGGTGACTGCACTTATCTCAATTATTAAGGTCCCAGGGGCACACCTGCCCCGTCCCATGCCTTTGGAAGTATTCTTTACAGAAAATTAGAGATATCATAGTGGCCCCCTTATCTGAAGTTTCACTTCCTTTCAAGCTTTCAGTTACCTGTGGTCAACCACAGCTCAAAAATATTAAATAGAAAATTCCAGAAAAAAAATCAATAAACAATTCATAAGTTTTAAATTGCGGACTGTTCTTAGTAGCATAGTGAAATCTGGTGCCATCCTGCCTGGGACGAGAACCTTCTCTCTGTCCAGCGTTTCTGAGATGTGCTCTCTGCCCGTTGTTCACTTATAGTAGTCGACTCGGTTACCAGAGCAACTGTCAAAGTTTCGCAGTGCTTGTGCTCAGGTCACCTTTATTTTACTTTATTGCCACATTCATGTAACTTTTATTACAGTATATTGTTACAATTGTTCTATTTTACTCTTAGTTATTGTTGTTAATCTCTTACTGTGCCTAATTTATAAATTAAACTTTGTCATAGGTATTTATGTTTAGAAAAAACACACAGTACATAGAGAGTTTAGTACTATCCATGGTTTCAGGTATTCAGTGGGGGTCTTAGAATAAATCTCCCTTGGGTGAGGGGGACAGTTATAATTTCCCCTGATCCACAGGTTAAAATATTGGCAATGCTTATCATTATTGGGAGCAAGTTTATGGGCTAAAATCTTGCCAGGTTCAGCATAAACACTGACAATGATAAGTTGAGCTGATGAAAACCAATCAATACCATTTCCCACACTTCACTTCTGTAATGTTTCACAGGATTACAGGTGATTAACTACAGAAGAATATGTCAGCAGTGAAAATTAGTGTTATCTGTGGCCCATGTTTATTGGTTATTTAATTCTTATAAGTCAAATTAGTTTGACTTAATGTGATTTTAAATTATATTAAAACCACCCAACCCAAAGCAAAATATTCATTAAGATGTAAAGCTCCAATATTCATGAGAAATGAACTTGAACTTAGGTTTATCCTAATTTAAAATAAGAGAAAGAAAATTCATCATCTTAGGGGACCAAGGCCTCTGACTTAAGAAGTGTTCAGCTTCAGCATACCTTGTTTTAGAGAAAGGAGTCTGAAGAGGTCTGTGAAATGTCCGGTGGAGACAAAAACAAAAAGTCACCATCACCATGAAACAGCATGTGCACACACACAGAGACACACACACAGATACATAGACACACACAACCAACCTGGGGGACACATTTCTGGGAGTTCTGGTGGAGTCAGGGCTCCCCGGGACTGCAGAAGTGACCCACTGCAGCATTTCTCAGAGAAGGTTCTGTGGGTGGATAAGCCTCTTGAGATCCTCTCCTGAGAAAGGGCTCTGAGGACAAAGAAATTGGACACGTGCTGCATCTGCCACCTCTCCTTGGAGGGTCCCTCCACAGGTTGGTCTGTTAAAGCCACTGAGAACTTCTCCGGTAAAGACGTGACTATTTCAACTTCTCCAGTATTTTCCAACATCATTTGATCATGGGCTTCTTGCCCATTCCCATTAAATTGACTGACCTGGAATGGAATTTGTTTCTTGGAACACACTTTGGGAAATGCTGGTCCATAATGGGAAAGGCTGACAATGGAGGGGAAGAAAGAATTCTCACAGAGCAAAGAGAAGGAACCACTGAGGACCAGAGAACTCAGACTCCGGCAGGGGCCCCTGGGACCCACTGTGCAGTGGCTGTGACGTCGTGTTGAGTTGACATGAGGAATCATAGATTCCGTTTTCCCCTCTGCAACTTAGTGCCTATAGACAATTAACTTCCCCATCTGAATCCCACTTTTCTCAACTGTAAAATCAGAGTTTAAATAAATGATCTTCATTGACCTTTCTAGGCCCAATTAGATGATTCTACCTCAACTATCATAATAGAAGAAAGCAGGATTTGCTTGACAAGAATTCTCTTTATAACCAACTTTTTTTGGAATGCAAAATAAATGATGTTTGAAATAGAAATCCAATGATACAGCCGCATGTGGATAGGTGATTCTTCACTTGACCTTAGCCATAAGGCCGAGAAGCGATGGATAGGTGATTCCTAACTCTCATTATCTGGTCATTTTGATTAAAAATTCAGTCACAGGGTGCAACCTGGAATACACCTAGTGTTAGTACTGTGCTTGCTGTCATTAAACCCTGGGGGAGAAAAAAAAAGTCTAGAAACTTTCAGCAGCTAGATCTTTGATTAAAGCCAAGGGGCAACTTTAGAATTAGTTCCTTTAATTAATTGTCCTTCAGGTTGTACGGTCTGTGACTACACTATTCTTGGTTATTAATCACAGTTTGCACTTCAAAAAAAATGAAGATGTGGTTGAAAAAACTGATTTAAATGAAACTAATCTAAAATATGGAGAAATACAATAGGGCAAATTATTTTGCAAAAGTGTCTCTATTTTACATATGTCACTGTTTTCCTTTAACAGAAAATAAGATTAATTGGAGAGAGAAGGTGTAATTGCCAGGGAGGCTAAATCATTGATCCGATGTCACCTATGAGATGACAGCCCCCCCACCCTCCCGTAATTTCCACTACCTGGGTTCTGTAATTAAATAATAAGTTAGAGATTGAAGACTTAAAGTCACCTGCAAGTTGCATCCCAAATTATATGACACAAGAAACTGAATCAGTCCCCAAATTGATAGCAAATTAACGTAAGATGTATTTCCATATTGAATCAAACTAGTTTTTCAGGATCCATTTGTAATGGTCACTTTCAGGTACACTGGTCAGTACACATTTGACTAGGAGTGAAAGTCTTGATAACGGAAACTAATAACAATATAGACTCCCCCCCGCCCAGACTCATGCCAGCAGGCCTCGCATCACGCTGGATCTCACCTACAGCGTGGTTCTCAGCTGCGACTGCACAGATTTGCCAGGGGGGGTTTGAAAAATTTCTGATGCTCAAGTTGCCCCTGAGGCGAATCAAATCAGATTCTCTGTGGGTGGAACCTAGGCATCAGCATTCTTATAAATTTCCCAGGAGATTCTAATATGCAGCAAAATTTGATAACCAGTGAAGCAGAATAGCTCAGTCAATAAATTTTCAAGTAAACTTGCTGTAGCATTTTGGTTTAAAATGGGCAGTTTTTCATTTTTGTCCATATTGAGAAACACCTGTTTCTCATTTCCAACTCTTCTGTAGAAATCTCAACAGAAAAGAAGCTACTCCTTTTAAAGGCAAATCAAATGGAAAAGGTAGAGGAAATCTCGTGGCGGAGACCTTTCTGCGTGTCTGCGTGGCTCATGAGAAACTCCTCGACGGCCTTCCTCGCCCGTCCACAGCGGAAGGTTCTCGTGGCCGTCGAACCAACCTGGGCCACTGGGAATCCCGTCTGGATTTCTGAATTGAAACTGAGAGCTAACATTTCTGTGTGGTTGGGGTGTGGCTGTGGAATGGCCGAGTGTTCTGGCAGGTGGACTGAGTAGCTGAGGACATTATACGGAGAGAGGAGAGAGGAGAGAGGAGAGAGGAGAGATGGGCAAAATGAATCAGAGGTAATCATGCGTCTAGATTCCCGGGGTCGACACCTGTCATCTCTGCCTGCCACGTCTCCCTCTCCATTTCGTTAACAGAGTCCTCTTCTCTGCCAGGACCATCTCAGTCCCATCCCATACGGGCTGGGGATGACTGACAAGTCAAGCCTACCAGCGTCTTGCTCCAGGAGCAGAGACTCCAGGCAGAAAAGGTGGTGCTGTCATTTTGGTGACTATCATCAGGAGAAAGTGTTGGTTCCTGCGACGAGATCTCCAGAGCTGCCCTGATTCCTGTGCCTCCTGGCGTCTGATCATTCATCAAGCCTTTGAATTCTGGAATCAAGCGTGTATGTTGCTTGCAGTTCAGTTTTCTATAGTTTTCTTGTTCTAGCTCAAATCCATTTGGGGGCTTTGTAGCATTCTGTTTTGGGGCTCATGAGGCACTCTCGTATCCTTAAGTTTTTTTTAGCTTATGATGTTTTTGATATTTGTAACTACACATCTTAACTAGTGCAGACTTTTAATGGATTCTCTGATTTACGTGGATGTTCCTGAGACCGACTAAAGCAGGAACAAGGCCTTCTAAGCCCTACTCCAACCATCAAGGTCATAATCAAGATAACCCGACTATTTTACATTCTGAATGCTTTCTGAAGCTCCAGTGATTTATTTGCATTTTGTAAGCATAAAGGTCTCGGAGAGAAATTCATAACAAAGGTATACTTTGTGAACAATAAGATTAAAAGCTTATCATACACAAACATGGTTCTAAATAATGTATGATCCTTTGAAAAGGAGCCCAAATCTACTCCCCCCAAAAAGAGCTCTTATTTCCTTTTTCAAACAACATTAAATAAAATTATAGTACTGCCATCAAACCCAACTGCAAGTATTGCAAACCCAATACTTTTTTATTTCCAATGGTACTCTTCTTTATTAAAAAATCTTTATTAAATAACAAAATATGCCAGCAAATATAATACGTACTTCCTTGAGCTCAGTACCAATAATACTTGGCACACAATCCAAGGCCGTCTAGTCAAATTCAGGAAGCACACAGGTTCTTCCCTGTGATGCAGCAGGGAGAGTTACAGAGACAGAACCTTGGAGACCAGAGGAAGCCTCCCCGATGTCTCTAGTCCCAAGTCACAGAAGTGGTGAGGTGTCTGGGGTGTTCACATGGCTGACTTCTTGTTAAATCTGGATCCATGGAGCTAGGTTTGGATCATATTATTAAAATTCAAAGATAATTGGTTAAAAAGAAAAAAAGAAAAAGCAAAGCACAGTGCTAAGCAGCTTAAGTGATTAACAATGTTGTGATCTCTGGCAGACTCTGGATGAACTATATGAAATGGAACCAGTGGGGCCAGTGCCAATACAATGCAATCATAACGTCTGATCAGTTCACAACGTTTCCTTTTCTAAGAGTCTAAGAAAAGGTAAATATTACCTAGGAATATTCTGGTAAAGAAAGTGGGGCAAATAAAAGAAGCAGTTTGAAAGGTATTCTTCTGACCATCATACTTTATTTTTAATACAAATAGGTAATAAAATAAAAGGTACCCGAATATCTTTGAAACAAGAATATATTTTCTATATACCAAGCCATCATTTACAGATTAACACTGCAAAAATTCTGAATGAATAACTCTTAATTTTT
Source organism: Miniopterus natalensis (assembly GCF_054644295.1). Classification (NCBI taxonomy): domain Eukaryota; kingdom Metazoa; phylum Chordata; class Mammalia; order Chiroptera; family Miniopteridae; genus Miniopterus; species Miniopterus natalensis. The sequence continues at coordinate 41,102,921 of NC_142095.1, forward strand.
TTTTACATAAAATTATACGAAATAAACAAAATGATATGTAGGGTGAGAACCAAAATTTAAGAACCAATTTGAAGTTCTAAAATCTTGTCTGTGTGTTAATTCCTTCAAAGTTCCAAAAAGTCACCCACGTCTACAAAAAGAACGTAGGTGTTCTCAACGTCGAACATCATTTAGGAAAGAAATTCACTTCTCAGTACTTCTGATTCTGCAGCCTGCCCGGCACACACTGTGGTGTCACCAGTCGGGACTTGCTGTCCTGCGCTGCCTGGGCCCGGCGTCCTTGGCGCTGGAAGGAGGGGTCACACCAGCTCGTAGTATTTCCCAGTCTGGGGGTCAAAGTAGCAGTTCAGACACGGGTCGTACAGAAGGGTCAGCACCTCCTCGTCTTCTTCGGCGCTCAGGTCTTCTTCACCTGCGGGGACGGAGCCACGGACAGGTTAGCCACCGGCCTGGCCCTGGGGTCCTAACTGCAGCATCACGGGGCCACCAAACAGGACTGCCACCCCTCCCGGGAGACTGGCTCTCTGGGGGCAGAATGCGGTGCTGGAACGTACAGCATAAAAAGACTACCAAGCGAACACGAATTAAAATAAAATGTTTAGAACACACAATACGATATACAGATGATATATTATAGAATTGTACACCTGAAACCTATATCATTTTATTAACCAATGTCACCTCAATAGATTCAATAAAAATTAAAAAAAAAAAATAAAATGTTTAGAAATATAAATAAGATACATAAGGCGTAGAACACATGTGGAAACACAGTGTCAGGCGATCTGTAATTTTATTAGTGGTGGGAAGGCCTGTGAACTTTGCTGGGAATAGGAACATGGCTTGAGATTTTTTGTTGCTGTTGTGACAGCCATTTGGATGGTTTGAAGAGAACTCCTACTGCCTAAGTTATTAGCAAGGTTTGGCTGGTTTCCAACAAATGGCATGGAATGAAAAAAAAATTGCTTTACTAAGATGTTTCCTGTGTACCTTTTGTGTGCCCAATGTTGTGCCAAGTACTTGGGCACATGACGCCATCATCAGCGAGTGCTTCCTGAGTATTTCTGAAAATCCATGTAATAGGAATTCAGAGGCTGGGAGGGCAAGACCTCCCTGAGCTGGAGAAAATCAGAGCCGGCTCAGGTAGGAGGGGTGATTAAGACAACACTCCCCTGTCTTCCTTACCACAGCCTATTAAGAACTAAAGAAACCAAACTTTTGGGTCTCGAGCTCACCAGGGACACAGGGCAGGGCTGGCATGTAATAGAGGCTCAATAAATACTGAATGTTTTTTGAAAAGGTGACTAGATGATTGTGAAACAAAGACTGTGAGCTTAAGTGTCACTGCCCAGAGTAAGGGCAGGTGGTGGTAATGGCGGGACTTCATTTTAAGCTTCTCCCTGAAAAATCAGATCAAGCTGGTGCATGGACTTTGTGAGGACAGTGACAAAATAGATTAAGACCCAGGAAGTGGAACCAAGATGGTGAAGTGTGGGTCCGAAACTGCACCACAGCCATTCCTCCGCCCATCCTCCTGCTCAGGGTGATTCTTCCCTGCACCAGGCACTGAGCGAGGTGTTGGGGATGTGATGACACGGGAGCCAGGCCCTGTGTGCTGTGTGCAAGTGACCGGGGAAACATGCAGTCAGCAGACTCCCTTGTGCATGTAGTTCTGCATCCTCAGAGAGCAGAGTTTAACAGGAATGACTGCGTCCAGCTAGCTCACTGACATCTGGTGGAGCCCCCACTGGTTTAGAAAGCAAATTCTCATTTGACCCCCACCATCCTGTGAAATAGGCAGGAATTACTGTGCCCAATTTACGGATGAGGAACCAGGGTCTGCAAAGCTAAATAACTCATCTGAGGTCACTTGGTGAGTTGAGACAGAATCAGGGATTAAGTTGGGTTTCCAGGCTCTCAGTTCAGTGCCCTTAAATCATACTGGCTTGCGGTTTTATTAAGAAGGCGGTGTAACACATTCAATTGGGAGCTATTGTGTTACGGGAATTTAAGCATGGAAATGAGTAAAAAAGTCCTAAAGGTGCCCTACATTAAAAAAATCAGATTTGGAAACAAAAGAGATCTGATTTGTCATATTTCAAAAACCACTGACAAAGATGAGAGAGTCCATGTGGGAGAGCGGAGGTAAACAGCTCAATAAGCCTGAAGGCACTGGGCTCATTAAATGCAGAAAAGAGGCGGCTTGATGAGCTGACAGCAGCCTCTGGCTTCCAGTATATAAAGGGTGGCAAATGAGTGAGAAGTTAAGAAGATCCTGTGGGGTTCCAGGAGAAAGCAAGAGGGTCACCAGGTGAAAGTTACAAGGAGCTAGATTTTTGGCTCAGCACGAGGAAGAATTTTCTAAACGTTTGAGCTGACCGGGGGGTGGAACGCGGGCTCTGGGGCGGGGGAGCAGGGGCCGGGGCAACCGTTTGCGCCAGGCTCTGTAGATGAGCCCTACATAGGACGGGAGCCAGATCCAACCGTCCCTGTGGTGCCTTTGATGAGTTTCTGTGACTCTTGGCTGCAGTGGCTTATGTCCTTGAGTACGACAGGCCTTAGTTAACAGCCACATTAACAGTGGTGGCTGGCTGACCTGAGCACTTGAACAGTTTCTTACTGAGAACAGGAGCACGGAGAAGGCAGGCTGCCTTTCCTTTATTTTCTGTTGTTACCTTAAGAGTGGCCCCCAGGGCCCTGCCTGCACCTGCTTCCTCCGTATGGCAGAGTTTGGGAAGGCTTTTCAAGTGGCTGTTTTATATCGAGATGACCCTCTTTAGGTCACTTCTGCACATCAAAGGAGAGTATGCATGTCTGTCACTTTCAGATAGTCATCCGTCACCTCTTTCATATTCGGACTACTTCAGAGAACAGAACCAAATCAGTTTATCGGTAATTAACTACTGTGTGCCTGCTACGTGGTTGAGCAGCCCAGTTGTAGAGGTGACACACACACACAAAACAAAAGCAGCTACTACAGATTAACAAGGAGTTAGGCTGGGAGTCACCAGTGCAGAGAGGTGAAGAGCACCCTGGGCTGTGGAATCCACCCAACCTGGGGGGGGGAGGGATGGGGACCCTGCTGCTCCCTGCCCGGGTCATCTTAGGCTGCTTACAGGTCATTTCACCTCACGGGACCTTCCTTTGCTCATTTATAAAAAGGGAGTAACAATGCCTATGTCATAGGGCTTGGTGGAAGACAACTGGACAGTGGGTAATACACATTGCAACCACAGTGCACGCAGTAGTTGTTCAGTAAGTTATCATTATTATTACTACTGAAGGTAACAATAAAATAAATCATCAACTACAGGCTATGATGCTTTTAGTAACTCAAAACGGGCACCGATGACGCTTCAAGTATGAGAAAAGCCTTCATAGAGGCAGCATGACATTTACACAATGGAGTCGGACTCGCCTGGTCCATATCCCACTTCTACCATGTCCCAGCCGTGGGACAGTGGGAAAGTTCACTACTCTGAGCCTCAGTTTCCTCATCTGCACAGTAAGGACAGTAATAGTACCTGTTATAGCACCTGTGAGAACTAAAGAAGGTAACACTCAGTGCACACACACAGTAAGGATTCAATAAATATTGTTATTATAACCATCATCACAGAAAACGTAAGATATCTGAGTTAGACATGTGAGGAGTATGTTCATTTAGACCTTATTTCCCACCCCCAACTATAGCTGTTTGATTTTTTACTACCAAAAAAAAAATAGTTGGCTTGAATGAAACATAAAGCCCCCAACTAGTTTTAAACAGAACAGTATGATGAATTCATCTTTAAATAAAAACAGTCCTTATACCAAAGATTATATATTTTTCAAAAAGTAAAACGAATTTTCCATCAGGTGTAGTGCTAAAGCCACACATCACTGATTATGAGTCAAACTAGCTCAGAGACCTACCATCGGATGTCTTGTTTTCCTGCCATCAACACATCGGGGGAAATTTTGTCATCCGGCACATAAGAATTACACCCTATTTAATTGTTTAGTGCATTCTGTGCCTGTACTTTCCAAAAAGGAAAAGTTTTAAACTGATGCTATTTAATTAGAAAACTCAATAGTTTTTATAACCATCAGGAAGTTTTCAGGATGACAGTAACCGTTGCAATGAGCCAAGGGTCTTTGTCACCCGACTGCCAAGGGATGGAGGTGGATGCGATCCTTAGGAGAGGCTCTGCTACTTAATGCAGACAGGCTGACGCAGTAACTGCCATAGAAATGCACTCATTCCCACACAGAGCACTGCAGAGCTCGGACTCTTGCATTATAACCATGGGATTAAGGCAGGCTTTGTGGGTTTTAGTACTAAAGCCTTAAATGGATGAATCTTAAAACTCTATCAACAGTGGCATTCATACAAAAATTGGGCGACATTATGTATAATTTTACATCGAAATAAGTGCTTTAAACTTACATAAAAGGTTTTGTTTTCATTACAACTTAATTTTCAAAGCGTCCAACTTACATCATTTTGCCATTGTAATCCCTACGTAATGAAATTATAATATCATTAAGCAATTGCCACTATGATGTCAAGCAACGGGAAATGTTTTGAAAGGTAATTATTGTGCATGGGTATGGGGCAATTTTCAATTATATTCTTGGATAGTGCAGAGTTTGTTTTTCCCCTAAATGGGAAATTGCTCTATTTAAAGACTGGCTGCAGAAACTCTAAATGGACAAATTAACAGATAAAACCATCCTCTCCTACCAGACTGAGAGCATCTGGTCAGGGGTCCAAATTACATTTTTACTCTTCTTCACACAGTAAAGCCATTTCTAGTGAAATAAAATTGCCTTTCAGACAATAATCTATTTGCAAACTTTCAGTTTCGTCTACATTGAAATTGGTTAACAGCAATAACAAGAAAAACCAGTGGAGCCAGACTGAACACAGCATCACCTGCCCTCCCTCGGTTACAGCAGAACAGGCGAACACTCCCTCCAGGTCACCTTTGGAAAGTCAATTAATACAAATGCTTAATTATCTCTATTTAATGCATTTTAACTGTAGATCATAGAAAACCTATATGCACCAGCTAAGTCTTCAAGATTAAAAATAAATGATGTGGCACCAGTTTATCAGATTTAAAATCTCTGAATCAAGACACTGTACTTGATTTTCGATTTTCTGACGCTGCCATCTGGAATGTTTTGTAAAAAAGTTAATGCCTTTTCCCTCTTATAGATCCTGAGACCTGATTGACTGTATTTTTATGTGCATACTAATACACTATTGTTCAAACAATTCAATGGGGAGGGAGGATCGCCATTGGGAAGAGCCAGCCTTAGGATCGATAAAGATGACATTTTAGATAAGATTCTTCTGAGAACCAGGTGCTTGCAAACTCCACAACCAACGTATCTCGCAGGCGGGCAAAATGAACTGCACTCCGACCCCAGGAAGTCCACTGAGAACTGCTGACTTGTGGTTTTCAGCAAATACGTAAGAGAAATGACCAGCAATGGACTGAGAAGGAAGAAAAGACACTTTGTTCTTTAGGAAGCGATATTGTTTTTTGGAAGGCAAATAACATGCTATGATTATAGTTCAGGTTTCATTTGGGAAACAAGCACATCGCCCCTTGGTAAAACCGGTGGCTGTATTTTACTTGGAAAGTGCCATTTAAAGTGCCATGTGGAGTATTTAGGTGATTAATTAGGAGTTAACTGCACTGTCATTCTTTCTGGGTAGTTTCCACCTGTAAATGTGCAGAGTATATCAAATCATCACGCTGTACGCCTTAACCTTACACGACAACATGGCAATCATATCTCAACAAAGCTGGAAAACCCCCACAAAACCAACGTGTGACTTTCTGCTCCGAATGCCTTTTGTTTCACAGAAGGAAGGTCCCTGCCAGACTGAGTTGGGAAGCCCACAGAGGGCACAGTTCTCCAGGGCCTGCTTTCAGGAAGGAGCAGAAACGGCAGGGGGGAAATGCATCCCCGTCCCAGCAGGGGGCGCTGGACCACGTCCTGGGCCAGGCCCCTCTGGGTGCATGTGGGGGATAAGTTGGTGGGGTGTGGAGGGTCCGCTCCAGTCCCCTGGAGAAGGCATCTCTTTATATTAGTGAGAGTGTTCATTATCCCCCCCCCATCACTTCTATGCAGAGGACACACCCCGGGGACCCTGCCAGCTGCATAAAACATCTCCCTGCCCCAAAGTTAATCAGAGAACAAAGGCAATACTTAGCTCACGGGGCGGGGCACGGATTCTGGGTTCAAGAATGTCATAAACACTAATGAATCATTTTACAAGCTGAGTTGAGGTGGGGGCTCTATGGGTCTAAGGAGAATCCCAAAGAAGATACTTTTTTACCCAGAAAGCTTCAAGAAAGAGAACTTCCTCAGAAGAAATTGCAGTGCGCATTTCAGCTGTGCAGTTTCACTGACCTAAGCGGGAACTCTGCTGCCCTAGCGTGGGAGCTCAGGGTGCCAACTGGCCTGGCTCAGCGTCCTGCTCTGCATCCAGTGGGTCTGTGACCCAGGCTGTGACCTTAAGCTCACCTGTAAGGTGGGGACGTGACAGAGCCCCAAGCCTGGGAGCGCTGGGACGTTGCTGCAAGGTAGTGCACAGAAAAACTCGACTCCCGGGGACATAGTGGGTGCTCTATTAATGCTGACTTCTATTAGTACTTTTAATCACCAATATTGATTTTTTTGGGGGGAAGGTCTCCTTTGCATCTTAAATCTTTAAGATACAGGGAAGATCCATAGGGTAGTCCAAACCCTCCTCCTGTCTCCTGGGGCAGAAGCTTCACTCCTCCACTCACTGAGTATTTGTGGGGCGTTTACTGGGTCCTTGATGAAACAAAATGCCTGGTGAGGTAACTAAGAAAACAGATTTTAAAAACTGCTTTAGACTCAGAATTAGGCAAATGTGAAATAATCGGTGGTACGACATGGGACTGTGAAAGTATTCCTCTGTTGGAGCCAGAGCAGGCAGCCAGATCCCCCTCCCTCTGGTTGGCTGTGAGGAGCCATGAGATTTCTGTAAATTCTTTATTAGTGATTTAGATGTTACATCTGGAAAATAAGCATCTGTTGCCTATTTATGTCTCGTGTGAAATTAATCAATGTTCCTAAAGGAACATCCTATGTGGCTTTGCTAAACAAAAAGTACAAGAACGTTATCTTTATGAGGCTGGCAACTCCAAAGTCCTTCTGAACGCCTTTCTGGGTCAAGACCTAGGCGAGCTGCCAGGGAGGCTGCAAGCCTGGAGAGAGGGGCCGTCACTATTCTGTTTTGGAGCTGGTAAGTGTGAACACAGTTCAAGGGTCCTACCAGTAAGAAACAAATGTCAAAAACAAATCGACAACTATTTTTCAAGCCAAGCCCGTTTCACTTTCAAAAGGTCAGTTTGGTAGTTTTCGTGAGTAGCTTCTGAAATCTTAACTTCCCGTTTTTACTCTTCAGACGAGCTTCAGGAGCACACATTTTTTGTCAGGGCGCCTGTGCCCACGGTCACAATATTTACGAGTACAATATGGTCCAGGAGCTGGGAAGAGCCCTCAGTGCCTCCGCTGAGGCCGGCTGTTCACCTTAAGGTGGCATTTATACACCTGAGACACTCTGGTCAAGCAGCAACTGTGGCTTGACAGACTTGTACTCAATGAACTAGGACTCCAAGGCCAGGTGTAAGCGTGCACTCGCTTTTGTAGGGCCTGGGGCAAGTTTTCTAGTTCTGTCTTGGTCAGGCCAACTTTCCCTGCTGTTAAAGGCACTTATGCCTCCAGCTGCAAGGGTGCATCTCGGCCTCTCCATCTCTGACCACTTCCTTGCTCTAAGTCCTAGTGTCCATGTGTAAATAAGGCTATTCTGAGAATTAAAGTGCACATGAAGGCCTGCGTCACAGGCAGATGAGGTAAACGTTAGTTGTTTCTATCCTAGAAGTTGGTAGATGGAGACCCCTGTTCCCTGTGAACCAGCCTCAGAAGACCCTCACTTTCCCATGCAATGGTTTTGCAGAAAGGCATTGATGTGGAGGAAGCCTGGGTCCTACTCCTCGCCTGGGCTCTGACATTTGACCTTGGGCAAGGTCAAACTGAGGGGTTTGGGTTACCTCAGTGTTTTTAACTGGTTCATCAGAGCCCCAGGGCAGGTTTCTGAGACCCTAACTCCGGCTGTTAGCCAGAGCGGTTCTGCTTTTATCTCCTTTGTATATCGGGATTCCACATGAAATTGCATTTGCAAGAAAGATTTCCACTGCTTGCAAATAAAGCTTAAGAGTTATTGCATAATGTGGCCTATAACTGTTTTGATTGTTAAAATGTATGGGTCTAAGTTTAATACTCTTGCTGTTGAATTTTAGAAATATACCTACTATACTGAAAAACTAGAATTAGGGAGAAAATTGAAGGTCAGATTTCAATGAATTACCCTACTTTGTTTTTCAAGGTTGTGATAAGAAATGACCAGCTGAACATTTCTCTCCCTCTTTTCCTCCCTTCCTGTATTTCTTCTAGTGAAAATTCGGAATCTCTAATATATACCAAAAATTGCATAGGGTAAACTGGGAGAGGGTAAACTGACAAAGTCTCCATAGGCTGCTTAGGGAAAAAAGACAATAAACAGCAAACAAATAACAAATTGAGAAAAGGCTGTGAAGAAAGTGGACACAGTGGAGTGAGAGAGTGACCTACTCAGAGAAGACCGTCTAGAAGGGCCCTTAGGAAGGTGGGCTACCAGCAGACGCCCAGGCCTGGCAGTCCTGAAGCCCAGTGGTCTTGTCCTTCATTTGCCTCTTCATTCCCTTGGCCTTGCCCTAGGAATGGTGGGCAGTCACTGCACCCCTCCGCTGCGCCCGTGGAGACAGGGTGGCCACGGGCCATTTCTAACAAGCCTGGGAGGGAGGCGGCAGGCCCAGGGCTGAAACAGGTGACCGGAGGTCTGTTTTTTTTTCTCCTATAGAATTTAGCTACTGAGCCCTTGAGATATTTTAATTTGCTTTTCCTATTGATTAGGGATTCTCAATAAAAGAACAATCTTTCAATTTCTGGTCTTGGGCTAATTATTTTTCGAGTAAGTAATCTATTCACTGGTTCAAAACCAAAAAAGTATAAAAACAGTAGTTGGGCTTTGGAGGCAGGCTTCTTGGGTTCACATCCCAGCTCTGCCAATGACTAGTTATGTGACCTGTGGCAGGGAGGTTATTCGAGAACTCTGCCTCGGTTTCCTTAGCTGTAAAAAACCATTACACACACACACACAGGACTTTCCTCATGGTGTAGCCGTGGGGGCTAAATGTAACAGCTTAGCCCGGTGTCTGACACATAGTAAGGGCTAAACTAATGGTATCATGGAACAGAAACCCAGGAAGAGTCCCAGGCTGCCCATAACTGTGCCTCCCTTCTTCTGATGATATAAACTAGATAACCGAACCCATTATTTTCCCTTGACAAACACATACTTTATAAGAACAGGTGAAAATACTATCTCAATATATTGGTAAATATGAACTGTGCTATGTCATCTAAAACTAACCCAGTAACATGTAAAGATAAACCAAATAAGAGATATTAATTTTTGATGGTTTTAATTACTTACAAACCACCCAAACATATCAGAAAAGGGGAAAGTGACCTCAGACAAAATCTAGGGTGGTACACAGAAGGGGTGGCAGATCTGCTGAATTTTAGCCAGAACATTTTTATAATTCTCTGAATTTGTTATTTTGTCCTCGATGGAAGTTCTGTTTACCTTCAACATAACTGAGCTCCTGCTGTCAAAACGTCACTTGGTATCGGCGACTTGAAGACATCCTTTCAGCCATTATGATAACACACATCTCGGGTGCCTTTGCTCAAGGACCATGGTCTCCGTTCCTGTGTCTTACTTAGGACACTTAACATAATATATTATTTGTTCCCTCACAGCAAGGTCTCCTCCTGACAGCCCAAGATTCTACGTTTCTGTCATAAGTAATTATAAATGCACACCTCTAAAAAGATTCCCAATTTGAGGGGCATAATCTATTTCAGATAGTTAATCACAGAGACATCTCTATCCCTTGGGCCGCCCAAGTGTACAACTCAGATGTATGAGCCTTCACTCTGAATTATCCGTATCTGAAGAAAAATGGATGTTCCACTTTCTCCCTGGGGCAGCCATGAAAAAAACAACCCCCAAAACTGGCACCTTTGTTGGAGCAATTTATATTGGTTTAGTTTTTTTTTTAACCTTAGATACACAGCTTCCATCTTCAAAATCAAACTCAGAAAACGGTCTCAGGGAGCCCCACTATGAGGTTACTTGTCACTCCAATTATGTACTTTCAACCTTCCCCAGCCCCCATCTCAAGCCCTCTGTTTCCACCAAAGATTCTTTTCTGTTCCTCCTGTCTACACTGCTGAGAGTCATGTTCCCTGCTCACAACAGAAACGAATGGTTCCTCTTTACAGCTCTCGCCATGAAAGGGAACCCCAGGCACATTTTCATTCCTGCTCCCTTCCAGTTTTTCCAGCTAACGCTACTTATCATAACTCTCGCCAGCCTTTGCTTTATGTCAACTATAATTGACAAATTTTTTTAAAATAAGAAAATTGAAAACACCCCGAAATAACTCCCAAGCCCCCTTGTATCTTAACAACAAAAACCATGAATCTCAGTGCTATTGGAACGAGCCTGCTTTGCAACAATCCCAACAGCTGGGATGTGGCGATTATTCTAAGTGCTTCGTGTACAGTCTACCTCGTCGGATCTTCGTGGGGAACTTTCAGGAGGGCACCATCTGTTATTAGTCTGACTTTGCGAACGCAGCAGCCAAAATTCGTAAAGGTCACAGCAGGAATTGGTAGAGCTGGAATTCAGATGGAGGTTATTTTCACACCGAGCCATGCCCTTCCTCCTGACACAATGTTTTTGTCCTGGACTGACCTTTAGGTGAACAAGGGCAATTTCTCCCCTCATTCTGTTTAGCTGTAAAGAACCCATCATTGTATAAAACGAGGACAGGTTACTGACTGTGGGTGTATGAGCCTAAGCGACCAGCATGTAATAAAAAAGTGGCATCTCAAAGTGACTGACTTTCCCTATTTATAATTAGTTTATTTATAATTAGTTTAACTAGTTTATTTTTATGCATAGCATTTTTCATATTCCCACCTTGAGCAGTCAAACTTCCAGAAGAATCCTGATGCTGCTCCGCTGGCTGCTGGCTGGGGGGAACGATAGGCGGGCTCAGCATGTTTAACCAGTCCCTAGAAGGAACGAAGAAAGGCCATGAGCACACACGTCTGCAGCTCCACAGGCAGCTTTTACCCTTCCCCTGGATCTTTAATTCCCTGGGATCTTCCACAAAGAAACATTTTTCCTCCTTCGTATTTCAGAAAGACAAGATGTTCAAAAATTAATATTCAGTTTTAGAAATTGGTTAATATACAGTCAATCACTTAACTAACTCCAGAGCTCCTTGACTTACCATGGGGTTATGTCTTGATAACCATCATAAGGTAAAAATACTGCAAGTTGAAAATGCACTTGATTCACCTACCGAAACGAACATCATAGCTTAGCCCAGCCTACCTTAAATAAGCTCAGAACACTTACCTTAGCTTACACTTGGGCAAAATCACCTAACACAAAGCCTATTTTCTAGTAAAGTGTTGAACATCTCATGTAATTTATTATGCATATTGCTTTCATATCACTGTAAAGTCAAAAAATCATTACATCAAATCATCGTAAATTGGGGATTGTCTGTAGTTGTTCAATAAATACATCACCTGACCAAAGATGACATTCTTCTAAAAGCTTATTATTGCTATTAAACTTCAGCACAGTTTCTCCCACATAAGAAAATCATTTCAATAACTCAGAAGAAATGCAGCAGAGACAACGCTCCTTATAACCTTTGGGTAAGAAAGCCTAACAAAGTCACATGTCATACGTCACGAATGACAACATTCCACATGGCGATTCAAAGCAGAAGCTGGTCTTGGGGCTCCCGTGGACCAGCCCACGGTGGGAGTCAGTCTGCGTTAACTCGGGGCTCTGCAGCAGCAGAAGATGAAAGAAGGGAGAGTGAGGGAGCCGGGTCCTCGAGTGACTCCCTGCTTCAGTTCCCCCATTACCAAGGGGGACAAAACCACTCCAGAGCACCTGCTACATTCAACTGCCCCTCTGCCTGCAGCTTCCAACCTCATTTCCCAGTCTCCTGACTTTCCTTCCCCCTCCATCCTTTCCCAGCCCCTGCTCCCTCTAGTGGGTACCTGGGCGGGTGTGACGCGAGTCGCGACGCCCAGAAGACGCGAGTCGCTGCGCCTTCTACTCCAAGCCCTTCTCATCTCTAACCTTGCTCCCGTGCTTCTTCAGGGGATGTGAAGGGTTTTCCAACATGAATTCTATTTCTTGCCTTGATAGAGTACCCAGGAGTTTTCCTAATTCTTCTCAACAGGAGCATGTCCTCATGACTACACAATTTCTTTCCAAATGACAGTCCCAACCAGTAACTAAGAGTACTGGCTCCCCAGGCCAATCCTGGCTCCACCTTTCCTAACCTAAGAACTTGGACAAGTCACTTAGCATCGTAAGCCTCATCTATAAAAAGGAGATAACAATAGTACCTCAGAGTTTTGTTGCTTGGATTGAATTAAAAAAATGGATGAAAATCATTTGGCATGGATCTGGGTACAGAGGGGCACTCAATACATTTCAGCTATGACCACCACCATCATCATTATCAATGAAGATCATAGTGTGACTTTACCTACAATGATAAGCCAAGGTAAGAATTGGATTCTGTTGAAATTAAACCAATAAAGGACGGTGGAATGATTACAAGTCTGTACAGTAGAGATTTTCCTTGTAAGCCATTCACTCTCTTTGTATAAAAAGTATCTTAATGTAAAAATTACCCACTTCATACTGGTAATATTTTAAAATACTTTTAGTAACTGCTCACCTCAGCTATCACTAGATTATGGCTAGTGAAACAAGCAAGGGGAGCGCGCTGTGTAACTGAATTTCATAATAACACATTAAGGCCATCAAAAAGGATTTGTCAGACTCCCAAGCTAATGGGGCATTTTCTGACAAGCACCTTTTATTTAGTCCCTTTAATTATAGTAGACCCCAAATTCCTACATTATTGAAAATTACAAGGTCACACACAAATTACCAGCCCAGTGACCTCATTACTCAGTAAGAGTGATGGAGAGCAAGGGTGGACGGGGGAAGATAACGTTATCCTATAAGGACACGCCCAGAGACAAATGAGAAACTACACAATGGCAGAAGGACCTACCTGTGGCCCATGGACACGGGAAAAATGTCGCTGGGAGTTGTGTGACTGATGTAAAAAGCAATGCATTCACTTTGTAGGCTAAAGATCTGATTACTGTTTTTCCATCTTAGCAGTAGCCATGGAAAGCATAGGGATCTTTTTGTGATTTAAAAAATAATAATTTCAAATTTATCAAAAAGTTGCAAGAGTACAAAGAACTCTTCTATGTCCTTCACTCAGATTCCCCAATTTAAACATTTTATCACATTTGCTTGTGATCTACCTACCTACCTACCTACCTATCATCTATCATCATTTATCTAAACAGGGGTTGGCACACGACGGCCCATGGGCGATGTCCGTCTGGCCCACTGCCTGGTTTGCACAGCCTGCAAACCAAGAATGGCTTCTATACTTTCATGTTTTTAAATGGTTGAAAAAAATTAAAATAATAATGCTTCATGACACATGATAATTACATAGAATTCAAATTTCAGTGCCCATAAATAAACTTTTATTGGAATGCAGACATGGTCACTTGTTAATGTATCATCTGTGGCTGCTTCTGTGCTACGGTGACAGATGGAAGCATTTATCTGGCCCCTCACAGAAAAAGCTGGATGGTCCCTGGTCTGCAGTCATGGGCTCATGCTGATTTCTCCAATACTCATACAACACCACAGTCTGTTTTCGCCTTCACTCCTTCCATATCTGTAACTCCCTGCTGACTGCCAGAGACCTGGCTTCTGTGAGCCTCAATATATTTACTTATTTTCTTAACTAAAGACACACCAAAAAAAAAAAAAAATCATTTCAGAATTGCTAAGCAAACCAAATTAACCAACCAATAGAAAACCTTAACCTACTCTCTAGGGTTCTTTGTTTATAGTTCCTTTTTATTTTTTAGTCAAATACTAGGTTCAAAATGTACTTGCACTATTTTCCACCCCTTCAGTGTGGTGACACAGATGGTCCCTGATTTACGACGGTTTGATTTACAATTTTGACTTTACAGTGGTGTGAAAGCAATAAACGCTCAGTAGCTATTGCACTCCAATTTTGAATTTTGATCTTTTCCAGGGCTAGCAATATGTGGTATTATTTTCTCTTGTGATGCTGGGCAGCGGCAGTGAGACACAGCTCCGGGCCTGCCACGCGGTCACAACCGATGCTCCACACTGTGTTCACTGCTAGATGGCTCTGCTCAAACTGTAGGCTAATATGAGTGTTCTGAGCACGTTTAAGGTCGGCTGGGCTAAGCTATGATGTCTGGGAGGTTAGGTGTACAAGTGCATTTTGGACTTAGGATCTTTTCAACTTAACGATGAGTTTATTGGGATGCAAGCCCATCGTAAGTTGAGGAGCATCTGCATTATTCATTTGAAATACAGAGCCATCAGCTTCTGTTTATATCACATGTTAGGTTTTTCTCTTTCCTTACTGATCTTTGTTACTGTGCTGTTGTCGAGAATGTTAAAGATTAACAGTTCAAAAGTCCATTCAGGCAGGAGTTGCATTCCCCGCCCGCTTCCAGTCTGTCCCAGCCCTCATGGCTTCCATGCCATCCGCATCCACCGCCCTACAGGTAGTCAATTCCATTAGTCCTGCTATCTCCTTTCTATGTTCCTTTTCGCAGAAATAAGCAGGTACATGCCTATTTCTCATTCTTCTTCTTTCCTATTCAAAAGGTGGCACACCATAATTAATATTTTGCATTTTCACTTTTCCCAACTTAAAACACATCCTGGAACTCACTTATACTAGTTCACGGCTTCCCTATTCTTGCGGTTGCGCAGTGCCCCACGGTGTGGGTGCTGTCATTTATTTCACCACTCTCCTATGCTTGGGCATGTTTTCAGTATTTTGCATTACTGAAAATTATCTGCAAGATTATTGCAATTAATGCCGCAATGGATAACCATGGGCACATCTATTTTTGTATACCTGGAGATGTATCTTCAAGGCAAATGGCTAGAAGTGGGATTCCTGGAACAAAAGGTAAATACATACTTGGTTTCGTTAGATACTGACAAATTCCCTCCATCAGGGTTGCTCACATCTGCGTTCCCACCGGTAATGTGTGAAAGGGCTGGTTTCTTTACAGCCATGCCACAGAACATGTTATCAAGTTTTTAATGCTTCCTAACATGAGAGATAAGAGCTGGTATCTTAAAGTCGTTTTAATTTGCACTTGCTTTCATTATGAGCATCATGAGTGGAGGTGACTGTCTTTTTATATGCATAGCCATTTATGTAATACTTATGTATATTCATGTGGGTATTTTACATCTATATCTATATAAATATTGTGTCTTTTCATATCTTTTGCCCCTCCTTTTAACATTTTTTTGTCTCTTTCCCTTACCTTGTAATTTGTGTTTGTTTACTTTGTTTTTACCATGCAAAAGTTTAAAAAAGATTTTCTGTGGTCAAACATATAAATGTCTTCTTTCATTGCCTCAGTACTTTGCGTCATACTATATGGTGTGAGTTTATTCTGGATAAGGTGTGTATGATTTTATCTTGTAAAAATGACTGCATAATACTCTTGACAACTGATATTTAACTTAAGATTTAGAAGATTTCATAGCATTCAGGAATTTTAATCAAAGCAATCATTTGTTTGGCTTTTTAACTAAGTAATAAGCATTTACAAAGTATATTTTGAAAAAATAAGAAGGTTTTCATGTTAGTTATAAGATTTGAAAAATATTAGGCTAAACAAAGTCAACCAGGACTTTTTCTTGCAGGACTTTTCAGAGCCTTTAAGACACTCCTTAGGGGAGGAGAGGGTATGTAGCAGCGCCCATGTGTGTGCATCTGGAACTGTTACATCTCTTGGGATCATGAGTCCACAGACCATACCTTGAGAGACGCTGCTTTAGGTTACCATTTTTCCATTCTAGTGACAGCGTTTTTATTTGCTTGTTTTTTTTTTTACTTTATGTATTATGTATATTTAATACTTTTATTTTTCCAAGAGCATCCTTTTTGGTGACTTATTAAGAAGCAGAAATGTATCGTCTAGTACCTGTATGGCGTATGGGTCTGGTACCTGTCTCGTACAGTTTTATATGTGACATTTCATGCTAGCCCGTCGCCTTGAGTCCTGACCGACTCCTTCAGCCTCCGTCTTCCCGGCAGCCCGCAGATGGCTGATGCAGGCGGCTCCGGCGCGGCCCGCCCAGGCGCAGCCCTGGCCTTAGCCCTGGGCCGTTTCCCGGGCCTGCTTCTTACCCTCACTCCCTGTGCTCCAGGCTCTGCTTTGCCCTTTGTTCCACCATTTCCATACCTGCCTTGTCTCTGTACTTGGTACTCTGCTTGGGCCGCTTTCCTCAACTCTGACTATAATCTTTCCTCCCAGGACGGACTCCATCTGCCCTTGTGAAAGCCTCCAGCTCCTTCAGAGGGGAAGGACCCTTCTCAGTCAGGTTTGCCCTCTGAGCACGCTCGGGCCCTTCCTCCTACTCTTCCTCGGGGACCCAGGCAGCCCCACCCCCTCTGCTCTTGAAACTGGAGAGAAAGGACTGCTCAGCGCACCTACACACGCTAAGGGCTGTCAGCAGATGTGCTGCACCCAAGAGTCAAGACAATGGGTTCACATTAAACGCCACATATAATGATGTCATGTAGATGAAGAATACATGGCATCTTCTGAATTTTCAGTGGCCAGATTTAGCTAATATTAAATTCTTGGCCAAAAAAAAAGCGCCACACTGTTTTCATCCCACACTGAGCATGAACTGAGCCAGAGCTGAGTCAGATACTTTAATAACTGGGATAATGACTTCCATTAAGACGAACTATGGTTCCAGTTCCTTCATCTAAAAACAAGATTTTGTTCATAAGACTTTACTAATTATTTCACTAATGTATTTCCTATAAATACAGTGTGTACACACTGTATTTATAGGAAATACACACATATACACACATATACACATAAATACAAATACATGATATGAGACCAACAGCATGATCACCTCTCTACATGTACGGTAACCACTCACTGAAGTCCTGTGTGCCGGGCCTGGGAATCAGAGCTCAGAGTCAGATGGAAAACGCATCCTAGACAATAGAAAAAGACACTAGGGCTGATCAGACCACCCATTTGTTTCCTTGAAGGAATTCCCCTGGAATAAAACTATCTATAATTTTATATACATTTAAATATTTATTTGGGGCAGTAATTCTTTGAGAAATCTGAGACATGATAATTATTATATAGCTCTCATTACAACCTGCTAACACAAAGGTCTGGGTCAGAGGAGCCAGCCCAGTGCAACACTTACACAGGAGGTCTTATATGAGGAATTTAGCAATTTCTAGCAAAGACTTAATGACCTTTATGTATGGTTTGGTACCAGTGTACATTTCTTATTTACCAAAAGCAGTTTGGGCTTTAAACATCTATGGCCAGGAAACAGACTGGGGAGAATTCATAGATATTTTTTAAAAGCTGGTAAAAGGTTTTTCCAGAATAAGGTACATAAACATCAAATTTTACTTTCAATTTCAGGAGGTCAGAGATCATCTGAAGCCCGTTCATGAATGTCTGGACTCCCAAATGAAGAACTTCTGCACCTTGGAATAGCACAGAGGCAATGTTTCTACTAGTGTAAAATCCATGGCTGGCAAAGCGTTTCTGTAAAGAGCCAGACAGTAAATACATATGTTAGGCTTTCCAAGCCATAAGGTCTCTGTTGCAACCATTCGACTCTGCTGTTGTAGTGTGAAAGCAGACATCAAAAATTAAGTAAGGAAGCGGGCATGGCCGTGTTACAGTAAAATCTTGCAAAAACTATCCCGCAATGGGCAGGATTTGGCCCCCAGGCTGCCGCTGAGTGACCTCTGCGCTAGAGGAAGGAACTGAAGGGTAGAATGTTCTCAAGGCGCCAATGAGGCTTCCTGTCAATGTTCCTCTCAATGCCCGAGGGATCCACCTTTCTCAGCACCTCTACTTCCACTACCGGAGTCCAAGCAACTATCCTGACTCTCGCCATCAGCAGGTAAAGCTCTTAATTGATCCCCTCATAGTCATTCATTCTGGCCTCACTTCCCAGTTCTCCACACTATAGCCAAAATTCTAATCCGATTAAGTCGATCTTTAGTTTGAAACCCTCCAAAGTCACTGGGAAGCTATTGCACTTGGGGGAAAGCCCAGAATCTTTACCCTGGCCTTTGAGGCTTTGCATAGACTGATCTCTATGTACTTTTCCACCCACATCTTGCATTACTCTCCCTCCGACTCACTAGGTGCCATCACACTGACTTCTTTCAGTTCCTGGAACATGCCCTGCTCCCTACCATCCTGGGGCCTTTGCCCAGGCTGTGCTCCCCTGTGTAGACCATGCCCCTCCGTGGCCTGGTGAAATCGTACCCCACCTTCAGATTCTGGCTCAAGCATCACTCTCTTGGGAAGTCTTCCCTGATGCTCCCCTGCCAACCTAGCCAAGTTACTTGATTGCTCTACTAGAGCAACTGTGATCTTCTCACTGAGAGCTCTTGTCTCAGCTCACAATCTGTTTGATCCCATTTGTTTGATCATCTGATGAACGCAGTCTCCCCATTCACTCTAACTGGCACCTAGCAGAGTACCTGGCACAGAGGAGCCACTTACTCAGTTATTTGTCAAATGCACGATTATTGAAAGAGTCTCTCTGTCAGTCCAGAATACCAAGTGTCACTCAGTGTTGGAAGTTTCTCAGCTGTTGTGACCTATTCTGCATTTTCCCTCCGCCTGCCAGGAGCATGGCATTGTTTCTTAATCATGTGCTTGGGTACACACACAATTTGGGGTAACGCTGAGGGCACATACCTTGCTTCCTTAGAGCCAAGACAGAAAAACATAAGTTTCTGTCTCTGAAAACAAAATGCTTGTTCAGAAATATATTTACTAGTATTAAAAAACAAAGACAAGCCCTGGCCGGTGTGGCCCAGGGGTTGGAGTATCAGCAGTGCACCAAAAGGTCACAGGTTAGATTCCTGGCCAAGGGCCTGCCCCCAGGTTGCAGGTTTGATCCCTGCCCCAGGTCTGGCTCATGTGGGAGGCAACCAATTGATGTGTCTTTCTCACATCGATGTTTTTCTCTCTACCCCTCCCTCCTTCTCTTCCACTCTTTCTGAAAATCAATGGAAAAAATATCCTCAGGGGAGGATTAACCAAAAAAACCACACAACTAAGATAATATATGTTTCTGTTTTTAAAAACTTAAACATACAAAAAGAGCTCTTAGTAGCTTTTCTTCATAGGATTCACCTTCCGTTTGAAGTAGGAAGCTCAAGCTGTGAGTCAGGAACACAAACTGTAAGCTGGGGACTCTTCTGCGCATCTCTGAAGGGCGGGAACAAGTGTTAAGACGCTGTTGTTTAACTGTGGTTTGCTTTCCGCAGGGGGTCTAACCAGGTCCTGGGTGTTGGAAGGACAATCCCCATCGAAGCGTTGGGGCTGCTTTCCCCACATTCCCACCATGTGGTTATTTAATCTAAATTTGATCATTTACCCTCAGTCACTATGCACTTGCTATTTAAGGACCACATTTCATCTTCAAACAGCTCTTAAGTTTTTCTTCATGGTGAGGCAAGAACGGTTTTCTTTTCATCTCCACCTGTTTGTCCTGCCTTTACTCCTCGGCACTTGCAAGAAGCAATCCTAATCTGTCTGCAAGACACAGGAGGGGAGAGCTCGGGGCTGTCTGTCCGGAACTCCTTCCCCTTCTCCCCGGAACAGGCTCCTCTAACCACGTGGCTTCCTGCGAGCGACCGTGTGCCACACGAGCCCACAGCCTCAGTCGACGGGTCCGCATGTGGCCACTTGACCTAACCTGGGCCGATCCCTGTGCTTCCCTGGAACTTCTGAAACTGGATCTGAAGATAACAGACAGTCCCCAATAAAGATGGAAGCCAAAAGAAGTGAGACTCCGATGTCACTGGTCACTGTACTGCCCGTCACGCTGAGGAAGCTGGTCTGGGGCAAGAGCGGGGAAGCTTAAAGTCTAGATTCTGCGAATGAAGCAGTGTTGGTACCACTGAATGAACTGGGATTGGGGAGAGGAAACGAGTTTGGGGTGATATGGGAGCTTGGTTTAACACATAAAGAATATGAGGTGCTGGTAGCTTCTCCAAGTGAAGGTACGTTGGGCACATTCAGGGACCTAGTACTGGGTCCCGGCTTAGCTCTCGAATATGTTGACAAAGCTCCACACCCACTGCCACCGTCCTAGCCTGTGCTTCCAGGATCTCTTCCTTGTTTATCCCCCAGCCTGTCTGGGCTCCCTCTAATCCAACCCAGGGTGAGCTTTTCAAAATTTGCTTTTAGGGCAAAATCCAAAATCACGACATTGGCTAAAAGCTTTGCGTGGTCTGGTCCTTACTATCCCTACAGGATACAGGATGCTTCTGTGTCTTTCCCTCAGTTACCACCACACCACCCCAGCTTCAGGGGGAGAGACACAGCCACATCTTTAGCCCCTTTTCTTTTTTTCTTAATCTCCTTATTAACACTTTATTACTATTGCACAATGGATTTGAAGACATACATGTATACACGAGTAAAAGCATTTTAACTGTTTAATTATGAAAATTTTCAAACGTATGTCAGACTCTGAAATCTGCACTACTCAGATTTAACAATGTTAACGTTTTGCTCAGGATTTTTTTCTTGGTGCTTAATTTTTTATTCGTTATTTTTAATTTTTTAAATTTGTTTTTCAATTACAGTTTTCAATATTTCAAGCCCTCCACTCTACCAGCCGCGTTATCAAAGGGACCTTAGTTTTTTTCATCATAATGGCCTAGTGCTATAGATTGAATGTTAGTGTCCCCCCCAAATTCATATGTTGAAACCTAATCCCCGCTGTGATAGTGTTGGGAGGTGGGACCTTTGGGAGGTGCTAAGGTCATAAGGATGGAGCCCCCATATATGGATTAGTGCCCTTATGAAAGAGACCTTGAAGAGCTCCTTGCCCCTTCCACCATGTGAGGTTACAGTGAGAACGCAGCTGGCTGTGAACAAGCAGGAGGAGCTTTGACCAGACCACAAGCTCCGTGAGGCAGACAACCATGTCTGCCTTCACCTTGGGCTTGACCCATATGAGATGCTCAATAAATGTCTGTTGAAAGAATGAATGAACAAATCCTGTATGAAGGTCATGGATATAAAGAAGGACCTAGAGGTGAGAGTGAAAAGATTGGGAAATGGGTGAGTCCTCTGAGAAAGACCTGGTTCAGAGGAGGGCAGGGGAACACACTCTGAGAGCAGAGGGAGGTGCAGCAGGAGCCAGGACAGGCAGCTAGTTGGAACGGTCTGAGAACTACTCTTCCAAGACACTCCTCTCCTCCCCTCCTGAAAATGCTCCGGAGGGTGTGTGCATTAGGGTGGCATCTGGAATAGGATCACATCTCTTGGGAAACATGTTGCGTAAACAATACCGTATTTTTATCTCACGTCGATCCATGTGTATCTGAAGACATGCAACAAGTACTCATACAAAAAGGAAGTCACACTCTTTATTCTGGCCTCTACAGAATCACCTCTCTACCCATGTCAGAAAATCCTTAAAAGAGAGGACTCAGCTCCCTTCTAGTGCTCAGTGATCCAAGATATCACAGAAATGATTAACTTCTCTTATTCTATTAAATATACTTTGTATGTTCTCTGCAGAACTGAGTATCTTTCCTGTTTGGTAGTATTTTCCCTCAGGTTAAGAAAATATTGCCCGGCCAGGCGTGGCTCAGCGGTTGAGCATTGACCTAGGATCCAGGAGATCACACTTCGATTCCTGGTCAGGGCACATGCCCGGGTTGTGGGCTCGATCCCCAGTCGGGGGCGTGCAGGAGGCAGCCGATCAATGACTCTCTCATCATTGATGTTTCAATTCTCTCTCTCCCTCTCCCTTCCTCTTTATTGATTTCAAAGACATATTAAAATATATATATAGTTTAAGAAAATAAGAAGAAAATATTAATGATATAGCATCTTGGGGCCATTTTCTAGACACGGACTCATTAGACATGGTAGATAATTCAACTCTGGAGGCATAAACCCAGCCATCAGCCATCAAATTCAACTACAACGTGTGAACAGTAATATCCTACCTACTCGAGACAATAAGGAAAAAGGCCAATCCCTCTGTGCCTTCTCAATGGTGTTATCAGCATGGCTGCTTTATAATTTTATGTTGGATAGATGTTTCTTGAGCTTATGCAGGGTCACAGGCTTTATGCTGAGTACTGAGGAGTGAGATGTGGTTCTGCTCCTGAAGAATTTAGCCTTCTGGAGACAGACTATCAGACCAACACTTAAAAGACAGTGACGTCAGTATTGTGAGATAGAGGTAAGCCCAGAGAACCCTTACCGGTAGGAGAAGGGGTCGGGTAAGGCTTTCTAGCAAAAGTTCATGAGGATGAGGCAGCAAAATAGAGAAAAGATGGGAGGATATTCTAGAAGGAAGAGCATGCACCGCAGCAGGAAGGGGTGGCGGTCTGGGGCACCCACTGTGAGATGAGGGGCACCGGGAGCACACAGGCGCTGGAGGATGCGACTGTGGTCAGTGCTGGAGCAGGCAGGGGTCTTAGATGGCAAAAAAGGAGCTCCTACTTTATTCTGGAGGCCCTGGGGATCTAGTCAAGGACTTTAGAAGCTTTGATTGGCATTTTGGAAAGATCACAGGGGCAGCCGTGTGGAGAATGAACTCGTCCCGTTTATTGAGCATCTAATGTGGGTCAAGTCCCAGGTGAACGGGAGAGAAGGGCTAGAGATCAGTTAGGAGTTTGCTGTATAATCTCGGCAAGGAGTGCTGTGTTATTTTGGAAATTGGGTACGTATGCAAATGAAAATACATATGAGGAACACAGAACTTCCCTTTGACAAAACTCATTTCCCATTGTATGAAAATAAGGCGGTAATGGACAGAAATCTCCTGAGAAGACATCCTGCTCTTACTGTCCTGTAGAGGGAAGGTCTTTAGAGATGGCAGTTCGCCTCAAGGACCTTACACTCCAAAAAGGACTATTTCAGATGCTTTCTGTGTGCCCCATATACTATCTAAGTCAAATTCAATTAGTTATTGAGGGTCTATGTACCCAACCCTGTGTAGGATATGTAAGAATATCGAATAAATACAAGACATGGTCCCAGAGAAGTGGGCAAAGATATGAACAGGCAGGTCAGGAGGGAAGACATGTAAATGCCTCCCCATCCCCATCACGGAAAGACGTTTGACCATGCATATAATTACATAAATGCAAATTAAAATAATGAGCCACTACTGACACACAGCAGCTTGGCAAAGTTCTAAAGTCTCCTGGAGCTCGCTGTGAGCTGGCAGGAATGTAAACTGGTGAACAGTTAGGGAGCATCTAACAAAATTACCAAGTAATTTCCCTGCTACACACTTACTGTAAACGCACACTTGCCAAGGTCACAAAGATGCCCCTGAGGATGTTTATCAGAGCACTGTTTATAGTAACGAAAAGCTCAAAACCACCTAACTGTCCATCAGCAGATAACTGGCTGAGTAAATTACAGTAATATCCAGCAATTAATGACAAATGTGTTCATTTATACATGCAAATTCAGAAAGATGTCCACAGTTTATTTTGTAAAAAGCTAAAAAGCAAGTTGTATAACAGTAGAGAGACGCATCCCATTTATGCTGAAAAAAATAAAGAAAACATATTTTCTTGTATATGCACAGAAAGTTTCTGAAGGACGCCCAAGAAACTTAGCCACCATCGTGCCTGGGAGCAGAAATGTGGAGAAGGGGGTGGGAGGAGTAAGACCTATTTTTCACTTTCTATTTTTCTACTCTGGTTAATTTTTTGAAAATTTTTTTTTTTTTTTTACTATTTTCTTTTTAAGAGCAGATTCTCACTCTTCAGGAGCTTCCAACTTGATGGCACCTATAAAAAAAAAGTTCCTCTAAAACACAGCTTCAAAATATCTTTAAAAAAGTGTTT
Organism: Miniopterus natalensis; assembly: GCF_054644295.1. Taxonomy (NCBI): domain Eukaryota; kingdom Metazoa; phylum Chordata; class Mammalia; order Chiroptera; family Miniopteridae; genus Miniopterus; species Miniopterus natalensis. The sequence continues at coordinate 41,127,121 of NC_142095.1, forward strand.
TAGGTGACAGTGCTTACTGGAAACAGCAGTCCCCACTGGCCCCTCAACCAATGAGGAAGAGGGGAACCTTCCTCGGGCCAGGGCCACCATCTGAGCCCATCCCAGCAGCCTTCCTCACTGGAAATATCAACGTCAACGATAAAAGCAGAACGTTTTGGGTCTTTAGAAATAAATGTTGGTAATGTTCCTGGGAATTGTCAAGTTCATTTGCGTAAACAGCTGCTTTATCTACTGCTATAGATACGACTTAAAAAATAGATAGCGGCTTATTATTTGTTTTTAACACAACCTTCAGGAGCCTGATTATTAGAGCAAGATGGTTCCTGGGCTGAAATCTGCAATGTCAGGCCTGACAATTCAATGCTATAACTTGACAAAGAATGATTACAGCGGGAGAGTGGGAAGATGCTCTACAATAGAGGGGAGGCTGGGCTAAAAGCTCAGAGGAAGCACACATGCAGGCTTCTTCATTCTAGGAGATGTATTCATGAGAGTATGTGAAAAGAAGTTTAATATTGTGTTTTAACCTGCTTTTCAAAGGATTTCTTTTTTAGTCGCTGGAAGATAAAAGGTCTGAGCGTCATGGAAAACTAAGCAGTGACTCACTTATCCTTACCTTTCACTGGAGGGGAATCATTTTGGGGTGAAAATTCTCAAGGAGTCAGTTTATCTCCTCAAAACAGAAAAACTAATCAAGCATTGTCTGATTAATTAGAGACACTTGAAAAAACTGCTATCGAGGCCCTACAGCTGTAATCAATTTAATCAGCATGCAGAGAGCCAATCTGGTTCTCTTGATTAACAAAGCTGAATGTTAAACAGAGAAGTTTGACATTGTAGTGCCATTTGCTAGAGCTACAAACTGAACATTTCCCCTAAATATTCAAAGTCAGGTCAGGATAAAGTGAAAACTCTGTTATGGGCATGAACGTTCCGATTCTTCCCCTTAATATTTCCATGCCAGAAGAGTATGTTTCATTTAAGTAGCAAAAATGAGTAGTAACTTCAGAATATTTCAATGAAGACATAAAAGAGATGTGAGCTTTCTCTCGGCTTAGTGTCATCCAAGTTGGTAACAGAATTCATCAGGAACAGACGTGCCAGACACAGAGATGAAATCTTTCTTACGACATTTTTAAGATGTGGATGTGAAATGTACCTATATAGTTTCTGATGGGTAAATCGAAAAATACAATTCTGCTTATTTTGTTTGCATGAAGTCAATTTAAACGTCAAGATGTCTAATGCAATACTGGTTTATTAACGGCTTGTTCCTTGCTCTTAAAAAGCACAGTACAACTATAAAGTGATGATTATATTTTGCGTAGTTGAGCTTTGCAACACAGTCTGTGGAGTTTTATCCATTAAAACACCAGTTCTCAATCTTTTGGGGGATCAAAAAATCCCCTTTTTCTGTTTGGAATTTAGTAATAGCAAAAATAAATATTTGCTAACCAGTGTGTTGCAATTAGATATTACATTTGTTGCATGCAATGTTACAAAAACAGTTTCAAATGGAAGTACTGAGAATCATCTGAATGGTATCCAAGGGAATTTAATACCATTTCCATTCATGTGTTTTCTTGAAGTGAAGGGGAAAGGAAAGAGTGAACATGGCATGTAGCAGCCATTCAATAGACACGGAGTGAACCACTGTTAAAGCTACCCCACTAGTAACATATCGTGGTAGCTATGATTTTGGCTGGCCACTTCCTTTCCCTCTTCTGAGAAACTACTCTCCTTTCCTATGGGTAACTCATTTCACATGGTTTTGGGTGCTAAGCCTTCCTTCACTACCAGCATGGGGGCAGGCATGAGACCCAAGCTGGGCCAGGGTCCATTCTTGGACTTCTGCTGGGTATGTAAGCAAGGTTCTGACTCGTGCCCACCAAAGTGTGCACATGGAAATGACATCTATTGAGTATATTCTTCCAACAGGGGGAAAAAAGCTGAGAAAAGCTATGGTATCTTTTCAAGAGGTCTTTTATTTTATTATTTATTTATTTATTTTAATATATCTTTATTGATTTCAGAGAGAGGAAGAGAGAGATAGAAACATCAATGATGAGAGAGTCATTGATCGGCTGCCTCCTGCACGCCCCCTGCTGGGGATCGAGGAGCCTGCAACCTGGGCATGTGCCCTGACCAGGAATCGAACCCTGATCACCTGGATCATAGGTCGATGCTCAACCACTGAGCCACGCCCGGCTGGGCTCAAGAAGTCCTTTAGAACCTCTACATTTTTATGGGAGACTTAAATATTATTGCTTTATCCAGTGGAAGGATGCACACAGAATGAGGGTTTACATTCCAAATAAATACGGCATTGCTGAGGACGCAGGGGAAACAACTGTCCCTCTAAATCACAGCTTTCATCTTCATATCATTAAAAAAAATTATCTGAATGCCTGCTCTATGCCACTTTATACTTTGGTTCTCGGTAATGACAACAGAGTGGTGACCAAGTCACAGTCCCTGCTCACATGGAGCTTACAGTCTAGAACTGGAGGCGGACAATAAAGACATATGCAAAGAAGTGGAAGAGCTCAGACTATGCCACCCCAACATATGCCACTTTGACATAAAGATTATTTTCAGCTAAAGGCTAGGAGAAAAAGAAGACACAAGAGGAACCCTCAGCCCTCCCCACCTACCAGGAAGGGTAGGGTGGTTCTCAATCATTGGAGACAACTCTAGACTTTTATCAGAGACGACACGGAGGGATCCACATAACAAACCTCACTAACCGGCGCTAATGGCCGTTGGTTTCCCCTATATATTTACCCTCCCACAATTTGCTACCCCTAGGAGCTCAAAGTCCCTTTCTTTCATCTTGTTCCTTTTCTACAAAATTTACTGTCCTTTCATTAAGATGCAGTATAAGCCCAGGTTCTAAGTGCTCTTTTGAGCTATGTACCACCAAGCACCTCCGTGCATGTGCGCCCTGCAGGTGTTCACGGGCTCGTTTGTTTTTCTCTTGTTAATTTTTCTTTTGTTCCTCTAATTTGCAGGAGAGCCTAGGAGGGGAGAGGGAAAATGTTTTTCCTGCCCCTCAGAGAAGGAATATTATTTCACATAGCAAAAAAGTGCTTACAATTTTAAAAAATAAAGGATTTAATGAGTATTTCATAAATAATCATTCCAGTACAGAGATAGGTTCTCATAAAAACTTCGACTTATTGCATACAGACGGATCCTAAATGAGAACCACAGAATGGATGATTTGGGGCCATCTCTCAGAGATAGATGTTTCTAATGTAATGGGCCTCGGATGAACAAATAAAATCCACATTTAAACTGTGTTTACTAGGGAAATCCTGTATAGAAATAATGGGGAGGCAATGGGGAATCAAAGAGAAAAGTTCCATGACTTTAGACTGACCACCTTAACTTCCAGGATGGATTTCATAAGCCCCAGCAAGGCCTGGCTGGTCACAAAATGGAACACTAACATATTCTTATGCTCGTATCTGGATGAACCGGTGGCCAGGGTGGGACTGTAGCAACAGCAATGATGATCACCACAGTAGAAAATAACCTGATAATCCAACGTGGAGCTGGACACTAGACATACATTTGGTGTAACAACATAGCATATAATTTAAGTTGCACAGTTTTTCATATGACCTTAAATTTCTTGTTAGCCTTGCGACCTTTGGGTTAAACTCTATGCTTCTGTTTCTTCAGCTGGAATATGGGAGTAACAGACTTGACCACACTGGGCTGTGGCAGGGATTAGATAAAATAACAACATATGGAAACTCTCACCCATTGCTGCCTGCTACAGAGATGGAGCCAATAAGCCATAGATAGTAAAAGTAACAATGCTAGTAATTATTATTTGAAATTACAGTAAAAGAATCACTCTCAAGCAACTTTTAGAACACTTTTTTACAGAGTTACAGGACAGCTATGTGTTAAGTGCTATGTAACTAGGTTATTAGCAAATCAAGAGCAGAAAACTTCGCAGCCTTTTCTAACTTTAACTAGAGAACAATTCCCTTAAAATTCGAATGCAAAATGAAACCACCTTAACCGTTCTGCAGAATGATGGGACTTAATGGTGCAGGAAGAGCAGGTGGGTTTGGCTTAATGCTCTAATTTAGCTCTCTGGGCTTCTGTAAATAACTGGGCATTACGTTCATCATTAAGTCAGATTATCAGACACCATACTTATGTACCGATTTCCATTTTCCCTTCAAAGTCTGGTTGTTCCTGTGTTATGTTCAGTAGTCAAATAAAGCAATGATATGCTAAAAAGAAGGCTCTGTGAGGTGAATGACAATTTAATTTTCCCCACTGTGTTGGCTGGCTGCACAAGCAAATAAAGAACTGGAGAAAGTTGACAGGATCTTTAGTTGACTAGATTTATTTCCTATCAGCTGTAGGGTGTGTTAATTGTAACATTTCAGTTAATGAAAAATATTGTGATAGAACGCTGATGTGGGTGATAAACGGGCTTCTGAACAAACATGATGGTAAAGTGCTATTTTTAAAACATTGGGAGGAAATAATCAGAATTCTTTTGTTGCATGGACCATTCCAGTGAGTAAATGGGGCCTGCCCGGGGGCAATAATTCTTTCACTCGCCAAACCACCACTACCACCATCATCATAATTCTTTATGGTGTTCCTGCAGCTGCTGTTCAAACTAAATATGGCCCTCGTTCTATAGAAAGCTGACATGCTAAATTGCAAACAAGGCAGAAAGATACAGAGACATGAAATACCAGAAAGACTAAGCCTATATTAAACTAAGAATTACACTGTTGATAAATTCTTTTATTAAAGTGTAACATACACGTAGAAAAGTGCACAAATAATAAATGTATAAGCTCGATGAATGGCCTCAAGGTGACCATAACCACCACCTGGGCCAAGAATAGGACCTTCGCTTACTTCTTCTACTAATATTACACTCCCTGCTCCCTAAAAGTAGCTCAGATGGTGACTTTTTAGAAAAAAATTATATTTATTGGGGTAACATTGGTTAATAACAGTATATAAGTTTCAGGTCTACTGCTGTAGGTGGTGACTTCTAACACTACCAACCAGTCGGCCTGCTTCTGAATTCTGTATTAGTGGAATGATACAATATGTATTCCTCAGTTGTCTATCTTCTTTCCCTGAATATCACATTTGTAAAATTCACCCATGTTTCTGAGTGTAAATATATCACAATTTACTTATGCCATCTATTATCGAAGGAGACTGGCTTGTTTCCAATTTGGGGCTGTCATGGATGTGCTTATGTTGGGAGGAAAAACTTTTTCCTTTCCCACTTGGATCCAGTGGTTGGAGGCCTGCAAATTAACTGACAAAAGCCAGGTTAATAGGAGAAAAGACAGTTTATTCACATGTGTACACAGGAGTTGCTCAATAACAAATAACTTACTAAATAGCCAGGGATAAAAGGTTATAAACCAACTCAACAAAGAGGGTGGGTTTAGGTCTTCAGAGGAAAAGTATGGAAGATTCTATTGATGTTTTCGATGCTAATGGGAATGGGCAGTCTGTATTTTCTGACGGCCCTGCTTTAGTTAGATAAGGGAAATTCAGATAAGATTTCTTTCTGCATCTTCTGTAGCTCAAATATTTTCACTATAAAATCATCTTTTTAAATTTTATGATTATTATTTTTTAATTCTCATCTGAGGATGTTTTTTCCATTGCTTTTTTCAGAGAGTGGAAGGAAGGGAGTGGAGAGAGAAACACTGATGTCTCTCTTTTGCATCAACTGGCTGCCTCTTGCACGTGCCCCTGACCTGGGGCCAGGAGAGAACTCGCAACCCTTCAGTGTGTGGGCAACGCTCTAACCACTAAACACCACCAACCGGGGCTGTAAAATCATCTTTATATAAACTCTGGGGGATCTGAGTCCCCACAATTTATATGTGTTTTTGGGTGAACATATGTATGCATTCCACTAGTCATATATCTTGGAGGTAACTAACTGTTAGGTATATTCAGCTTATGCAGATGCTACCAAAACAGTTTTGCAAAGTAGCTGTGTTAATTCCTACTCCCACCAGCAGTGTGTGTGAGTTCTAGTTGCTCCATGTCCTCAACAAACTTATTGCAATTGTATGTATTAGCCATTGCAATGTGTAGTGGAATCAGTGTACTCCGTCTTCCAGTCTGTGGCAGGCCTTTGTACCTTCTTAAGTAGTATTCTTTTATAAATTTCTGATTTTAATATAGTCCAACTTATCAATATTTCCTTTATGAATCTGAGAACTGTTTACGAAATCTTTTCCTAACTCAAGGCCATAAAGCTGTTTTTTAAAGTTCCCTTCTAGACTTGGGTTGTTTAACATGGTAGTAACCAACCATAAGTAGGTACTAAGCGCTTGAAATGGAGCTAGTCTGAATCAAGCTATGAATATACACTGAATTTCAAGGACTTAATACCAAAAAAATATAAAGTATCTCATTAATACAATATTTTTATTGATTGATTTTAGAGATGAGAGAGAGAGAGAGAGAGAGAAAGAGAGAAACATCGATTTGTTGCTCCACTTATTTATGCATTTACTGATTGATTCTTTTATGTGCCCTGACCGGGGAATGAACCTGCAACCTTGGGGTATCGGGACAACGCTCCAACCAACTGAGCTGTTCGGCGAGGGCCTCATTAATACAATAGTTTACACTGATTATGAAGGGACCAACAAACAACCAGAATGGCATAAAGATTACTTTACACTGAAAACATTTAGACAAATAGCAGATGCAGAAAGAAATCTTACCTGAAATTCTCTCATCTGACTAATGCAGAGCTTTTCAAGAATCAGGGTTTTCCTACAAACCCCCACTCTGGGAAAGTCTCTAGTCAGAGAGGCCAATGATCCTTAGCAAGTGAACATTCCAAGATATTGTGTAAACAGCCTTATCAGAACCTGTCATCCTTTCCACCGAAGCCCTCCCCCGTCCCCACTTAAACTCATGTAGAAACCCTTACCTGGCTGTTTAGAGGGCCACTCCTTACAGATGCTTCCACATGCACCTGTAATAAACCTTTTCTCCTCCTCATTTTTTGTTAATTTACAATGCCCATACCCATCCTGTGAACCTAAGTTGGAACAGAAAAAGATTTTCTCCCCAAAATTATATGTTGAAATGATGCTATTTTGGATATGCTGGGTTAAACACATATATTATTAATACTATCTGTTTTAACGTTTTTAAATGTGGCTACTAGGAAATTTTAAGTTACATAGGTAGCTCACGTTCTGTTTCTACTGGACAGCAGATCTGGATGGTGTCTTCATTCCCTAGATGCGATTCCTTTGCTCTGGCAGGCAGTCAGGGTAGGACCGGACAACCATCAGCCATCAGGATGATTCAAAATAAATGTGCCTTGAATCCTCCAGAGACCTGGTCTCCTTCTAGTTAACCCTTTTACCTAGGGTGTAGCGTTCTGGAATTTACTATGGCCTCATCTCTTCGTAGGTCTCGAACTCCTCCAAGCCCATAAAACTGTTGAAAGGCTATGCTCAGTACACCTCAGCTGCTGCTTTCTGAAGTGGAATTTTTCCTGATAAAAGTGGCCCAAAGTGTAGGCTGCCTCTCTTGGCTTCCTTCCCTCCCCTTTCCTTCTGGAGCAAGGCTCTGTAAGTTGTCTGCCTTGGATGCTCTCCAATGGCTTCAATCAGCTGATTCTCGTATTTCGTCTGGCTTTTCTGGTTGCTCTCAGAGGGAAGTTCCGTGTGAGACAACTAAGTCTGCCATTGTCAGAGGCAGAACTTATATTAGTTAATTTAAAAATAAAAATATATTATGCCTGTCATTGAATGTTGTAGGGTTTTAATTATGGTTGATGTGGGGAACTGAGTCAGGGTTGTGGAGAAGGATAGTCCCAATTTCACTTTAGTCAAGGAAGGTTTTACAGAAGAGGGGAGGTGACCTTTAGAGTAGAAGGTATTAGCAAGGTGATAATTCCAGGGTCAGGGAGGGTCATGTAGGCTAGGAATAGAGTCCATTCGATAACCTAGCTGACTAAATAAATAATGGAAATTCTAGCTCAAAGAGATTATAAGTCACACACTAATTCCAATTGGTAGCATTACCTGGAGTACCTTATTGAGAGGGTTTTAAGTTTACAGTGATGCTCAAAGGGCAAGAAGATTGTGATCCATTAGCAATGTCTGCACTGGACAGAGGATGAGGCACAGCTGCACGCAAATATGAATCATAACATTCCAGAGATCATATGCAATGACTGGATTATCATGCATGAAAAGTATGTTAGAATTGGACTATTTGTAAATTACAAGAATTTAGAAACATCATGTAAGGATTCTAAGCATGCCATCCCCAAATTATGCTGCTTTGACATTATTTTTAACTGAAAACACTTCAGAAACAGTAGATTCAGGGAGGGCCCTCTGACTGCCTCCTTTCTACCTAAAAGCAGGACATAACATTTCCCATGGGGAAGGTGCCCTTTCTGGTGCAGGGTGCAACTCAATCACCAGAGATGCTTGTTAGCCCAGAGACAGCACTGAGAGGAATGCACAGAGCAAGTCTTACTAAAGCAACTCTTATCTACCATTAATGTCCCCTTCATATTTATGCTTCCACAGTCTGCCACCCCTAAAAGCCTAAACCCCAGCCCCTTTGTCTTTTCGCTTCTCTACAAACTTACTGTATGGTGTTCAGAGGCTATGTAAGCTCCAAGTTCTAACCACTCCTTCAAGTTACTCATCACTGACTTTCTCCCATGCGTATGAGCGCCGCACAAATAAAATTTGTATGCTTTTCTTTTGTTAATCTGCCTTTTGCCAGTTTAACTTTCAGGCCCAGCTTCAGAACCTAGGAGGAAAGGGAAAAAAGTTTTTCTTTTCTCCCCTAGAATCACATAATTTCGAATTGGTTGTTGATCAATATTAACATGGTGAAGACCTTTAGTGGAAGCCCAAAGGGCTTTATATTTGGCTATGACCTATTAAGGTTGTAATAAATGTCTGGTGGGGACAGTGAGTGGAAGACACTGGGCTGAGAGAGAGAACTTTGGATGGTAGAACTGAGATTCAGAATGATCTCGACAGTCAAGAAAATTGATTCAGATGCCAATATTTATTCTACCAGTTTTTACAAAGTCCAATTTTGTGTCAGATCCTGGCACAAAATGCAATGAGGAGCAAAAACAGATTTCCTGCCCTCTTGGAGCTTACAGAGTGGAGGGTGAGACAAACATCAACCAGATCATCACACAAAAATGTGTAAGTGCTGTGAAGTTAAGTAATGCTGTGAAAGCACATGAACAGGAACTTGAGAGTTCCCTGGGGGAAGTGATGCTTGAGAGAAAATGAATAGGAATTAACCAGGCAAGGCGGAAGGTAAAGCAGGGGAAAAACTTTCTAGGAAGAGGGGAAAAATGGGCAAAGGCCCTGAGGGAGGCAGTTTTGAAAGAAGGCCAGTGTGGCTAAAGCACAAATTTCCAGAGGAAAAATGGTACAAAACAAGGCTGGCTCAGGGGCATGCGCCAAACCACTCAGGCCTTGCAGGCCATTGAAAGGTTTCGATCTTTATACTATAAGCAATGGGAAGCTATTGAAGGGTCTTAGTACACGGGTATCTGTGTTTAGAAAAGGCTACTCTGGCTGCTTTGTGGGGAATGGGTATTGGCTGTGGTGAAAAAGCCCATGTGGATGCAGGGATACCACTTAGGGGCTATAGCAATGGTCCCAGAGAAGGACGGTGAAAGTTTTAGGTGCCCGAAAGCCAAATATAAGCCACTAGTGGGCTACAGGTACTAAAAAAACAAATGTGATTCAAGATACAATAACAGACACAGTGTCCTGGTCAATGGTCTAACTGTAGTCTAAGCTGTTAGATTATCTTGTCCAATTTAGACAACCCCAATTGGATAAACTCAAAAGTGTCCAAAGGAAGGCAAGTAGGACTATGCCAGGACCTGGAATGGCAAAGTGGACTGGAGGCTGGAGAAGTGAGAGACTGAAGGAGAGGATGGAACAACCAGAAAGCAATATTCAAAAATTTCAAGGGGGATTGTGTGCAAGAGTGATGGTTCAAATTACTCTTCTGGAAAGACAGCTAGGACCCATGGGAGAAGTTAAAGGAAGTCTATGCCAACTCAGTACAAGGAGTGATCAGTAATGGACCACCTGCCTCCTGCCACACTTGAGTCTGCCTCCCTGGCCAAGATGTGTAGAGAAGGCTTTTGAAGAGATGCTGGGTTAAATCGTCTCTATAATCTCTTCAGATTCTCTAGGAGTCATTTATTTTCTCAAAGTATGATCTTTTTTTTGGGAGGGGGAGACTTTATTTCTTATATTCCTATTAATATCCTACCACCACTACCATCACTTTCTCCCATTTAATGAAAATATATATGTCAGGCCCTGTACAAAACTCTTTATATGCATTTCCTCATTTAATCCTTATAGTCACACTATAAAGTAGGTAACTGAATACAATCCTTATTTTTAGATAACTTAATTGAGGCTTAGAGAAGTAATTTCACAAGGACACCAATGTGGCATTTTGATTCCAGAGACCATGCTTTTAGTCAGTGCACTACGTTACTTCCTACAACCACATATTATACTATATGACAATGAATGGCATTCTGAGTTCTACAATTTTAACCAATTTCTAAACCTTCATATATTAAAGTATATAAAATGACTTACTTACAATGACAGAATATAGTCAATATCATAGCTACTAACTGCGTAAGTCAGAATAAGGCTAGCTTATGCTTGGTAAGAAACAACCCCCAAATTTCAGTGTCTTAGAAAAAACATAGGTTTTATTTCTTGCTCATGATGAATGTATATAACAGATGACTAGGGGAACTCTGTTTATCACAGTCATTTAGAGAACAGGCTTAAAAAACAACCACCATTTTGAATGTTCCTGGTTGGTGTCAGAGGAAAAGAGAACTCTGGTAGAGGGTTTTACACCTGCAATTTAATGCTCTAGCCAAATAACAATGTAGGCAACTTTGCTCACAATTCATCGGCTAGAGCTAGTTGGACTAATTGGCTCCACCCAAACCAAATGGACTTAGAAGAGCAATCCAACAATGTGCTTGGAATTGAGAGAGCTTGTAATATTTGGCAAACCATATTAATAACTTTCCTAGGCAATAAATATGCAAAGAAGCCAAAAGCATGCATATAACTTTTGCTGTATACATTTCAGAATTTCTGCCAAAAGGATACGACTACTTCTTTACGTTAGCTTATTAATTTACTCCAAGTGGAGCATACTAATACATTAGAAGAGGGGAGATGTACCAAACATGCTGAATTCTGGTAAAAGTCCTCACTGTATATGTAAAACACAATCTGAACCATAATCATGTCTGCCAATCAAGCCCTGGGCATGCCATACTAATATACTTATTTGCACTTGGGTTACATACAAGTGTTTAGACAGAAAATGTACCATTTTACTCCCCTACAAGTTTCATTGTACCTAATTATGTAAAGCCATCATTGGTGAGCTAAGAGAAGATAACATGAAACAGCTCAAGCCATATATCAGGTTTTGAAAATTAAGATATAGAAAACAACCATTTACATACATTATAGAAATTCTATTCTGAAAATTCTTGGCAATGCCAGTGCATCATTGTGAAATTAACTAAAAGTATGTTATTCAAATCCCAATTTTACTTATATAAAAATGTAAACCTCTTAAAACTCTTGTTTTCTAATATTTATAATAACAAAATAAAACAAGTAATTCACCTTACTTCCTGCTATGACTCAGAGCACTCAATTCAAATTTGAACTACTTTTATCCACCATCTGGAAAGTAGAGCCATTATTTATAAGTACTCCACGGTCTCAACTATGAAACCGAAAACCTACAATGAAAATATGACAACAAATCAATAATATCTATGAAGCGTTTCCCTGGAAATGGTCGTTAGAAGACAATGATTTCTTCTTGTAAGCGATTTAAACGCCCAAAAAAAAAGTAACGTGGTATTAGTGTGCTTACAACACAATTAAGTTTGTATTACAAATGCTAGTTTAGGGAAAAACTGATTTTTAAAAGCCAGTGATATTTCCTGTAAGGCCACTGCTCTGATATCTTAGATGGTGCCTTTTTCTAATTTGAAAGCTACATATTTTAATAGAGAATGGTCCAAAATGTTTTTAAGGTCAAACTGGAAATATGTTGATGATTTAAAAATGCAAGCGAAGTGCTTTATTATATTATACTACCAGAGTGTTATTGTGGTTTAAAAATATCATTAAATCAGCACAAACCCACACTTATCATTTCCTGCACATTTTTCACACGAGCTGCCTTCTGACTATGAGTAATCTGTTAATCTGCTCCTCGCCTCACAATTCGTCAAAATGACAGATTCATTCCTTCTCTAATACATAATATCTTCATTTACTGTACGCCTTGCTGCATTTTTCTTTTTTGCTAGCACTGAAATTTAGAAAATCACAAGTAAATTTAGAGAATGTCACATGGGTGGTTGTTCTTGTTTGTTTCCCATTTCTTCCATTATTCCAGCAGGGGAAACTGAAACTTTTCTGGACTCTTAATGTGAGTTAATAGTATTTCTGACATGAAGGCAATTTCAGGTTTCAGTGAAAGTGCTGTTAAAGAGGTTGGAAGAGGGAAAATGGTAAAATACAAAGTAATTGTACCCTTCACCAAGTCACAACACTGACAGGAACAGAATTTTCTTCTAATGCTACTGGGCAGTAAATAGATTGTCACGCACTGCCTCCAACTGCTAGGTGGAAAGAAAAAGACATCACCCAGCAGTTTAGGGATGAATTTCCCCCCTCAAAACACAAGGCTGCATTGGCATAAACCCACTGCTTAACTGGAAGCCACCCTGGTTTTATTTAGGCTGAAACTGTCATTGTCATCATGACGCTGACTGCCCTCAGGCAGGCCAGGTAGCGGGCTGCTTCTTTGCTGTTTTGATAATACAAATGGTTTTGCTGTTTAAAATTGTTTGTTACCAATTCAACAGAAGGTATTTTACTCTCCCGTCCTTTCTTGCTTTGATTCTGTTGGTTATTAGTCCATAAGCTTTGCAAGTAAAGTGAATGAAGAACCGAAAAATATTAGGCCATGTAAAATTCTAGATAGTTTCTTTCATCTTAAGGAAGAGATGAAGCACATCACCTGCAAATCACCATTTGGCTTCACTTGTTACAGACCCAGGTGTTCACATCATAAAACCAAGGTCACTACTGCTATCCTCAAAGGTCAAAGGTGAGGACGTTTACAGCAAAATGAGCAGCTTTCTAACCAGTCTCGTTTCCGCACACACACATGTATTTCCTGTGCGTACGCCCAGCGCCCAACACCCAACGCAGCACCAAACGGCCTCTAATTTGTCTTAATCAGTGGCAAGGGAGTGAAGGCTTTACGAATGAATGGACAAGAAAGGGTCAGTAGAACAATGTTAGCGTTAATTCAACCAAATCAGCTCAGGGTTGTTGGCCTTTTCTCCTTCAGGTCGCTGGAAACCGGCCGGACGTTTGACTTGTACAGTATTTATTATACGGAGCGGGTTTTTATGCGGCAATGATCAGCAGAATATGGGGCTGTAAACTCTAGTAAACACAATATATTGCTTGAGTGAAAAATTACGTTTTAGCCTTAATCCATTTCAAAATGTAACGTTTTTCATTAGCAAGAGAACAAAAGTCTTCACAGTACACGTAAAGCCACCTGCCAGCAACAGCAGAGCGTGTGAGGGGCGCAGGGCGGAAAGGCCGCGATCTCTCCGCGGCAGCTCGGCTCCCCCAGGCCCCGGCGCTTCCCGGGACAGGCACACACGGCCTTGGTGACGCGCAGGGAGGACTGGCCACGCTGGGAGGCCCAAAGCTCGCTAAAGGCACACTACGGTCACCTCTCCATGACGCGCTGCACACAGTAGGTGCTCCAGAAACACTGAACGTTGCTGAAGGTATGAACTGAAACACACTTTGAGTCGTTTCGTGCGGTAGAGGTTCCTTGTTAAACAACAAGGGGAGCTATTGAGCGTCAGGCTACAAAACGAAGGAGGAGGCCGCGTGTCTTGGATGCAGCTGGCTGTGGCCATCTAACCCTCACCATGGTCTTCCTCTCCTTAGGTTCATGTCATCCTCCTGGACCTCAGTCTGCAGTCCCCTCCCCTCTCCCTCAGGTAGAACAGAGGGGAATGTTATAACCTGGAACTAGCACTTCAATTTTTTAACCTTAAGGTGCTCATTATTCTAGAAGGGGAAGCTGATCTTTTAATTAAAAGCTGAAACTGTAAAATGTTAGAATGGCAAGGAATTGCTTTGGTAATTACTCTCTACCCTGGACCCCGTGGCAAAGGTAATCTGAGTTCATGATCACCTGGGTAACAGTGGGGAGGCCTGGCTGACGGCAGGTTAGTTACAAATGCTGGGGATTCCTCAGGGAGCCATCACTTCTGACATGAAAGCTTTGGGGAGGTGCGGGGACTCTCATGGGAATGGGTTTCATGAGTCTGTAAAACACGATAATTAAAATACTGATGAGTATTTCCCCAGCTCTAATGGCTTAAGAGTCTCTCCTGGAGCACAGCTGGGAAAGGAGACTCAGGGTGAGGTGCTGAGTCCCAGGTGCTGGTCAGAAAGCTGGCAGATATCTGAACTGAGACACGAGAGCTGATGCCCAGGCAGGCAGGGCCAGGATGAACAGGCGAAGAGAGCAAAGAAAAAGAAATTTGGTCAGGCTGGCAGGGGTGGCACCCAGTCCTCTGGGGTGGTGGCTAGTTAGGGCTTGGGACAGGGTAGTTGGTACAAGCATGCAATCTGAGTTACCTGGCTCTGGTGAAATAAATGACCAGAATCCGGACTAAGGTGGGCTGGGCAGGCCAAGTGCCAAGAGCAGAGAAGTGATGGGGCAGGAGATCACCAGCTGCCCAACCCTGCTGGTGAACTGTTGGGTCCCATGAAACCCAATGGAAATGGTGCCTCTGAAGTTGTGCAGGGCATGGTCCTAGGTTCAGGGCTGTCAGAGGTGAGGAGCAGGATGATTCTTGAGGGACTTGGTTTGCTACTGGGGTGTCTTAAGCTTGGGTTTTCTCTAGGGCAGGGCTAGAGAAGCCATCTGAGCCTGGCCTTTGCTATAAACTGGGGAAGAAAGGGGCGCAGCTGAATCTCTTTGTACCAGGAGTTTTCAAAGCCTGTTGGAAAGGTTAGACCAGTGGACGGCAGACCCCTCTGGGAGCAGGAGGTGCATGGAGTCACTTGAGTTTAAAAGGGACCCAGCACCACAGGCTTTGTCTCTCTGGCTATCTCTATCTATATCTATCTATCTATCTATCTATCTATCTATCTATCTATCTATCTATCATCTATCTATCTATCTATCTATCTATCTATCTATCTATCTATCTATCATCTATCTATCATCTATCATCTATCTATCTATGTATCTATATCATCATCTATCTATAATCTATCTATCTATCTATCTATCTATCTATCTATCTATCTATCTATCTATCTATCATCTATCTATCTATCTATCTATCTATCTATCTATCTATCTATCTATATCATCTATCACAGTTAATCAGGAACTTCCATGTTGTGTTTTGTTCTGAAGGAGAAATATTTGTTAAAAACCCAACTTGTTTTAAAATGATCCAACTTTAATCATTTGAAGAGAAACAGGACATGCAATTTCTGTATTTCATTTCATTTACTTATACATTCCTCTCATTTGTGTTGGTGGGACAAAAACGTAAGCCCTAGAGGAGAAGCCCATCAGGCTGAGTCCCGACAACTGGAGAGAAAAGAAAAATGAAGCCGCTGTGATCAATCCAGAGCAGCGCTGGTAGGTTATGATGACAGGCCAGCTTGCCTCAGCCAGGCCAGCTGAGCCAGCGGGAGCTGAGGTCAGCGGCTATTAATCATCTGTCTAAGTCTGCAGGGCTTTATCAGATAATTATAGTTATAAGTACATTTATATCACAAAACATGTGGTAAAGCTGCAAAGGATTAAGCCCTAACACAATCTGCACTGACATTAAAAAAAATACAGATAGATGATAAATCATAAAGCAAACACTTTAGAAAACCATGCCATTCATTACTGGGCATTCCGGAATTATCTTTTATATTATTTCCATGAATATTTAGAACCCTACAGAGCCTTAGACTACCTTCCCTCTTCCCCCTAATTTTCCAATGAGTTGTAGAAATAGCAAGTATAGTCATCATTCGAAAGATTAGTTATTGACTCCATCCATATAAACAGACAACTAGAAAGTAATCACAGCTTATTTTATAAAAACCCACTTCTGAGTAAAAATACCTTGAGCTGTTCTGAAGAATCTACATAAACACAAACATAGATGTGCCTAAAGGACAGCTCTAAACCCCACAAACCAAGAGAAGGCCTTTCAAAATAAATGACTTAAGGCTGCAAACAGCATCCATTTTGCTCCATCTGGCAGTGAGTTCACCTGCTAGAAAACACTTCTCGACATGAATGAACTGTGAAATTGTCTCCTCCTACCCAGCACTCCTCTAAATTGTATTAGATGATGTTAGCCATTTCTGCACCTTGTCATTGAGGCTGTCGGCGCCCCAAAAGGCAATGTGGGTGGACACGGGAGGCAAGGGCCCAGCATTTGAGATGCTGCCTAAATGTCAGTCAGTACGTCAGGAAAAAACAGTGGGAAATATCACACGCATGCCTCACAATGCAGGGGGAAAGGGCTTTGCTGGAAATCTAGACACGCGAGGGATTATGATGAGGCGAACCCTGAGTATTTCAATTCCTTGACTGTAAACACTCAGGCAGCGGTTACCTTTGGGTCTCACCTCTACCCAGCGGCAAGCACACCACCCTGAGTGTAAGTGAATTCTTTTACTCCGAGGAAAACAATGTATGAATATATGCAGAGTTTTAGCTATTTTCATCCTAGTCAACTCTCCAAAACCCAAATTTGCCTGCTTTGTGGATGCACACTATCTGTAACTTTAATCATAAATGCAGAAAACTATGAAGTTAATCATGTTTGAGAAATAAAAATCTTTTCGGAATAAAATGTAAATGAAAGACTTTGGGGATATGGTTGTTCTGTTACATTAATGAAGCTAATTGAAAGTTGACTCTCAATAAGTATGGATGTGGGTTATGAGTTATATACTTTAAAAATCTTAGGTCTCTGGGTAGTGCAGATATTTCACCGAAGCTAACATGGCCATTTTAGCTCCCAAAGGCATCGTCTGCTCTCCTCTCGACGGACCTGCACGTGCTCGAGTCCCCGTCACCATCTGGCTTGCATTGCTGTGATCACAGCCACACTTAACTCAGGGATCAGAGCCCCCTGCTTTTCATTTTTGTTCAGGGCCTCTGTGCGCTGAACTTTCAGTCCAAGATTCAGGTTAGGTGCTTGTTTATCCGGAGGCAGACTTAGAGACTTATCTTTTCATTTTAAAATATTTTTTCTCATCTTCATTATCAGTATCTTTTAACTTTAAAATTTAATTTTAAAGTTTTGTATTTTAGAGTCTAAAACAAGGTATACTATTTGTAAGAAATATAACAAATACAAATCTTAAGAAGAATCATAGCTTTCAATTTTATTACATTATGTGTATTACATGATTCAATTTATCCCATTTTATATGATGATCTACGCTGACCTCGTAATTTTATCATCTTTTTTATTTATGGCCTAATAATGCCTTTCTGCCAGTTCTCCAAGCTGCTGAATTTATGAGCCAAGAGCCAAGCAATGCAATCTTCAGGTTTCCTGAACAGCTATATAATACTGTTCCAGAGAACTGGTGGATAACCTGCTGGCAAATGGGATCAATGGCATTTTATGTACTGCTCTAGAATTCGGATTTTAATTTTATCATGTAAAAATGTAAATTAATTTTTCTTAAATGAATGAACATTTAATTGGTTAAATAAAAATATACTATCTAGTTAGTGAATTTTCTTATATTCTATCTTTGAGAATTAAATTTTAAATGAGATATTTAAAGTCACATACTACCACATCTAAGTATTAATTAATTCTGTGTAGGGTAGTGTTCCCTTCAATAGTGGAATTGGTTTTCATATGTAACATGTATAATGAGTGTCATCGAAGTCATAGAATCTAAAGCTTGGAATGACTTCCAAAAGCATGTAACTCAAATCCTTTCTATGACACATGAGAGTGTTCGTATTATTAGACCAGGACTGGACAGATTGAGAGGCTTGTCTGAGATCATTTACTGGGTTGGCAGCAGAATTAGGATGAGAATTAGGGTCCTTTTCTCCTTTTACTGAAACAAAAGGTTCTACTTTTTAATATGTTTTATTATCACTTTCATTTGTTCAGACTGCAAATTGTGACTTTGTTATAATTTGGACCTAAGTTGGATTTCCAGTTACCTTGAAAGTTTACTCATATATAGAAGAAGAGTTTGTTAGTCAAATCTAGATGAGCTGCATGATTGCAGGGGACATATTCACATATCAAGGGATAACTGATTTTCACTATGTTAAAACACCTTTTACATATACTAGAATTACAATCTCACTTTTGAACCTATTATTGTATTTATTTATGGTAGTGAAAATTCCCCCTACTAGATAACATGAAAAAATGACCAGATCAAGTGTATAGACCAGGAATGCTTAGAAGAGATCACTGAATTTTACTCTACCTATGTCATGAATATTCTGTAAACTGTGGGTGGTCCCCTGGCAGCCATGTGAGCTTTGCATGCCTCTGATTTGCCGCTCATTGCTGATCAGACCAGAAGTGGTTACTTGGCCCAAGCTACATCCATCACATTCTCCTAGCCTGCCAGCTTCAGCATGTATTTTGAATTGTAATATGTAAACTCAAGAGCTGTCAGACAGCCGTGTGACTGGGAAGCAGAGAAAGCTGGTGCTCAGGGAGGAATGACACCGACTGGAGGGTGCAAGTTTCAGGCTCCTCCTGAGAACTGGTTGCCTTTGGGTGCCAGAAGATAGCCTATATTCTTATTGCACAAATCTCTCCTGTCTGTATGTCTGTCTGTCTCTTTTAATATTAGCTAAGTTGTTTTTGATACATGCAATCAATGAGTCTAACTCAGACACTCTGTAGTAGATACCTGGGAGCCAGAGCGATGTGCTATGGTCGGTGTTCTGGCCCATCCCATGGGACAAACCACAGTACAGGTGAAAGAGCTTGATAATAAGATGCATTTGGATAAGAGATGCATTATAAATAACTAAGACCTTGTGTGTGAAGCTCAAGATGGGCTGATTTTTAATAAATTCCTAATATACAATAAATAGTAATAAAGTAATACTGATTTATATAGAAACACTAGCTTATTTAGCTATTTATTAGAAAGCCGTATACTACATGTATTTTGAAACTGAAATTCAGATTTCCTTGTCCCTAATGAGCCTGAAATAATGAGGTTTTTCTATATCGACAAATGACTCATATGTCATGACATTTTTAGAATAATGAAATAATTTTGAGATTATGAAATTCTGACATGACAAAAGAAGAGAACAGCCACTTAAACTTGTAAAGCTATTTTGATAAATTTAAAGGTGCCAGGTAAGATAAAAAAGATTTATGCCTAAAATGTACTAAACATCAAATACCTATTAAAACTCTATATAAGCAAATAGAGTAATAATGAATAAATTAATACTTAAAGAAAGCTTGCTATGTGCCAGGAACTGTGCTAAGAATTTTTCATGTATTCATTCACTTGACTCTCCCCAAAACACTATGAGGAAATTATGATGCCTGACAGTGAGTTAGATGACTTGCCCAATGTCCCACAGTTGGTAAAAGGCAGGGGTGCTAGTTAAACGCAGGTAAGATGTTGTTAACCACTACACCACAGTCTGAATAAGAAAAGTAGACTGAACTAAGACTTCTAAAAAAGAGAAATAACTTGGGAAAGTTCTTTGGATGTTTTGAAAAAACAATTTCATGAAACCAAGAAAAATGCATAACCTTCTAATGAATCTTTGAACAAGGAATTTAGATTATTAATGATTCTTACCGGGGGTCAGAGGGAGAAGGTGGGTTCATTTCTTTCTGATAGTGCCGACCTTGGTTGACAGGCTGTAAGAGACAAAACATCTGTGAGTCACTAATCAGCATCATGTGCTTTACATATACTCTCACTGGCACTCTCACTGCAATTTCCCCCTGAGAAGCAATCTGCAAGAAGGGGCTAGCTTATTTTATAGAAGGGTTGAAGGCTGTTTGGGAGATCAAGCTAGTAACAAGGTGACGTTTATCAGAAAACACAGGTCATTTTAACGGCTGGTCACTGGACGAGAGGGCATCGCTGGTGTAATCAAAGATCCTGGAGGAATCTTCCTCCTCTCGGGACTTTATGTTGTTAACATTGGTTGATGTTCCCAGATACAGCAAAACAAAACAAGATATCTTGTTGAATTAATGCTGCATAGCAAGTACAGGCAATAACCTAGAGATGGGGCATGTAGAATATATATTTATATCTCAGCGTTGCTCAGTTTGCAAGGAGAACTTCCGCCTTCATTAATGGAATTACACATGTAAATCTTAGATCAAGGTGGTCATTTTCCCCAAGTGTATATAATAAAACCTCAAGCATCAATCAATGAGCTGAAAAAGGCGATGCCAATACCCAACAAAAATGTGGAATCTCAATCGCCCCCCTCAACAAGAAACCTTGAAGTTACTGTCTATTTCAAAACAACCACATCCCATGTAAGGCTTAACTTGCCTCCATTGGAATTTGATGTTTTTCATTTGTTCTAGATAGGAAAAAATTCCCTTAGGCCTCATACAAATCCTGCTTTCTAACATCAGCTCAAAGTATTTTTCCTTTGTGATTAACGACCATGTGATTGAATATGAAAATAATTTTTAACATTCTCATTTTATTATGAGCTAGAATTTGGTATATATTTTTGAAATGCACTTAAGGCGCTGCAGTTAGTTCCTTACCCAGTGGGGGGCGTTAATGTTTCTCACCCATAACATGACCCCATAGCACTGACACCAACCGAGAAAAACTCTGTGGCCATGGTGCCTGTACATATAGAGCATACATTGCTTATTTTCCACATATTCCTTATTTTAATGGGTCCTAAAATATTAATGACATGGGTGATGGGAATTCTTCCTCTATAAATAATGTCTTGGAAGTGTTCCTTTAATTTAAATCAAACACCCGATATGATGATCACAGCCACTTAGCAGGACTCTCCGTGATGCACCATGAATTTAAATGTGCTCAGATACTTTGGTAATTGAACCAATATCAATGCATCACCATTTCAGTAATAAGAAACCACCGGGAGACCAGTGGGAGGAAAAGCATGTCATAAGACGTATTTGATCTCACTAGAGAAATAAGGCCTTTAGCAATTTGCAAGTGAAACTTAGTTCTATGACTTAGGCTTTATTATTTCGCAGCAAAAAAGGATTAGCACGCGAAGTGCCTAACAGGTTCTCTAGACCAACTCACACTGGGGCAGAGATCCTCTCGATAAAGCCTGGTATTCCAGAGTTCAGCCGGACTCGGGCCTCCAGCGAGTGGACCTCTGCCTATTACTTTCAGAGGCACTTCCATAACTCTCTAAGCATCACAGTCCTCATATTCAGCCAGATTTCTATTTGCTTAATTTTATACATTAATTCTACTCCCTTATTTCAAATGCCTTACTCCGTGCTCTGGAGACCAGAGATGGCTACAGAATCCTATCTCGTTTGCGATGCAGCTGTCACTCAGGCTGCACAGCGTGGCCCTTTCCATGCCTGCTCATGTTTATATCAAATAGATCCAGTGATACATGGAATAATTATTAACATAATTAATAAAAGATTCCCACTTATAATGATTTTTAAGTGTTAGAAGACCAAAAAAAAAAACCAAAACAAAAAACCACTGGGAACGTTTCAAAGTAGTAAGGATTATAGGCATGAATAGATAGAAAGGCAAACAAAAATATTCACTTGAAATAACTGCAGGCAATGTAAGTTGGTCTGAATAGCTGATTCCTTAATTTGTACTACTGAAAACTAATGACCAAGTTGTTACTCAAAAATATTTTATTCAATGACCAACTTAATAACAGCACAGCATGGCAGAGCATTCTGACTTACACACGTAGCGGCTACAGATGGACGTATCAGCCCCACTGCTAACGGCCCAGTTGGGGAAGGTGCCAGTGAGGCTGCACGAAGCTGGGGGGCATGCCAGCCAGGAAACAGTGGAGCCATCATTTGAAACGAGGCCGTCTGACCTCAGCCTACCCTCAAACCACTAGAGTATGGTCCTTAATCCAGCTGGGGTTCACCTGGAGTGCCAAATATCTAAATTTTTGAATAACAAATATGCCAAACTCAGTTCAGTTTACACCAGGAAAAAAAAAGAAGTGGTTCTGAAATACATTTATTTGAAATATATAAGATTACCTCCTTACCATAAATTAAATTCACTTGATTTCATTCTTATGATATGCTACTCTATATTTAAAGAAAATAAGTTTTGCTACATTGCTAAATTTGGGACAAATATAAGATGTAATAGACAATACTTTGAGGATGAGGAAAGTTTATTTCACAAGGTGACTTTCAAAGTCACTGAACATGAACGTCTCGCACGTTTCAGTATTTTCTCCCGACGGCTCAGATACTGCACTGACTCTAATGTCAGTTTTCGTGTATCACTTCTATTGTGGCACAAGACGTCCGGCAGCTTAGCACAATCAACTACTTACCTTTTTAGTTTGGGAGAATTAAAAGAAAACTCATTACACCTAAAGACAGCTGAGAAGTTAATGAATCTGTAGATCAGAACACATTGAGACCTATGAGGGCCTGAAACGCCAATGTATTATATATTATATATCGGACACACAGCAGCCAGCAGTCATCATGTAAAATGCTGATATGCTGATGGGCAAAGAAATGGAAGGGATCCAAGAAACTCGGGACCTCGTCCTTTTGGTGGCGCTGTTGCTTTGCACTAGTGTCAGGAAAACCGGCAGTCACATAAAATTAACTACCACTGAGCACAAAAGAATTTTTGCTTTTCCACGATCAAGCAGCTAGAAATTTGGGGGTGAGGGAGAGAAGGAAAGGCTAACTAAAAGAACAGGAGATAAGATAATCCTGTCATGTTAAAAGGTAAAGAAAATATTTTCATGTTGTTATGTAAAAACCTATAAAAATGGCAAAAATGTTGCAAGATTAATCAAGACCGTAAATAACTTGTCTGAGAACCTCACCATATGCTTGCAATTTTATTAACTGCATTTTGCCTCGTTTTCTTCCAAATATGCTCTGCAATGTGCCATTTGATGGCTGCATGCGATGAGTTTCTTCATTTTTACACCAGCTGAGGGACTAATGTACTTGGTGTTAGGTTATGGGAATTTCTTTTTTTTTTTATTTTTGTTTTTTTTTTTAGGTTATGGGAATTTCTAACTCAAAGGAATGGTGGCTTTGGGGCATCTGCTTACAGGGCAGGATGCATGTGAGGCAGGCTTTTCTGGAATCTAGGTTAGAGATGGGACAGAGACATACTAAATAATGAAATAATTTATTTGTAAAGGTCTGAGGGGGCCTGTCTGGATTCTAATGGTTAAGCTCACAGTACAAGTAGAACAACAGAACCTCTGCCCACCCTTATAGCCCTCAGTGGTCATAAAAAAGGGAGATGGCCTAGAAATCATTTCTGCTCACACAAGTGGCCCTTTGAGAAGAATCACTTTGGGGAGCATCAGAGTATAGTTAGCCTGAGCTACCTCTATTAGGTGCAGGACACATGCATTCCATGCTCTCATTCAGTTTTCACTGTGCCAGTCTGAGGAAGGCTCTGTATCATTCCCATTGTAAAGGTGATTGTGCCAGTAAATGGCAGAGCTGGGTATGAGCCCAGGTTGGCTGATGCAGAGTCTATATTTTGGTCACCACATGAAGCTGTCTCCATTAATAACTATCCTTTTTCTTAAAAAGAAACACACACACACATACACACACGATATGGTTTTGTTCTACTGTCAATCAAAATCCCTCACCAAAATAAAATTCACTTAAAACTCCCATTGTAACCAACTCCTAGTTCCCCTCCCAATGCTTGCCT
The DNA here is from genome assembly GCF_054644295.1 of Miniopterus natalensis. Taxonomy (NCBI): domain Eukaryota; kingdom Metazoa; phylum Chordata; class Mammalia; order Chiroptera; family Miniopteridae; genus Miniopterus; species Miniopterus natalensis. The sequence continues at coordinate 41,151,207 of NC_142095.1, forward strand.
GGGGCCCAGTTTATGACTAAATCTCATGAGGACTACTCCTAACAGAAACCCTCCAAAACTGATTACCTGTAGTTGTAAAGTATTGTTTTAACTGAATTTGGTTCTAAGAAACTTTGAAAAATTTATCTGTCAAAGGCCAGTAGATTTCTCAGCAGGCTTGATTTATTTAGCATGAGATGCCAACCAAAGTCAATCTGCTATGAGAAATAAGATTACATTTAACTACACTTTTAAATGACTAATTTACTACATCTAAACGCCTTTTAAACAGTACATATTGCTCTGAACTGTACAGAGGCTGAGGGAAGCTGAGTAAACACAATAGAATTTGCTAAGACTTCATTTTACCCTGTGGGCTTTCTGGTTCCAGACTGCACCGTGTGTGAAGTCCTTACGTAAAGATGCTAAACAGAATGTGACCAGACTAAATCTCCTTCTTAAACTATTGGTCATTAAGCCCTGTCCAGAGGGAGCTTTTTTCCTTTATGTGTATATATAATACCCATTTGTCAAATCTGGAATGTAAAATACTACCTGCATCATTCAGGATTTATTTAAGCAAAGAAAAGCTCATACTTATTTTGAAAATTTGATAACACTGCCTTATTTTAGGGTAAAAAAAGCAATCTTTTAATACTATTGATTGAATATTCAACCAGTGACTAACAACCAGCAGGGACCGAGTGTGACCCTGAGCCAGGCTCACGCTCAGTGTGGTCCTGCCTGCACGGAGCTCCCGGCCGGGTCTGGGGGATGCTCGGAATGATGGCTCCCTGATGTAGGTGCTGTCACTGAGCCCGGAGGTGGCAGGAACCCAGAGAAGGAGGAGGTAATTCTGGGCAGGGTGGCCGAGGGTCGGAAGGGCTTCGTGAAGCAGTGGCGTCGGAGTTGGGCCACAAGGGGTGCTGAGGAGAAGGGGATGGGGGGTCCCCAGGCACAGGGGGAGCAGGAGCGGCGGCATGACTGACATGCTCCCAGAGAGGCAGGGCGAGCTCGCGGTGCAGCCAGAGCGGAGCGCTTAGTTCTGTGTGCATGTTGGGTGGCAGGTGGGTGGTGATGTTGAGACAAGAGAAAGCTCATTTCAAGTCTGGTTCAAGGTGATGGGTTACCTTGTTGAAGGAGAGGCTCCACCCTCACCTCCACAGATTTACTTCTGTCGCTTTGCAAACTTGGAATTCCCTTCTCTCCCTTTCTACATGGTGAGTTTGCACTCACTCTGTTTTAAAAAAAATTAATTAGTTAATTAATTAATTTATGTTAATTCTCACCCAAGGATATTTTTTCCATTGATAGGAGAGACACACATTGAATTGGTTGCCTCCCACACGAGGGGATCGAACCTGCAACCCAGGTACGTGCCCTTGACCGGGAATCTAACCCTTGACCCTTTGGTGCTCAGGCCAAAGTTCTAACCACTGAGCCACACTGGCCAGGGCTGCACTCATTCTTAAACTCTGGTTTAGCTGTACCTGTTTCTGTGAAGCATCTCTGAAACCAACAGGTAGAATTAATGGTGCCTCTCGCTTGTTCCCAGAACTCTTTACTCTATCATCACTCACTACCCTGACGGACAGTGAGCTGGACTCTCTGCTTCCCTCCAATTTGGTAAACATCTCAAGGCTGGGTAAAGCTTTATTTGTATCCCCAGCATGGTCCACAGCATGCTGTACCGCTCAAAACAAAATGTGAAATGAATTAACATGAGAAAGATGAGCTAGGTTGTGGAGAGCCATCATAGAGAGATTCCTGGCTCTAGTGGCAGAAAGGAAAAGAAAGTATGTATCTCACAGTGAGGCCCGGAGAAGGGCTTCAGAAGACTGTGGAGCCAAGTCTTGTAGGATAAACAGGTACAAGGTACAAGGATATGTGTAGAGTGCATTTAGGGAATCACAACTGGGACTAAAGCATGGAGTGAAAGGTGGGGAGCAGTGAGAGAGGAGATCAGAGGGGGGCAGCTCTCAGATCATCGGGGGCCCTGTAGGTCACACTAAAGAGGGAACAGGGGGTTATGAAAGGGCTTTATGTAGGGAAGAGATAAAATCAGGTTTGGGCTTTAGAAAGATCACTAATGTTAATAATAATGATAATGAAAATGACCACTAATGTTAACTTATTAAATGCTTATTATGTCTTAGATACAGTGCCAAGTGCTTTTCCAAGGTCATAGCCTGGATGTGAGCCTTGGCAATCTGACTTCAGAGTAGATGCTCCTACCCATCAGGCTATTGCTTGCACTGGAGGTACAGAGGCTGTTGAAAGGATCTGCATAAACTCCAAGGTTATTTAAAGTGCCAAGGTTATGGTACATGTAGGGAGGGTTAGGAGGTAAAAGGAAGAGAGGACACTCAGGACGTGGAGACCAGTTGGGCATGGACAATGAAGGAGTGGGAAATGTCTTCCAAATTTCTGGTCTGAGCGCCAGCATGGACGGTGGCACCATCACCGAGCTACAAGAAAAGTGGGATATTATTGTGATAAGTTGTGAGTTCTTTTCTTGTTTCTTTTTCACGGCCCCTGTACAGCTTCTAGAGAGAAAGGCGTGAGCTCTCAGCAAGCCCACAGCGGTCCTTGTAAGCTGCTCTATTTAGACTCTCTAGGACAACAAGGTGCACGCGTTCATTAAGGAATGCAATTTTCCATTTGGTGACCGCTCCAGTATCGAAATAGACTGAACTTGATGCCGTAATAAACATATCTTATGAATACCAAAGCTAGGCTTTTCAATTATTTTCTCTGTCTAAGAAATAGACTGTTTTCAATTTCTCATTTGGTCAAATAGAGAGGTTATTAAGTTCCTTATCAATGACGTCTGTGGCTGAGAGGAGTGGTTGTCATGCATGAGGACTTCAGTCCTTGCCAGACAGGCCAGTGATGAGAACACTGTATCCAGGGCAACCAAGAGGTCAGCCTTTCAGTCCATAAATCATCATTCCTCAGCTTGCCCTTTATAATGCTAGTCTCCGAGCTACTCTGTGACAGAATGAGCTTGTTCAGGAGGCCACTGTTCTTTCTTTCTTTTGGTTTAAATGCCTGCTGAGGGATATTTTATAAGAAAGGCAATGTTTCAGTTCCATTGTAAACAGCGTTGGCAAAAATCTGCAGCTTACGCTGATGTTTTTAGCTCTGGCTGTTAGGATACTCTGAGTAACCAGTTTTTGCTAGGGGGGTAGATACTCTTTGGCACTAAGGCTGCTCCAGGCATTATGCATGCTTGGCCATTCCATTTAATGAGAGCACAATTAAGGCAAGAGAAACCGGCAGGGTGGGTGAGGGGAAGAGAAAGAACACTAATGAAGACTGAGCAGCACCTCTCCCTACCACACATGCCTCCTTAGAGCCAGTTTGAATCCCTCCTCCATGAAGACCTGCAAGTTCTTTCTGGAGCAGAAATCTCCTTCTGCCGGACTCTGGTAGCACTCATTTGACAACTGAGTCATGCATGGAGAAGTCACCGGATCGCAGTGGTCAGGAGCTCAGGCTCAGGCGTCAGGCCACACTAGTCCTGAATCACTGTACTCAGGGCCTCCATTTTCTCACCAGAAAATGGGAACGCACCAGTGCTCACCACACGGGACAGCAGTAAGGAGGAAGTTAGGTAACACCTGCCAGGCCTAGTGCCAGGGCCTCTGAGATTTTCAAGATTTACCAAGATGTAAATCTGGAAAACTGGAAAAAAACTGGCTTTAAAATTCAAAAAGAAAACTGTAAAATTAATAAATATTTAATGAAATACTTGATACATAAGTTATCCACTGTCAACTACACTTGAACTCAATCTTTATATATTTTAATACATTATGTAAATATGAAATGAATCAAAGTTACACAATTTTATATTTCCTTTCAAAAGCTTCTGGTAAAAGAGTTACATTTACTGTTGGACGAAAGTGTATTTTGATATGTTTGATCTGATGTTGAACGTAGCCTTATGTGTAAATGTTCCTCATGACTAGTCAGGTCTTAAACTGTCTCTAGGTGCTTAATAACCGTTGTTATAAAAATGATTTTATTCTTCTGCCTCACAGTATTTCTTGTGCTGTACAGGACTGTTTTGTCGAAGCTTCTGCCCTGTGTTTCCATTAAGACAGAAGATCCTCGAGGACAGTACTGTGGAGAATGGACTGAGTCAAAACCCTGGGCTCTGCTCTGGGGTCCAACGCCGACCAGGTGTGGAAGGGTGGGCCCAGGATTTTGTTCCTTCACCCAAAAAACAGGAAGACTGGGACCTGCTCCAACTCCTCTGCCATCCCTGTGAGGATGCGGGGACATATTAAAAGTGCTCTACCTGTATGAGCTTATAAATATAAGCCCTGAAGCATCTGCAGTGCCAATCATGGCCGTAGGCACAGGGATTCTACAGAAGGGCCTTTTCTGACTTGTATCCAAGCAATATTTAGAATATTTAGTCTCTTCCTCTCTTCATTCATTTAATAAATATCAACCCCTCCTATGTGCCAGGGCCTGTATGAGAAGCTGGGGATGCAATGGGATACATAGAATCTATAGTTAAATTAGTTTCTCTTTTTTTCTTTCGATGTATGGTTTTATACATCAACACACAATGAACATACATTATCTGAGGTTCGCTAAGACAATTTAAGAAAAATCAATGCCTCCGCACCTAAAAGGCTCTTTCAGACTGAGCTCTGAGCACTTCTCACAGGGAGTGTGCTCGGGTTGGCCCTGGTTTTCCCAGGCAAGGCCGTCAACGGAAACACAAAGCCCCGGACTCACAGGTGGCAGGCAGGAGTTCCAGGTGGTGGTGTCGTCGCTGCTGGTACTCATGCTGACATTACAGTTGTCGACCTGGGATGCGCTCAGGCCACGGGAAGCCCCGGTGTCCTCCAGATCTTCGCTCTGTTGGCGCCGCAGGCTGGCCAGCATTTGCAACTCGGATTCACTCATCTGGCTGGACTGATAGTTTCTCCAGTCATATTCCTGACCAAGGGAGCAAAAAGTGACAGAGCAAAGGTCACGGCCTTTCTGAATTTTACAGGATACCATCAAATGCTGCAGCCTCACCCCTTAGGTGGCTCCCCAGTGGCAGAGGCCACCCCCTCAACATGCCTTCAGAGCATGCCTGCCCTCCTGCCTCGCCTTGTCTCTGCTCCTGACGTGTCGGCCACACTGTGTGCTTCACGAAGATTCCCTAACGCATCAAGCTCACGCCCGCCTTGGAGCCTGTGTCCGTGCGCGTCCACCGGGCCCCGTCCGCAGTCTAACTCCGAGGTGTTTTTTCGGTCTCAAATTATGTTACTACCTTGTGGAAGCCTTTTCTGATAACCACACACTGGGGCAGCTCTTCCACATTACGGGCTCACATAGAGGCTTAAAGTGTTCGTTTTTAGCATCGATCACAACTGCAGTTATTGCTGGGCTTGGCCTTCACAGGCGGTCTCTGAGCGCTGCAAAGACTGTCTTACGCCCACTGTACTGTCCCTGGGTGATGCTCAGCCAGCATTTGAGGAGTAAGTAAACAAAAACTTAAAGCAGTTTTTTAAAAAAAAAAAGAAAAATCACTTCCCATTAAAATGCCCACCGTACAAGAAAATTGATGAGTTTCATCTTTGTCAAAATTATGAGCAAATACATTCAACATACAGTAAGATCGAGCATGACTAATGCTGATAAAAGCCATAAAATAAAATTTGACCTTAAGATGGGAACATGTGAGGTATGAAAGCCAGAAAGACCTCACAGCTACAATAAACACTCTTATTGACACGGACTTTACTACACATGCAATCTGTCAGGCACATTTATTCTTTAAAGAATCGTGCTACAAATCTTTAGAGGCTAATGTAAACTTTCTTTCACTGTACAAGGAAGGAATTGACATGTGGAATTTTTAAAACCTTTGCTTTCTTTCTGGCCCAAACCGAATTTGATAACAAATGTTAATTTCAACATTGCTAAAGTGTTAGCATCGTATATGAGCATTCTGATTTACACCCAGGCCATGCAGTCTCTAATAGGAGAGCTCATGAGTATTTAATATGCCTTGAGAGTTCTTGGGACAAAACAGACATCATGAGAAGGTGAACAAAATTTATATTCCAATGAAAAACACTGAAAAGAAAAAAGGGAAATAGAAATAATCCAAATTTAAAAGAAATAGTTGGGGGAGCAATAAACACAAGAAGAGATGCTCAGCATCACTGTCATTAGTGAAATACAGACCAACACCACAATGAGATACCACTTCACATGCACTAGGATTGTTATAATACGATAACCAGTGTCGGCGAGCGCATGCAGAAACTGGAATCCCCCAGCGCTGCTGGTGGGAATGTAAGATGTCACTTGACTTTGGGCTCAACAGTGATCAAGTGACTTGTCCTTCTGTCAAGAAATGGAAGGAAATGTTCTAATGTGTCAAGTAGGTATGTGACTTGGGCTTGTCATGGCCAGTGCATGTTTTTACAATGTAAAAGAAAATTTTATTTTCATTTTTACAATTTTTCTTAAGAAAAACCTTAATATGTAGTATGAGTAGGCCATCCATTCAATTTATTTATTTAATCCACAAGCCTATACTTAGCCTGAGGTACACCCCAGGTGCTAGGATGGAAAAACAAGAGAGAACAGGGCAGTGGTTAAGCCAGACAGACCCAGCCTGGGCCCTAGTTTTACATTTACCAACTGTACACGATTGGGCAAATCACCTAACCCCCTGTGCCTAGTTTCTTCACCTGCAAAATGGAACCATATATATACTCATGGAATTTTTGGTGGGCTAAATAAAATATTGTCTATCAAATGCTTAGCATAGTACCTGACAAACTAAGGGTCTTCAAACTTATGATCTGTACTTTTATCAGAAAGTGTTTGAATGTGTACCTTCTAATATATGGGTATTTATAAATTAAACACATGTACAACTATATAAAAATAGTATGTGCAGTAAAAAAAAACACATAAAAATTGAAATGAAAATGGTTAGGCTTAAAAAAAATAGAGGAAAATAGTTTAAAAATTTTCTTCCTGAAGCCCAATGGATTGTTTCTGACACATCTTCTAGGGTGAATACAATCCTCTTAGGCCACTGAGTTGGCAATCAATACATATGCTCCCTGTTATTATTCTTTCCTCCCATTTTCTCTGTCCCCCTCCATCCATCCCCAGTCTTTCATCCATTCTGTACTATGCTAAGACACACATCTGTCTTCGTGGAGTTCACAGTCTAGACAGGGAGGCATAAGAGTTATTCTAAAATGTACTGTGATCAACGCTACAACAGAGACATGTCTAAGAGGTAGCACAGCAGGACTAACTGCCCAGGACAATGAAAAAGCCTCACAGAAGTCCACAGTGGCTTTGATAGTAATTCAATTTACTGACAACTGGAGTGAGTGGCCTTCAGAGGGAGTGAACTCTCTCCACCACCGGCAGGGGTGAAGGAGAGGCTGGAATACTGAAGTAATCTGGTACGGTGCAAATGGGATGATTGGCTGATTCATTAACTTATTCCACAAATACTTACTGAGACCCTATTATGTGCCAGGAACTGTTGGTGCTAAGTTTGTGTAGAACTCTGTGCCTCCATAATTTTATTTCATACAACAGTAATAATGTATTCTGACAACACCCTGGAAGGGGCAGCCAAAAATGAGCTGAGCCAAAGAAGTGACTTTCTCTAGGGTCATGAGTAGAGAGCAACTGGTGGCAGAGACAGGTAATTAACTTAGTCCCCTGATACATTCTTGGTTTGCAGTCTCTTAAACCATATCGAAATCACCAGAAAGGCTAAATTATTCATTATGTTTTTTAAAAGGCTTGCAATAAAGTCTTCACATTAAAGTGGACTTCAGCACAAGATGTCATCTAACTAAATTATGCAACTGCTGAGAGGCAAAGTGCTTTATGTAATTCTATCTCTGGAAGGCTCAAAATACTATGTATGACCCAGTTTCATCTCAAAATATCCTTGTAGGAGAGAGGGGAGACTTTTCAATCAGGTGTTTTAGGAGCAAGGTGATGGGCTCAGGGCTATGTAATTCAGCGGTGCTCAGGTTCCGGGCAAGCCCTTCCGTCGTGAAGCCACTCAAGCCTGTTGTTTCTTCAGACTTCTTAGGCGCCTAAGGCAGTGAAGGTGCTAACACAAGTAAGATGTGGCCCCTGCTCTCACAGGCCTTACAGTCTAGTAGGACAAATAAGAGCTATCAAGAAATGAGCATAAAATAAGGTAGCACTTATGAGCTATAGTATTAATAATTAAACAGAACCCCGATAACGACTAAAAGGAAAACTAATAAGCTAATAACGAATCCTGCAAAATCATAAAACGTAACAAACAAAAACAACCGTTCAACAGGATGCACTTCGCCTAATCTCTCTTCTCCAGATTCTAAGACAGATTAGCTTAATGGATCAAACAGCGGCTTACCGAATTTTGTGGGCCTCAGATAGGAACTGTGGGTGACACAAGACTTAAGCCAAAACAAGACATGGCCATGGGTTAATAAGATCAGATGAAGGGCCTCATTCTATCCTACGAGGATGGGAGTGGAATAGAATTGGGAGAAAACTGGGTCGCTCTTCTCATTCCGGAGCCTGTAAAATCTCAGATTCTCCTTCTAAACCAGGTCTGCACTGTGACAGTGCCCGGCACCCGCGCATAGGGAACATCCAGTTGCAAAAACTCTTAGTGAAAGGTCTGCCAAGCAATCCCTGACTCTTTGAGTCCTTTCAGGTTACAGCAAGACTCAAAGGGGATGGCGGCCGTTATAACAGAGTAGAATACAAAAGGCGATGTGAGGAAAGGGAAATGTACCAAGTAGCCTGGCATTCAGAAAAGAGAGAGGTCACTTACAGGGTCAGTCAAGGCGTCAGAAGGAGGCTTAATCAAAATCTCATAAGACCGCTTCACTGCCCAAGTCTTACGAAAAATCTAAGATTCTACCAAAAGATAATCTTAACAGTGCCCGCATGGAGACTACGCAAATGCCCATGAACAGTAGGGTGGACAAATAGTGTGAGAGTCATACAGTGAAACACTATAGGCAATGAAATGAGTGATATATTGAATCTCACAAATAAAATGCTAAGTAAGAAAGTACACATTGGTGAAGCTAGTCTTGGGGGGCAGGGGTAGGCTGTGAGGGGACAGTGCCAGGAAGGGGAAGTGCCAGCTTCTGGGATGCTGGTATTCTCTTTTCTGATTGGGTGATGGTCACATGGGCTTGTTCAGTTAGTGAAACTTCATCAAAATATATGTTTACGATATGCATACTTCTCCAGGACCAACGAGAGCATAAAAGTCTAGGACTCAAAAAAGAGTTCCTGAAAAGTGGTTAGTTGTTAATCATTGGTGCTTACTCTGGACTGACTCAGTGGGGGAAAAACACATTTTGTAAATGTGGTTGGAGAGTCAGTATCACTGGTAGTTTAAGTTTGTATTTATTATTAAGAGTTTTGAAACTGTAATTAGAAAGTTTTGGAAGTTTTTTTGAAGCCCAGAATGACAGCAAGAAAAGTAGAAGTCCATTTTCCGAAGCTAATTTTAAACTTTAATTGGCATTTAATTTGAAGATTAATGTCCTCTCTATTGCTATTTGCAGACAGTGTTTAATTTCTACACTGACATTTTAAATAATGACTGCTGGTAAATTCATGTTCCAGGGCGACTCATTGCCAACTAGCACTCCATGAAGACCTGTTTCAACTCCTGAGCTACGCACCCCACACAAGAGTTTGTCCTGATTCACTGGGGATGCAGGTCCACCAACAATAAGAATGAAGAGAAGACAGAAACCACAGCATGAACTGTAAGTGACACATACTTGAGGCCATAACTCACTCACAATATATGGTAGCTTTCAGCATGTGTTTCTCCTGGCAGAGAGGTAAATCAAAACTTAAAGACCAAGCCACAGTACAACTTGAAAACCTTTGCTAAATTTAAGGGATGGAATTTACACGGCATAAATCAGGAGTCAGGCTGTTAGAGAGAACCAACTGGTTGGAATGTAGATCATGTTTTATGTCAGTGCCATTCGTGGGACCTAGGCTCACCCAGCTCCAGTGCCAGATATCTCTCACAAACATTTCCGCTGGAGGCCTGACACTCACAACCCCTGACTCAGTCCATACTTCACTATCTATGCACACTGAGCTCTTAAGAATGTCTCAGGTAGAGAATTCTTGGGTAATTAAATCCAAATAGTGGCAAAATTCCTTACAAAGAGAACTTTTTATCTCATATATGTGGGTCTCTCTTTTTGGGGGGAGACAAGAAAGGATTTTTCTTTAAAAAGATTTTTATATTGATATGCTATATTTGTATAGACTACACTTTTAATCTGTGACCTAAATAGAAATAAACATACCTCCATACATCTAGCCTTGGTAGTCGGCATGCTAATTTTCAGCAAGGATTCTGACAAATATAGCTGAACTCTTCTTATTAACCTAAAAGGGAGTTGATAAACAATTTGTATTTTTCCAGCACCTATTTTCTGAATTCAAAATACTCCCTGAGTTTAATAATAAACCACAGACTGGAAGGAAGCTAGTAAAATCGAACTGAACAGGTTTTATACTATATTCAAGGATATGCCCCCTACAAGGTGACTATAGCCTTGTACATGGGACAAGCACAGTAGCCGTTTAATAAAAGGTAGTTTAAAATATTCTTTAAAGAGCCTGGAGGAAACCAATTTCTGAGACTTCTCATAGAAATGAAGGTAGCAGAGGCAAGCCAGCTGGCGCGCTGGAGTGGGAAGATGGTAACCCTGAGCCTGGGCTGTTTGAGTCTGGCTGTGACACAGCGACGACAGGCCGACCAACACCTGCGCTGCTTCTGCGCACTAAACACTGCAGAGCTCCACGTGGAAACAGAAGTGAAGTTGCCACACGATCACAGAATTTGATCAGTGGCCTTCATTTCAGGGGTTGGGGGCGGGAGGGTATCCAGTGTGGCCCCAAAAAAACCACCACTGGCTTTTCTGGCCCAAACTCCCGGGTTTGACACTGCGCCGTCACTCCCTAGAGGTGACAAGCTAAGGCTCTCTGCTCCCCGTCTGTCTGTCAAGCAGGAACAGGGAAGGCGCTTGTGGAGACCACAGATACAGCGAGGGGCACTCTGTACAGGGCAAGTACCCCAGGTCCTTGAAGTCACACACAGATTCTTAATCAAAGGCCGCGATCTCAATGTGTTTAGCAAATAGCCTAGCGCCCGCTACGTAAGGATGCAAGCATGACTGGCTCCTATTTAAAATCAGGACACCAAGACACCAAAGAAGGCGGGTTTCCTCAATAACACCTGACTAGTAGGAGACATTAGGACACTGGAGAACTGACAGAGAATGTCAGAGTGTGTTGACGAATGCATTTTCATTGATTCACACTTCAGATCGTCTCTTAATTTTTGTGAAGTCTTTCTATCCGCAATTTCTGAAACGAATGAGGAGAAACTGCCCCTCATTAGAGTAACTGGCCCATTGCTTGCATACTTAGCTGCTCAGAAATAGAGATCTCAAAATGTCCTGGTGACATCTGCAATTCCATATCATCAGCCAAATTCTGGACCATAATTCCATTTGAAATTATCTTAACATTTTGCCTTGGCCAGCAACGACCTTAGACACTAGGTACAAAGAAAGTGAAAGGAACAAGCCGCTTGGTAGCATCAGCAGGCGTTTGGGTTGAAAAATATTTAAAAAGAAAGCAGAAGTCTAGGAGCAAGTTCTACCTGGGAAATTTCTATCCTAAATGCAAATACTTTTACTGGTAGCACAAATGTTATTTAATCTCCAAATTCTATAGCTTCAGCAATATGCCCAGCAGTACACAGACAGATAAAACTGAGATAATGGCCTTGTTTTTCAGAGAAAAGGAAAGAGTGCAGTTTTGAGAAAACATCAAATATCAGACTCTTTTCCAAACCTATTAATTGGTAGACCAACTGGTGTCCAATTTATTAAACAAAACATTCTTACCATGGTTATTATTATGGTTTATAAAATAAATGCTACTAGTCCTGCCCAAGTTCAATTCCCTCTACCAACCCTGCAGCTACCCATCTACAACTGCGCTCTGGGAACATGGTAGGCACACAGGAGGGCGGCCTCTGGGGAGTGACTGGAGAGACAGCATGTCCTATTTCTAAATATTTTTCTCTCTTCAATGTACTCCTGAGGAAGTATCAACGTGTAACCTGGCAGAACTGACCCATTAATTCACTCTGACATTAGCACTGGCTTCAACTATAAACAGAGACGCAGCACACTTACTGGACAGCACCTAGAACTGGTTTCTGGAGTCTTATTGCCTTTGAAAAGGTTTCATTTGCTTCAGCCTGCTAGCTATACTGGTTATATCTCTAACTACTCAGGGATAGGTAGCAGAAAATATCCTGTCGGATTATGGGCTGAGTGTTCTACATGTACTATCTCATTTAATACAACCCTATGGAATAAATATTCTTTTCTCCAAGTTTATAGAGAAGGTAACTGAGGCTTAAAGCGGTTAAGAAGCGTGTCCAAGGTCACGTAAGAAGCAGCGAACCAGGGCTCAGATCCAGGCCTGTCTGACCTGAGCTGGTGCTCTGAGCCATGGAGCCCACTGCTCTTGAGTTCTCGGTTTTGAAGAGTGAAAATGAAGATCCATGACACAGAGCCCTGTTTGGGGCAGGCCCTGGGTGGCAAAGGGGAGGGCTGCACACCAGGTGGCCCAGGGCAGGTGAGGCCAGCGGTGCCAGCGGTGGGAGCTGCTGAAGGAGGGACAGCCACCCCTAAGTGAACCTGCACAGGCGGGCAGGGCAAAGAGCATATGTCTAATGCACGGGGCAACCTCACCCCATGCAGGTGTTTCGCAACAATGCGGTATCGTTGGGGCTGTAGCCGGGGGTCAGGAAGACATTATGAATTCTTCAAACCATGGAGTATTGTTGGACTGACAGATGCAAAGGCACACTTGAGTGGCAAATTCAAAGACAGACAGATGGCTTCCCTTTGAACAAAGAGTATTATATTCCCTAGAAAATGCAGAACTTTATATGATGGAACAATGCTTTAAAAATCCTAAAAAAATTTACACATTCACTTTTCTCTAACTTTGTAGAGCACCAATTGCATAGAAGAGTAAAGTTTTCTTACTTTTAAAAAATATGATGCTAAATACGCCCTGCTCCAACACTGGGCTCAAGCTCCTCAGGAAGGCAGCACAACTCACCCTTCCTCATAAGCCAGCGTAAACTGCGTGGCAATTCATGGAAAATGTTTTCTCACATTATCCCACGGCCTAGAATATCTTTAAAAGTGTCCTTCTGTAATTCAGTTTTGATTAAAAAATGGAAATGTGAAAATTAAAAGTTACATATGAATCATTTTACAATTTTTTTCCTATAAAAAGTCACATTTTTTTTTTTTCTTTCCCAAAGAGAATACCTAGATCTGTAACTGGGAACTTACTCTTTCATTATGAAAATAACCATTCTTCAATAAGCTCAAACTTTTTCTGGAGCCACAAAGCCTGTCATATATAACTTTTTTTGTTTGTTTGTTTAAAGATGCACATAATGACATTTGTAGGTTTACAATGATTCATTCAAAATTGTTTGAATGCAATTATATATATGGAAATTTTAACTACCAGCTATCTAAATTGTTGCAATATTACCCAGAGGGCTGAACTTTTTTCTTAATTAAAAATATCTGAACTCTATTAAAATATGAATAAAACATTGCAAGGAAGGAGTTTACCAAGCAGCCAGCAAATCAATTTCAGTAAGCAGTCCTTAAGAACTACTAGCACCGCCCAGTCGGGCGTGGCTCAGCGACTGCGCATGGACCTAGGAACCAGGAGATGGAGGTTCAATTCCCGGGCAGGGCGCTTGCCCAGGTTTCCGGCTTGACCCCAGTTGGGGGCCTGCAGGAGGCAGCTGATCAATGACGACTCTCTCATCGCTGATGTTTCTATCTCTCTTCCTCTCTCTGAAATCAATCAAGATATATTAAAAAAATTAAAAAAATTACTAGTACCCTTCTGTAATGGGATTAGAAAGACAGTTGTCCTGTACCTTTTGTTTTTTTTTTAAAGAGCCTTTAATTTTCCTTTGTCATGAAGGTGCTTCATGTTGGCACATCGCAGGAGCTCAGGTTTTCAGTGGGGTGTCCACTTACAATTCCTGATTGCAGCACCTCCAATGGCTAAGTGGACGGTTCAGATCTGCCCGCAGTGATCCGCAGCCCAGTGAATGACATGACCATCCATCTGCCTGGTTGCTCGAGTTCCAAACCTAATGTCATCCTCGATTCCTCCTGTTTCCTCTTCCCTATACCCTGTCAGTCCTGCCTCTCGGATATGCCAGTAATCTGCCACTTCTCTGCATCTCCACTCTGAACGGCCAGAGAGATGCCTCAGCAGCTCCCCCGCTTCTGTTTCTGCCCTGTTGCATCCATTCTTGACACAGCTGGAGGAAACTTTTTGAATGTAAATGCCACTGCTTGCTTGAGGCCACCCTCCTCACCTTCTGTGATCTGGGCTCTGCTTACTCTCTGGCTCACCCTCTCCTACTTTCTCCCTGCCCGTGCGTCCCAGCTAATGGGCCTACTTTATTCCTCAAAAATATCCATTTCCGGAGCTCTCTACCCACTGTTCCTGACACCGAAAGCACTAGTCTCAGGTTCTTTGCATAGCTGGATTCTTCTTAAATTAACATCTCCACTCAAATGTTACCTATCCAGTTAGATAACACCTAAAGTGCCACCATTCTGCCCAACGCTGCCACTTCATTACATCACCCTGGTTTTATCTTCCTGCACCTTTATCATAGCTTACAATCATTTTATGCACTTGCTTGCTATTGTCTGTATCTACCAACAGAGAGAAGCCCCCTGAGGAGAGGGGCCTTATCTGTCTTGGTCAGTGTATCTCTAGCACCTGGGAGGACGTCTGGCCTGACAGGCGTTCACAGAAGAGGAGATTCTCTTACTTATCTCAGAAGTAGGCGCAGAATAGCTGTATCCCACCACCTGGAGTCCTTTATTTTGGAGACTCAGCTTAGGTGGCAGAAACCACCATCCATGTGCCAGTGCTCTACATAAAGGGACTACAGTGCTAGCCAGCCAAGGTCATTTCATACCTGCATTCATTTTAGTATCAGATGGACTTCTAGTCCCAGGATAACTCTCAACAGTTTCTTCTTGCATCAGTACATTTCCTATGAGTCATACCAGTAGAATCCTTGTAGGCCTTGCCGACTGAGCTCATCATGTCTGTGTTAGAAGTAAGTTCTGGGGCCACACTAGTCAAAGTATTAAGTCTTAAATATATTGAAAGAAAGAAAAGTTTTCCATTCAAATTAAATCCATTTGTGGAGGCAATCAGGTAAGAAAAAGAAATAAAAGATCCAGATTGGAAAGAAAGTAGAACTATATTTGCAACAACATGATCTTATATATAGAAAATCTTAAGGAATCACAAAAACACGGTTAGAACTAATGTTCAGCAAGGCAGCAAGATACAAAATCAATAGAAAAATCAATTGTATTACTACACACTAGCAATGAACAAGACAAAAGTGAAATTAAGAAAACAATTCCATTTACAATAGCATCAAAAAAGAATGAGATACTTAAGAATAAATTTTACAAAAAGAAGTGCAAGACTTGTACAATGAAAACTACAAAACATTGTTGAAAGAAATTAAAGACCCAAATGCACAGAAAAAAAACCCCATGCACTGGAAGGCTTACTACCATTAAGATGGCAATATTCTCCAGATTCCAGCTGCCTTGTGTTGTTTTTTTTTGCAGAAGTTGACAAGCTGATCCCCAAATTCATATGGAATGCAAGGGACACAGCATAGCAAAATCAGTCAAGAAAAGAAAGAATAAGTTGGAGGACTCATACTTCCTGATTGCAAAGCCTACTACAAAACTGGAGTGTGCTACTGCATGAGGATAGACACACACAGATCAACAGAGTAGAACTGAGAGGCAAGAAATAAACTCTAACATGTATAGTCAACAGATTTTCAAAAAGGGTGGCAAGACAATTCAATAAAAAAAAAGAAAGTCTTTCAACCAATGTTGCTGCCACAACTGGATATCCATATGCAAAACAATGTTGTTGAACTTTCAAACATATATAAAAATTAATTCAAAATGGATCATAGGACTAAATTTAAGAGCTAAAACTATAAAACTCTGAGAAAAAAACATAGGCGTAAATGTTCATGACCTTGGATTAGGCAAGGATATCTTACTTATAATACCAAAAGCACAAACAACAGAAATAATAAAACCAGACAAACTTGACTTCATCAAAATTAAACACTTCTGTGCTTCAAAGGATACCATCAAAAAAGGAAAAGACAATTTACAGAATGGAAAAAAATATTTGTATATCATGTAACTGACAAGAAACTTGTATCCAAACTCTTACAACTGAACAGTAAAAAGACAAATAACCCAACTTAAAAATAGGCAAAGGATTTGAATGGGCATTTCTCCAAAGGAGATATATAAATGGCTAATAGGCACATGAAACGATGCTCAGCATCTTTAGCCATCAGGGAAATGCAAACCACAAGCACAGTGAGATACCATACCATAGGATGGCTTAAATAAAAAAGTCAGACAATAAGAAGTATTGCTCAGGATATGGAGAACTGGACGCCCCAACTCCCATTGCTGGTGGGGATATAAGACGGCACAGCCATTTTGGAAAACAGTTTGGCAGTTTCTCACAAGTTAAATGTTAAGTTCCTTATGGACCAGCAATTCTACTCCTAGGTATGTACCAAGAGTTACTAACACATATGTCCACACAAGAACTTGCACGTGAGTGTTCATAGCAGCATCATCCATAATAGCTCCGAGGGGGAGACAACCAATGCCTATCAGCTGATAAATGAATAAGCCAATATGGCATATCCCAGTAATGAATTATTATTCAGGATATAAAAAGGAATATCCTGCTACCACATGGTTGAACCTTGAAAACATTAAGCTAAGTGAACGAAGTCAGACACAAGGCCACATACTGTATGATTTCACTTACATGAAATGTCCAGAAAAGGCAACTCCACAGGTACAAAAAGTAGACTGGCGGTTTCCAGGAGTTTAGGGGGACAGGGGAATGGGGAGTGACAGTGAATGAGTACTGAAGTGTGTCTGGGGTGAAAATGATTTAAAATTAGATAGCAGTGATGGTTGCACAACTTTGTGGATACACTAAAAAGGGGCTGAATTCTGTACTGTGCGAATCGAATCTCGGTAAGGTGGTCATTAAAAAGTCACCCCTGTGGGTTTCTGGGACCTGGGAAAATCCCTCTGTGCAGTTAGTACACACACAACACACTTTAGAGGACACGTTTCCACAGATTCTTACCCGCAAACATCAGGCGGAAAGTGGCGCTCATTAGAACCCTTTCACTATGACCACAAACCTCCTTCCAAATGGTGTGTCTGGAAGAACACTCCACTAGCACTGTGAATTCACTCTGGAGTGGGGCAGACTGCCGAGGCTCCAATAATTTTATATCCTATTAAACTGAGGTGATCACATCCACAAATTGAGCCATAGATTGTAGCAATCATGTGGGTTGCTAGAGATCAAATTTTATTAGTCTGAATTTTGACCCTGAGGTCAAAGCTCTCTGCACAAATGGGAAGCAATGCCTCTGGGCCTTTATCCCCTCAGCAGAGACCAAGCTCCTCTCCCTCTCATCCCTCTGAAGCCACTGCTCTGTCAGTGTCCTTGGCTGTAAAATGGATTAGTACCAGCTTAGAGGGCTCTGTGCAGAGCAGACATGGGTTAGGCTTGCGCTGTGAAACCTGCAATGAGCAGCTGTAAGGAGGGTCTCCTGGAAACTCTCTTATCCTAAAAGCTTCTTAAATGAAGAGAACGGGTGAGGAAAAGTCCCCTGCTCTCTCTCCTCTCATTATTCGTCGCTATTATCAGAGGGCACAATTTTTTAGGCAGTGGACTTTGCTGAGTGGCCAGGTACTTAAAGTCCATTTGTGCCTGAAGTTCCCAAGCTGATTTTGATGCTCTGGTTTTATTTCTAAAGGAAGATAAAAAAAATGGAAATAAACAATCTTTTGGGTACATAGGATGACAGATATGACCTAATGGAAGGTCATGGAGAAGGTGGAGTGGAATGCTTCTCCGAGACCTGCTCTGGTTGTTTCTGGCAGCCCAACATTGTAGAATAAATCTGTAAGCTTAGTTTATTGGCTGCATTCCAATTATTAGCACAACCAAAGGAAAAAATGACAGGACAACATCATTTGTTTTAGAAATATTTTCAAAACGAAAAACATGCAAAAACATTATTGACCACTTTTATCCTAAATCGCCATAAAACGAATCCATTTTCATCAGGTTATGCGATTTACTATTTTCTTACATGCACATATACACATATGCACACAAGCATGAGGAATAAAGAGAGGAAAATACATTTGTTTTCTTCTTGGATGTTTCTTAAAGAGAGACCATTGCTTTTATGTCCTAGCACATGTTCATGCAGAACAGTACGGTGGACACAGCCAGTGGTTCTAGACTCGGAAAATTTAGGTTCGAGCTGTGACTCCCGAGCCAACTGTTGTCCTGGAGCAAACTACAACTGCTCCGAACTGCAGTCTGCTCATCGGAGAAAAGGAGATGATAGCCTCTACCTCCCAGGGTCATCGTGAGGATTAAATGAGATGCTTCATGGAAGAAGGCTTGGCACAATCACTCACACGCACTAAATGTTTAAGAAATATCGGCTATTTCTATTTTGTTGCTGCTGATGAATGTGTCTGTTACCCATGCTAGGTAACAATAAATCCACTCTAAATTGCTTAGAAGATAATTGAACCAAAGTTTTACATTGGAACACATGTAGAATACTCAGGACGTGACAAATGAAGACAATCTCTAATGTTCAATCTCTAATGAATATAGGTGTCATTTGTCCCCCATAGCTCTAGTTCCTAAGCGCAGCTATGGGGGAAGTGAAGTAAGCAAAGGACTCACACAGGAAGAAAAAAATCAACCTGATGTGAATGTAGCCACCCAACTAGCCTAGGGATTTATTCCACGATGCTGCTTTACTGTTAACCTTCCCTCACACCATGTATTATTTGGGGAACTGCTGCAAAGAGACCAGAAGTGAATAGAATAATGGTGCTTTTATAGCTCCTAATGTACATTGTTATTGAAAATCTGTCAATTTTACTGGCAAGCCTTTGGCTCAAAAATAAGATCTTCATTTATAATTTGCAAGCAGTGATGACTAAAATAATGAGAAGTAACTGGGAAATAAAAAAAATAACTATTACGATAATTATCTCATTAAAAACACGAGGCATTCTATTATCGTTGGGATGTGCGATACTCTTTAACAGCTGCTGTTACTGAGCTAAAACACATCTGAATAGGAAAGAAAATACATTACTGATCACCCAAATGATGACAAATGGATGCTGCTGCGAATGAGCGTGAAGCGGGACAGAACAGCGGCACCGAGATGCACTGGCCGCCCGGGAGCCGGGCCGAGCCACTCACCGGGACGGCGGGACCCGGCCTCTGCGTCGCTGACATGTCCTTCAGGGAGGCTGGCACTCGGGCTGGGGGGTCCTCTGCCTTGGTAACGGGGTCTGGAGCTTCCTGAGAGGATTCGCTCCTTCTTCCAGGGGGAGACAGGCACGGCGCAGGCACCAGGCTCGATGGGCAGCTGTTGTCTCCTCTCCGCGGCGCCGAGGAGCTCTGGCTGTGCGGGGCCGCGGCCCCCGCGTGGGCGCCTTGCAGGTACTCCTTCCCCGCGGTGCTCCCTGACGGTAGCCGAGTTAGCCCTGAAGGACTAGCTGTTGGGCCCGGAGAAGCCTGGTCACTGTGGCTACCCTGCAAAGGGAACAAAGTGCAAATCATTTTGAGCCGAAATGTACAGGGAATAAGTAACTGATTAAAAAGTTCATATATTCTATGAATAAACCAAAATATATACATATATTTTATTTTATTCTGCAATTAAAAATATGGCCCGGCCGTCATGGCCCAGTGGTTGAGCATAGACCTAGGATCCAGGAGATCGCGGTTCAGTTCCCAGTCAGGGCACATGCCCGGGTTGCGGGCTTGATCCCCAGTAGAGGGCGTGCAGGAGGCAGCTGATCAATGACTCTCTCATCATTGATGTTTCTCTATCTCTCTCCCACTCCCTTTCTTTCTCTGAAATCAATGAAGACACATATATATATATATATATTTTTTTTTTTTAAAAAAAAGAGTTTCCAGACAAGAACCAGTATTACATGAAATGTTAAAGGTTCTTCTTTAAGAAGAAGAAAAATATATGAATAGTAGAATGTCAATGACTATATTTCAACAATTCCTTTAAATGTAGATGGGTTAAATGCTCCAATGAAAAGACAAAAGGTGGCTGAATGGATAACAAAAGGCCCTCACATGTGCTGCCTACGTGTCAGGTGAAAAGACACACAGATTAAAAGTAAAGGGATAGGAGGAGCTATTTCCTGCAAAGGGAAACAAACAAACAAATGAAAAGCTGGGAAGCTGGAGTAGCAACGCGCATAACCAGATGAAACAGACTTTAAAACAAAGGCTATAAGAAGAGACACAGAAGGACCCAGCAATTCCACTTCTGGGTATTTATTGGAATAATCCCAAAACAATTTGAAAAGATACATGGATCCACATGTTCACTGCAGCATTATTTACATTAGCCAAGATATGGAAGCAGTCTAAGTGTCCACCGATAGATGGCTGGAAGTATACAATGGAATATTACTCAGCCACAAAGGAAAATAAAATGTTGCCATCTGCAACAACATGGATGGACCTAGGGGTTATTATGCTAAGGGAATGAAGTCAGACAGAGAAAGGCAAACACCATAGGATTTCGCTTGTATATGGAATCTAAAGAACAAAATAAACAAACAAAACAGAAACAAACTCACAGATACAAAGAACGTTTTTTTAAAAAATATATCTTTATTGATTTCAGAGAGAGGAAAGGAGAGGGAGAGAGGGAGATAGAAACATCAATGACGAGAGAGTCAGTGATCGAGCCCGCAACCCAGGCATGTGCCCTGACCGGGAATCGAACCCCGATCGCCTGGATCCTAGGTCGACGCTCAACTGCTAAGCCACGCCTGGCCGGGCACAAAGAACATTTTGATGGTTGCCAGATGGGAAAGGGGTTCGAGGGCTGGGTGAAAAGGGAAGGGATTAAGAAGTACAAACTGGTAGTTACGAAATAGTCATGGAGATGTAAAGTACAGCAGAGGGAAAAGAGTCAACAGTACTATAAAAACTATGTGTGGTGTCAAATGGGTACTAGATTTATTGGGATGATCACTTTGTAAAGTTATAGAAATGTCTCATCATTGACTTGAAGCTAATATAATATTGTATGTCAAATGTAATTGAAAAATAAAAAAATATTAAAAAATAAATAAAGAAGATCAGGTCTTTTTGGAAAAAAAAAAGAGTGACTAAAAACGCCCACGTAGAGATATAAATCATTTGCTAAGACGCCCAGCTGTGTTTGCCTCTGGTCTGAGTAAGGCACATTTTTTTTTTTTTAAACCACTGAGTAACAAGAGAACATTAAACAATAGTCACTAAAATATATTCATTCCAAAGAATGTCTAACAAGTAGAGGTTTTGTAGGAAGTTACCTAAAACATCTAAGAATTGTATACTTTGATTTCCTGATAAGCTAACTCCATGGGAAGAGAAAGAACTAGAACGTATGGTATTTAGCATATTTAAGCAGGGAAATGCTACTCTGAAAACAAGTAGAAGCAAGTATTTTTGTCTTATATTATTATTCCAGGGCAGTTTCATTGTTTAAGAGTGGTGGATAAAAGAACGTATTTGGTGAAATAGTATTATTACATGAAAATTTCCATTATAAAAAGCATTTTTTCCCCTACAAGATATAAACCTCATTAAATATAATTATTGGGAAAGCTGAAAGTGAAAGCTAGAATTTTGCTACTATATAGTCCTGGGATTACTTCTAGGAAAGCAAAAATTTTAATTTTTAAAATTTGAGAAAGGGATTAAAAACATAAAGTCAATGGCCACAAAAGTAAATAATGGAAACACAAAATATATTACTATTTTAATTGGTAGATTTTCTGCTATAAAGTAAATTTAAAGGAAAAAACACACAAAAAACACTAATGTGATCATTGCTGATACTTGCCATGGTAGATTTTTCCAATTTGTCTTGTCTACTTAAATATATAATAAATAAATGGATGTTAAAATGATAAACTTAGAACAAAAAATATCAATAAAAACAGAGTAAATTTTAAAGATGCTACTTGATGTCTGCAAACGTGTATCTTATATTCGGTTTCAGTGAGCTATTTTCCCCACCCTTCCATTTACTGCCACGCAGAATCCATCAAACACCCAGTTACTTCCGAAGCTTGGCATTTTAAAACAAAATATTTGAGCGACTGATTAAACTGTTTAGTTTCTTCTTGAATGTCTGGCCACCATACACCCTCAACACACAGATCGCTGCCTAAGGCGGAATCTCCCTCCGGAGGAAGTGGGCGAAGAAAGGTGAGAGCCCGCGACAGGGGCCCGGGGCGGGAGAGGGCTTGATAACCCTCCCCCTGGAAGCGGCCCACCTGCCCGCGCGTGTTTCCCACCGTTCGGCCTCTCCCTTTCTTCCCCGTCGTGGGCTACGCTGTTGCTCCAGGCACTGCAGATGCTGGGAACATAAAGGCAGCCCAGAGCCCAATCAGGCCATCCGAGGACTTCTTCCTGAAGGCTACCCGGAGTCACAGAGTGATTTCAGGCAGAAGAATGTCTCAGTGGCACAAAATAGAAGGCATGGGTATGAGTTCGTGTGAATATTGTCTGTGGGATGTCTAGAGTGTTCTATGCAGGGAGTAGAAAGGGAGGCCAATGAGGAGATGATTAAATTGTTATAACCAGAAACAATGAGGCGGCCGGGTTAAGGCAATGGTGGTGATGGTGATGGTGATGGTGAAGGAGAGAGAAGCTGCTGACTTGAGGGTTCTGTGGAAGGCGGAGTAGGTGATACTCTGTGACTCTGGGAAGCTCTTACATGGAGTCTGAGATCTTTAATCCTGTCATGTTATAATTTTTCCTTCGTGTAGAAAGTACGTAGGATTAGCAGACAACAGGGATCTCAAGAAAGGAACACCCAGCTCTTAGAACCTCCCCTAGGAAACAGCTTGCCCATCTCTAGTAAAGAAAGAAGGCCACAGAGTGTCTAAGGATATTTTATGAATATTTCTTCGTGGTACTCAAGGTGGGCCTACCTTTTCTTTGGCTATGCTGGCTTGATCTTCTGATATATTTCTTTATAAATGATAAAGAAATTTTCCAGAGTCCCAGATAGGGTAAAGAACAGATGGTGAGTGGGTGCCGCTCCCTGGGCCCTTACACATAAGAAGGGTAAGAATATTTCCACACTTACAACAGGACTGCAGGCACTGGGCAACCCTCTCTGCTGTCACTGGGTGGACTTTTCTTTTACTGCCATTTTACGAACCTTGAGGACATTCATATGGTTGAAGAACCCTGCCTTCAGGCAGAAAATGGGAGAGTGCCAGAGACCTAAGCAATGCCCGCTGCCCCAAATTACTAGGGAATGCAGTGGTGACTCTTGCAGTTTTTGCTTCATAGAGATAAAAAAAGAATAAAAGTTTAGTTTTGTTTGGAGAAGGTAAAGGGAGAATATCAACATCCCCCAAGTCTTAGTTCTGAGAAGGTATGGGTAGAACTCAGATTTGTTTTTTTAAATTCAGTTTGGCTACTAGACAGCGCTCTATCTTCTCCAACTCTTTTTAAAATTCAGTTTTAATTTCCTATAATTGTTGTACACAATTGGCAGTGGGATTTCTGTGACCAAAAGACCTTCTACATATTCATTTCCACCATATTTTTATAATAAAAACATAAAAACATATACTGTGGATTTAAAACATTTTGGACCTAAAAATAAGCTGGATAAGTGAAAAAGGTATAATTATGACTTTTTGGGCCCAAATCTCTGGATCACCCTGGATTCCATTTTCTATATGACATAGGCAGAAATGAAGAGTTTTGCAATAAATATTACTTCAATAAATATTAAACTTCTGCTACGTGCAAGGCATTTTCTAAGCACTATGTAAGACACACAGGTATGAAGAACATGGACACTGCCCTTGAGAGAAATAAAGTCTAATAGCGGAGAGATACCAGATACCTACAAAGGTATTGATTTCACAAGGTGGAAGGGAGTAAATGAAATTTAAAAAGTTTCAGATGTACCGTGATGAGAATTTAGAGGAATGCATAGAAAACCAGATGTTGCTACATCATTTAAAAAACACTTTAAAAATCCATTTGATAGGAAGCCTATTTCTTGCACCTGTGGTGGGTCAAGTACAGCCTTTCTTCCTTTCAGTAGTTTACTCGGTTGTAAAATCCTTCTTTTGGCTTGGCACGAGCAGTGATTATATACACAGACATATTCATGAGTATGTATAAGGACATTTGTCTCCCATTTTTCCTAATGTGATGGGCCAAGAAATGGAGATGGGCCAGGGAGTGGACAGATGCAGCCGGTTCCCTGGTGAGCATTATCTTGGCTGTATTGCATTTCCACAGTAATACGTTTCCATGCTATTTTAAATATATGGAAAAGACAGACAACTTGAGAATCTGGACAGGGCACAGACAGCTAGCTTAACCACTAAATCTGGTTTATCCCAGATTCTGAAAAGAGAATTAGGATAAATGAGAAAGGCAAGATGATATATGAGCCTGATATTTTGATTTAAGTTGGGTCAGTCTCTCCTTTAGAGAGGAAATAGATGGAGAATATAAACTAGCATAGTATTTACCAGGAGTGGTATACTGGCAAACCCTATTCCTCTCTTAGCAATGCTCTGGCCTTACTGAAAAAGATGGTACAGGGATAGATGATGTTTATTGATCTCACATATGTAACTCATTTGGGCTCAACATGGTTTTGGGTTAATTTTTTCTATATAACATACATTTGTTATATGCATAAGAAGTTGGCTTACTATGATCTGATTGAAAAACAACCACTTTTCCCCCTTTGGTTTATGATTTAGCTACTGAAAACCTGCACAGCAATTGCATATAATTTGTCAGAGTAGTAAAGAAATTGTCAAGCCATTTTCACATTCCAATCATCTGTTCATCTGTTTTTCAGAAGAACAAATACAAAATGCTTTTGATTTAACTCGATGTATTTTTTTTAAAAGTCCCAAATCTCTTGAACTGTTTGTCTTCTGGGCTTAGAAGCATTTGTTTGTTAAATATTCAATCACGCCCCAGTGCCAGGAACATCAATAGAGTTCGCCTGATTAACTGCAGCACAGCATATGCAGGCTGAGGATGGGAATGATTTCCCCAAGGAGCCAGCACCTCCTCTGTGGAACTACTTTCTTACAAGGACATGCAGATGGGCATTTGGACGAGTTCTGGATGCACAAAACAGATTGTTCTTGCTGAGCTGCAATTTTAAAAGGATAATTTTAATGACTCTTGAGGGCCATCGACTTGGAGCAGATGGGACCCAGGCTCTTTGTATCACAACTTTAATGTTGAGTGAGTCAGGATCGAACCCTGTTTTCAGCCTTTGTAAAAGTGAATGATTGTATTTATTTATATTTCAATTGATGTTTTAATTCAGTCTACTGTAAATAATGTTTTATATAATATTCTTAAAAGTTCAGTAATAAGACACACCTGCTATATTCCAAACACATTTTGATGGCAACTCTGAATTTGTAATTGAGATCGAGTCAGCAGGGGTTTTCACTTTCGTCCACTGTTTTCATGACTAAATGTGTGAACTGACAGCACCTTTTAGTTGGACTGGCAGACAATAGAGATGATATAGGTTTATATTTCCAATGCCAACCAAAGAGCACAGTTATTTGCATAAATACAGCTGAAGATATTAGTCATAACAGAATGAAAAAACAATATCTTCTTTGATGATAGCAAGATCAACCATTCAAATGTATCTTAAATGTGCCCTGAACGAGACTTGAACCTGGGACCTCTTGGTCCATGGGTCGACGCTCAACCACTGAGCAACACCGGACGGCTCCTTCCCTATATTTTACAACACATAAATTGACAGTTAAAAGTTTTTAAAGGCCATGCAGAAATAAAAATAAATGAAATAGCTTAACTACCGAGTGCTAAAAAAATACCTTGAAAGCAACAATCCCAGTAAAACTGAGAGGAAAGACTAAAATGGTCCTTTAAATCTGTTGTTTGCAATCTTGTCCTTTAGGCTTCCACGGAGTCAGAGGGAGAGAAGATCTGAAAGCTCCCTAGCTTAGCCGAACACTATAAATAGTCAGTACACATAATTCATGTCCAAATATGGATAATTTTTGGCTCAAATGTTCCAATTTGGACTGTTATACAAGACAAATTACCTGTCCTTGCAAATATCTGCTTCAGTATGTGATATACAGCCAGAGTTTGGGGGGAAAATGACAGTATTTCTAAATAAAAAATTAAATTATGGGAGTAATAAAATATTACTATAAAGCTAACTATTTCAAGTTGCAAACCAGATGTATACACTCAGAGGCCACATTGAGACTAATGGCATAAGGTACAAATAGAGACGGTAATGGTAACAGGCTTTTTTCTTTCAGATGCTGCAATAGCGTGAAAGGCAGAGTGCTCTGTTTTGCTAGCTATTCTAAGATAATTCATTTTCCATGGCAGTCTTGATTTTCTAGCTCTCCACACAATA
The DNA here is from genome assembly GCF_054644295.1 of Miniopterus natalensis. NCBI lineage: Eukaryota > Metazoa > Chordata > Mammalia > Chiroptera > Miniopteridae > Miniopterus > Miniopterus natalensis. The sequence goes on from NC_142095.1 coordinate 41,177,950, forward strand.
TATTTCCATACTTTGCTTTTCAAATAGGATGTACAACTTCAAAATTAATTATCAGGAATATTAGTATGTATGACTGCCTAAAGAATAAGATAGGAACACATACAAAAAATTTGTACTTTTAAAAAAAATCCTCACCTGAGGGTATTTTTTCCACTGCTTTTTAGAGAGAGTGGAAGGGAGGTTGGAGAGAGAGAAACATGGATGTGAGACACATCTATTGGTTGCCTCCTGCACAAGCTCTGACTGGGGCGGGGGATCATACCTGCAACCCAGGCACTGCCCTTGGTCAGGAATCAAACCTGCAACCCTGTGGGAGCTGATGATCTAATTGCTGAGCCACACCGGCCAGGGCAAAAAATTTATACTTCTGAGGCTCTCGCACTAATGAAGATCCAAGATGTGAATTAATTATTTTAGAAACTTAAATTACAAAGACAATGTATCACTTAAAGCTTATTTTAATTAGCCTTTACTATCAGATGTGCTTTTCCTCTATCCTAATAACATGAGTTAATTTTGCCTAGTTAATATGCTATGGAATACATATAATTTCTCTTTAAAAATACTCAATGGTCTAACAGCAAATAAAGTCTTTTAACTACAAGTTATAAATTTCAGCATAATAAGTGATAAAATTATTGCTCATTCGTCCATTATTATTTATAACATAACATGTTTTTCGTAAGTATAATTATGTTACTCTAAGGATACAACATTCTCAAATAATTCAACTAATAGTAAGGATGCCTATATCAACTAAACTGATTTTTCTTAAAGACTACATGTAAATAAACAGTTTAAGTTTGGAATCCAATTTCCCATTGACTTACATAATTAATAAATGGGAGAAGTAATCTTATAAAAAAGAATTACAAGCCCCCCCCCCCCCCATGAACCAATCTGATAAAGAAGGGATCATTACAAATTCTAGAACTTGTTTAAACATGGCCTGGCATTTTTGTGGGTCATATTTTTGTATTTTAGTTTTTATCTTGTTATTGCCTCTAACAGCAAACCTCAGAGCTTGCATAATATGGCGAGGCTTCTGCCTCTCTCTGACTGTCATATTTAACAGGCTCCAAATAAAAGTAGGCCAGGGCAGGTGTTAGCAATGAGACGGTCCCACTACAGGCTCTAGCCACATGCTTCTGGTCATTCTGATGGTCATGGCACAGGGGTGACCAGTCAGAGCTTGGGTAATGCATGATAAATTTATTTTCATTTTTATGTAGTTGGTAATAAGTACATGTGTGCATAATAAATGTTGAAGGATGCCAGAAGTAGAGTAGCTGGTAGAAAAATAAAGTCATAAAGTAATAATATTTAAATATTCAGAACTAATATTCTTCATATTCCCATGAAGCTCTATGGCTTCTTCTCAAGGCTTATCCTCACCTTTTGTTACTGAAAAGGCAGTTTCCCCATAACACTTATCTCAAAGTTTTCCAGAGCACTGCCTTTTCTTACCTGTCATGAAATTTCCACATCACAGTGATTCTCTTGGGTGAGGTAAGAAAGATGGTGCTGTGGACATGGGAAGAGGATAGGTCTATCCAATTAATGAAATGGTATGAATTAATTTATCAGATTATCCAATTAATAATGTAGAAGAATTGACCACTGGAAGGGGGACAATACTAGATGCTGAAGACAAATGTCCATTTTACAGTTTTATAGCTTATGGTTATTTAGGGTGAAACAAAGATGTCCATAGCAACACTGAAAAGTCTGGCATCAAATGTACTATTTTAAGCATAAAGGAGTTTGTAGTAGGTTAATGTTTGGTATGACTGATAGCTTCATCACAATCAGAAGCAAGGGTATTATAAAAAAATGATCTCCCCATGCACTTTGCTACAGAAACTCATTAAAAGTTGAAAAAAACCATAATTACTGCCTGAACAATCTCCCCATATTCTCAACTGGCTCTGAAGGTAGAAGCTATGGATTTAATCTACATCCCACTGGCCAAAGGGGGATTCTTGATCACTTATAATTATTGAAACAAAGTTTTGTAAGCATACACAAGTTTTTCTAATTATTAATGTCTATAATTTCTGCATAGAAATGATTTGTATAATTCTACTAGACCAAAACTTGACTGTAATCTGCTTTTTAAGTATTTTTTCTAGAAAATATTGTCTATCATTTCAGAATAAAGCTAAAGAAATTTCACAAATAAATTCATTTCATATAGGGAAGAAAGAGTTATCACAATGTTCACTTATTAAATAAATGTTTCAGAACTATATTCAGTTTGGTTTTTAATAAGCTTTTAAAAAACTTTTTATGAATTTACTAATTTATAAGATATATTTATATTCTAAATAACTGCAAACAAAAACCTCCTGCAAGGCAAGTCCCAGAACTAATCCATGATTCATTATCTAAACTTTAATTGGCACAACTCTTGAAATTCTGGGACCATATGGAAAATAATGAGTCCTAATAGGTCTAAGGTGAAAGGATGGCAGGGGAGTAAGGAAGCCAGAAAACTGTCAATTCAGAATGCTTAGCAACCGCAACACCATTTCCCCAGAGATCTAGAACAATGTGTTCTCAATGTTTTACTGGTTTTGCTATCATAAAACTAAACCGCATATTATTTCTCATTCTATGAAACAACGCTTAAAATAAAAAGACAAAAACAAACCCAAAACTGGTTTCTATAATTAAAAATGAAATTGGCCGTTAATAAAAAAGGGGGGACAATTTAGAGTTACCATAACAACCTGAGGCAACTGTGGACTGACATTGCAATCTGCTGCATTTTTATAAATAGCAGTTGGTTTCCCCTCTTTCATTTAAACTAGTTTTAGTGCTTATTAGAGGTGATGGAACAACTGTGCTTTGAAACTATTTCACTCATCAAGCAGGTACCTCTTCGCTGCTGTCTCCGCCATAAAAGTCTTCTTCCAGGTGGGTCGCGCTGGAATCCTCTTTTAGATCCCAAGTAAATGGGCACCCCTCTGGGGACATATTCTGAGTCTTTCCGTGAGGTGCTGATCGTGGTCTTGACGAAAATGTGAAGATGTCCTTTGGAGCAATCTGGGCCTCCTGTGCCTGCTGGTCATGCCCACTGCCCTCGAGGGCCTCCAGCCACAGGTGGGAAGTGTGGCCCGAGTCATCACCCAGGGGAATGTGACCATCGCTTTCGGGAAATACCCATTCATCTGACATTTGGAAGAGATGACAAAAATCAGAGTAGTGTTCTGTAAGTGTTATTCCAGGCAGGCAGTCAGGTTAACATTTCTTGTTGTTGAAACAGATTTATTAAATAGCGCAAAGCCAAGGATGGCAATTTACCCACCACCTTGTAAGCTGACAAACATTTAACCCATCGATCAGGCCTAAAGCTCCGGGCACCTCACATGCACTTCCCTCACCATCTGAGCTCAAACCTGGCCAAGAAATCTATGTCTGAAATAATTACCACCTGTCTTGCAGCAAGTTCTTTATAGCACAGCTTCATTAATTTGACATTCCAGAGGGGGAAAATCTTCCAAATTTAAATGGCTGACTTACTAATATCTTCTTTTAACTGCAGAAGGACAGAGTGCTTAACAAGCCTCTTTAAACAAAGTATCTGGGCATTGTCTGGATTATAAATCCCGGAGGACAGGGAACCATGAAAAGGGTGACAGCCTTTTCTCTTCATTCAACCGATTAAAACAGGAAAATTCACAGACTAAACTGAGTAGACTTTTCAAGTAATAGTAAATCCACAGAAATACTTGTTAATGTGACTGGTAAATTCTGCTGGTGAAAAAGACCTTTATGTTTAATTTTAGGAGAGAATGTTTTGATAGGAATTTTTTTTTGCACACCATTATTTATTTTCTTTAAAAATACTTTATACTAGCCTGGCCCGTGTGGTGCAGTGGTTGAGTGTTGACCCATGCATGAGGATGTCACTGGTTCGATTCACGGTCAGGGCACATGCCTGGGTCTTGGCTCCATCCCAAGCAGGGGATGTGCAGGGGGCAGCCGATCCATGTTTCTATCTCTCCCTCTCCCTTCCTCTCTCTCTAAAGTCAATAAAAACATTTTAAAATACTATATACTACCACTTAGAAACATTTTAATCAAAACTTTAAAAAATTATAATCTTTTATTCAACACTGAGATAGATTTTTCTTTTTAAAATATATTTTTATTGATTTCAGAGAGAGGAAGGGAGAGGGAGAGAGAGAGAGAGAAACGTCAATGATGAGAGTCATTGATCGGCTGCCTCCTGCTCGCCCCCTGCTGGGGATCGAGCCCGCAACCCGGGCATGTGCCCTGACCGGGAATCGAACCTCGATCTCCTGGATCCTAGGTTGATGCTCAACAGCTGAGTCACGCCCGGCCGGGCTGAGACAGATTTTAAAACTAAGATCCAGGCAAGCTGGAAATGACAAATCTGTATAATGACATCATTAAAAGCATGCTTACTTTGTTCAGCATGACAGCAGAAAAGAGTTGAGCATTTTCTCTAACTTATTAGTCTATTTTTCTTGGAACTTACTTTTTTGCTGCACGATGTCAATGGTGAAAATCTTACTAAAATCTGTGTGGACATGGATATTTTACCCCCAACTCTTAATCCTATTATATTTATCACCACAAGAAAAGTATCCAAGAGATATGTAAGATTTGCTAACTTGAAACTTTAAAGCCTATGCTGCAAAAGCACAAGCAACAAACAAAAAGACCTTTAATAGAAATAACACTGATGACACAAATAAAATTGTATTCATCACCATTGTGCTCATCTGTTTCTTGGTCTAAGACTACCATTGCATAACAGAACTTGCCTATATGCAATGAATGCACCTTTCTTAGAGAAACTCTATTAGGGACAAGACTTGCATGTTTTCAGGAACAGAGTCTAAGTAAGTGGCCAAAGGCAGGCTGAACGTGCTTCACCTGGCCACCCTCGTGGGGATGTGGAGGGACCTGAGTCAGTGTCGCCGTGGGCAGGTGAAATGAACAGAGTCACTGGGCTGTCCTCTTTTGACAGCAAACCCCTTTGCATGGTGCTAACCACATAGCAGGTGCTTTGTAAACAAAGTAAATGCTTTAATAAAGGTTGAAAAAAATTACAAAAACCAATGTGTTGCATCACATTCATGGATATGTAAAAAAAAAACAGTAGCGGAAAAGATAACGGAATCTTCATTATGCAATTAAACAACTTGTCTGACCTACTGCCAAACATATTACTAACTGTCAAAAAGTCAAGGTAAAAGGACTGTTTTCGCCCCAAACAAACTCTAATTATCTCACTTCCACACGTGTTTTTGGAATTTGCAGTTTTACCTCAAATATTTCCATATCAATTGTAATGAATAATTTGGTGTGTTTTCTTAGGAAAATATGTAAATTACTGTGTAATCACAATATTGCAGCAAACAAGATAAATGCGAGAATGATCACCTAAACATCTAATTAGTTTTTCTACACAGTCAGATTTATGCTAGAGACACTAATTGCACCTAACATTTTAATGAAGGTTTCAACATTGCATAAATAAGACTGACAAACTACAAACAATGATAATTTATTTTCCTTTTTCCCTTGCTCGACAACAATTTGCAAAAAAAAAAACCCCAAGAAACAATCTGCCTCTGTGAAAGTACTGCGCGCCTGCTCGGCAAGATACGTTGACGAGCTCCATGCTCTAGGATGCTGCATCGCCATTGTGAGGAGGACTGAAGACATGCAGCATGCGATCAGCATGGGGAGGGGACAATGTCATGTGAAAACTTCAATATTTTAAACTTGTGTTCGCGACAGGGCAACCAGTGCATTAAAACTTGAAAATAAAAATGCTCTTTCATCCACTAAAGTCTGACATGAAATTGAGGTTAAAAGGAGATTTACAAAAGCAGATAGATTTTAGCAAATGGCTGCATCACGGCTTTTCAAAGTCACTGGGTCTGAACTATTTCCCACATGCAGATCTTATTAATTATGGACCGTTGTGGCATAATAAAGGCGCAGACCTGCTTCATCACAGGACCCGGGTGCCGGGGCGCGGGGCTGCGGTGCGGCTGCTCTTCGTTGGGACGCAGCGGTGAGAGTGGCTGCCGGATCTTCACTCCTGTCATTTCCTGAAGAGCTACCTTTATTACAATAAACATTTTCCGTTATATTACTTTTTTGATATTCATAAACATGAATTTTTGAGGAATGGTGTTAATTTGGTATACTTTTCTATATATTATTGTAAAGCAAGTTAGAGGTGACATTAGATTATATGCAGACCTTTTTTTCAGTAGAAAGTATCAAGATGAACTCAGCTGCATTTTTGTAGAGGCTCAAAATATAATTCCTGAATATATGCATGGGGACATTTTAGATTTAAGTTTTACAATATGTGATAAGAGGAATTCTAAAACCCATATAATTTTTAAAGGGTCTTATATTTTTCCCTTTGGTTCCACATAAAATGGAGTGTTTTCTTTAAATTACGATTCTTATTGGACTCTTTTAAACCAAGCTTTTTCCTTCAGCATCTTAAGAAAACAGGCCAGGCACTAATTACTGCAGAATTAATGTTTCTATCTACTGTTTTATAAAAATGATATGAAACCTGGCAAGCTGAACTGTGGCCTACTCAGAACCCTACATTTTTGAGAAATTATGCTAACAGATGTGTATATGATACATTCTGGGCTTGATTTAGGATAGACTAATGCATGTGTATACAAATCTACACATACATGCCCCAGATCCATTATTTAAACGGATACCTATAACAGCCACCTATATTACTGCTTGCAGAGTTGAAATTTCAACCTGCATGATATCAGATGGCAAGGAGTTCAAAGGGAGAGACAGCAAATGCAAAAACAATCTGAAAAGGGCTCAATGTAGAAAAAGAGACATAAATGAAACATGAAAAATTATGGGTTAAGTTAAATTTTAGTAAAGTCTACAGGCAGCCCATATTTGAAAAAATAATAACTTAAACGTATTCAGCCTTTGAGAGTACAAGCAGAAAGTCCTTTATTTCTGTGGTGCTGTCTATTTAATCCAGCAAATCTCTGTTAGGGCTCTAGAGCAATTCTTTTGCAGAAAATTTGATTTCCACAATCCCTGTAGGGCAGACATTTATATTTTAAATGAATTGGTTCGTAATCCTTTGAAATTTACAACCTGCAGGGAGAGGTTCCATTGCTCTGAATCACACACAGATATAAGATAGCAGCGAATCAGACCATACCGCTGGGGGTCTCTGTCCGTTCTCTGCTGGTGCTTTTTAACCGCAGTCTTCTCCTGTTATTATTCTTATCCGCTGATGGTTCTTGAGGGGGATGTGGGTGCATAATATGCAGATCAGCTGGAACATTTTCGTATCAAAGAACAAAAAGCCAGATCAGAAAGCACTGTATGGTTTGAAATAACTCAGAAAATATAATTATAGCTATAATGAGACTGCCCATGTACCATTTCGACATTATGTAAAGCTGTACCAAAACTTACTCCTTCCCAGAAAATAGGTGTTTATTCCTCTGCTAATATTAGGATTGTATCAGGCTTTCAAAATTACTAATACATTTTATTCATGTAATATAACCTTATAGAGAGCTAAGAGCAATCTGATTAATGTTAATCATGCCACATGCTATATTAAAAATATGAAAAATGAAACTGACAGCTAATACTGAAAAATTATTGCTTCCTTTAGAAGAGGAGGTATAGTTAAGCACAATGCAGTGAGAACTTAGAGGGTAGTTTCCAAAAGAACTCTGGAAGACCCAAAGAGGTTTGATATCAAACCTAAAGAATTCTTAAGTGTAATTTAATTCTGTAATAGTAATATTCATAGCAGCATTTAATATTTACCAAATGTTTAATTTCTTGGCACAGTATGATGTGCTTGACTGATTTTTTTCTCATTGAAGCCTCACAATGACCCATGAAGCAGCTGTTGTTGACCACTGCTACTGGCACCGGTAGTAACTGTATCCCCATTTTACAGATGAGGAAACCGAGGCTTACAGGGTTTAAGAAACTTCATCAAGGCCTCACAGACAGTGGCAGGGCCAGGACTGAATATCTATGTTATTCATTTCCTTACTCAGTTTTATACTCCATGGGAGATACAGTTTGTAACTGGGCTCATTAATTTCTAAATCAAATAAAATGAACCCAAATGCCTCCATGTCGACTCTAACAAAAGTTAGACAGGTAGGGGCGGAAAAACTGTCAGGAAGTGGGTTATGGTCTCAATTCTTTCTAATGATTATAGACTGCAAATCACTTTACCTCTCTGTTAACCCTGAACTCCCAATCTATAAAATGAGACGACGGGTTGTTTTAGTATCAATGAGAGAAGATAAACTTTACAAATGGGACAGACTGATTAAAAGATAAAATTAAGTTAAAAAAACTTAAAATGCACATGAAGCTCCCAAAATATAGTGAAAAAAGGGTGCCATATTATTTCCTTATCAGTCATCATAAAGTAAAAACACAAGGTACTATAGGAATTAGAAATAACAGAATAAATAGAATGCTCGATTGTAGAATATTATGCATATAAGAATTCTAAACATATTTCAATATCTATTATACCTTTCATTTTTAAGTGGCAATTGTCTGGACTTAAGATCTAGTCATAAATATAACTTCAGATTTATCTTAACAAGGACATTTGTCACTATTTTCAGTAGCTACCAATTGTTATGCATGATTCATTCTTACCACGAAGAGGTACAGTCAGCTTTATTTGGCGAATATTTTCTTTATCTCCTTGCTCCTCAGACTCAGATACCAGCACAGCTGACACTTCTGCATTGTTAACGCCCCTCTCTACTCTGGACAGCTGGCACGATCGGTTATTTTTGGACCCAACGGATCTTACTGTCTATAAGGAAAAGGAATTAATCTGCACATTTTAAAATACAGGAACTGCACTTATTCCTAGGATCTACATAGAAGAAATATTTAGACAAAGAGTGAGGAAAAACTAGAGGAAACGAGCAGATTAAATGTTGTTGGCAAGGGAAATGATGATGGAAAATTAGAAAGGAGAAAAATAATATGAGATAAAACAGAAGACAGGTCTCTTAGACATATAAATTAAAATGCACTTATTTGCTACACTCCACCTTTAGTGGGTAGGAGTTGCACCGAAAATCACTGTGTATGTCAGAAATTTACAGGAAATTAAAAGTAAAAACATAACATTTGAAAACCTGTTCATTGTAGGTGTCTGGTGATGACCCAACTCCTCCTTGAAGGAGACCACCAAGTGTGCTCACATATATTTACCTTTAAGTTTTGCGAACATATTTAATGAAAAGAATACTCAAAAATATTGTGTAGACATGACAAAAAGAAAACGGTTTTGAGGTTTTAGAAAGTCCAGAATTTCTGTTCAAAACTTATTCAAGCCTTCTGCTTTTGGCATGAAGTCTCTCAAGCCCGCCTCTCCCCTCCTCCCCCTCCAGCCAGCGGTGGGAGAAACCCTTCCCCTCCCGTGCCACTCACGTGTCGATGAGCTCTTAAACCTCGCTCCTACCTCACTCGATGTCCTCATGTTATTTCTTCTACCAGAGAGTGGAGGTGGCCCAAGAACCTTGGATCCAAAGGCGATATGACAAACATCTTGATTTTTACTGTTCCGCACACTGCCTGTTCCTCTGTTAAGGAACTGATCTGTTTTGTTAAAAGAAGGCAATAATAGCTCATTAATGGGTGTAATGGCACTTACTAAAAATGCAGATACTGGGGCCCAATATCAGATGGTCTATCAGATCTGTATAATTAGAATCTTGGGTGCTAAGGGGTGGAGGGTAGACAGAAATCTATAATTTTCTGTAATTTATCTATAATTTGCTGAAGTACCATAATCATTTGAGAACTACTACCACACATATTCTTCTTCAAAGAAAAAAAAAAAATGGAAAACTACTAAAAAATACATCTTATTTTTTCTTTAAGGGAATAACTGAAATAAAACTATTCAGCCTCAACTGAACAAGTATTTGCTTGAACACTCTCTCAGGCATTTCCTAGAGGTTGTCAGTGACACAAAATAGATAAGACATATTGCTTGCCCTCAGGGAGTCTGAAGGGAGGTGATAGTACAGGTAAATGTAACTATAACATAGGGCAGACCAGTGGGAATGAAGCATAAGTGACCTCTTGAATGGACCTTGAATGACTGATAAGAGTTCAGAAATAAGAGATGTAGGGTGTCTTTAGCAGGTGAAAGTGCCTGAATAAGGCATGGAAGAGCAAAAGGGTAGGGTATGCTTGGGGAAGAAAGAAATTACCAATTTAGCTGGAAAAACAGACTAGGGTTGCATTGCAAAGAGTCTTAAAATGCTAAGAGGCAATTCTAACTTGGTAGGCAATAGGGAATCACTGGAGTTTTGGGGGAGAAAGCGAGTCAACTGGTATCACCTCCAGGATTAGGCAGGTGTGCTTGCCAAACCCGGCTGCCTTTTCCTTTTGGGCACACAGCTAAATTACATTTCTGAGCCTTCCCTGCAGTTCCATGAACCAAGTGACTGAGTTGTGGTTAAGGGAATGTGAGAAGTGTAAACCAATTCCTGGCCCCTAAAACCTCCTGCCATAGTCCCCTGTGCTCTCTCTCCCCTCATCTCTTGACAAGATGCAGAAGACTCAGTGAAAGGCTTTAAGGCCCCAGAGGAGCCACTAGATGAAAGGAGCCTGGGTCTCTGAATGACCCTATAGAAGGCTGCCTAAGGAACCCTTGATTAGACCAGAACTATGGAGTTCTTTGTGACTGTAGTTAGCCTCCTCTGACTAATAAAGCAGGTGAGGGTGATGGTCCTTAACTCAACCTAGAAAACCTTCAGCTGTGCCCACCTGTGAGACAGGGCCAACTTGAATATTATGCCGCTGGTCCTGAGTGAGTCCACATTTGTCCTACAGTCCTGGACATTAAGAACTACTGGCCAAAAAATAAATACATAACTAAATAAAAAGAGCTTCCTCACATATCAATAAAAATAGAACATTACAACTGCATAAACAGTATTTCCAAACAAGCAACCATCGTTAAATTTCCCTCATCGGTTCACTCAGTTCTCTGTAATTGTTCTTCTGGTCAGTGAACTGCTTGCAAGAAGTCATCTGTTTTCAGACTAAAGGGCCCTAGAAACCCTGAATTAGTCCACTGGTGTGTGAAATTTGTCTAAGCTATGTCAACTTGGGAGTCTGTACCCAAGAGGCTTCACTGAAGTATCTATCAATAGTTCAAGATAGTACCACTGTAATTAACTAGGTATTAATAATAGAAAAGGAGCAAAGGGAAGGCCAAACATTATAAGAATGGCTATCTGGGGATCTTCACCAGGAGGCTGCAACTTTACACTCCCCAGGGAACCATCGACCCATTCCTTCTGCAGATCACTGGGGGAAGGGACTGGACAAAGGGGAGATGGGAGCATGCACAAAAAAGTCGGGATAACATAGGGAAGGTACCTGTCAGTCTATCCTGGAACAGAAATAATTGGCCAGAGGGGGTGAGGCCACTATAAGCCCACAAAACTTTGGAAATACATAATCCCCAGACAAAGGAGTTCACTCACTCTGGCTCTTGGCTCTTATGGCTCTCTTGCATTCCCCCGTGTTCCTAGAAGCTGCAAGGCCCATGGTCATGTGGACCCCACATGCAATGGACTGATGGAATGCAGGGGGGAGCACAAGCTAAGATAGCCTGATTCTGGATTAGACTGTGCAGATATGGAATGGAAATTCTGGGCAACGGCTTTAATCTTAGCTTTGCTGAAAGCAAAATGGAACTTTTTTCTGAGCAGGACAGAGGGAAGTGGCCTTCCTGACCAGGGCCTCTTCAATGTCTCAGAGACTCCTCAAACTGAAAACTTGGTCTAATGGAATGGTACCAAAATCCATTCAGTTTAAAAAGACAGAATAGAGGTGTCATCCTTGACACCTCCAACCTCTCCATATCCAATCCATGTCTACTTCTCTCCACCTTCTCCACCAGCAATGAAATCCAAGGGAGGGAAATGGGACCTTGGAAATTCAGGAGTTTAATTCCATAGAAATAAAGCTTTCTACACTATGTCCTCTTCCAGTGTGAGTCTCAGAAAATTCCTTTTCTCATGACATCACAAGAAGTCCACTCCCACCAGCGACCAGTGGGGACGAGGAGAGCTCCCTACAGATAACAAAAACAGCTGATCCTTTCCGTGAGTCTCTGAGGTTGTCCCTGAATGCACCAACTCTGGCCTGTAGCTTACAGCATAGCCTTCTAGCAAGCATCAGAATAAAACAGAAACCATCTGTAGATGACCCCCTTAGCTCAGGCTGCTGTAACAATACAATAGACTGAGGGGCAAGAGAACAGAAAAAGAAGAATAAAAGAGCGACTGGCCACTTTCTGTCTGACCTACTCCCCTGAAAACATTCCTCTAGTTAGCTAGCTGGTCTCAGTAATCTGTACTATGGAGCTGCAATTTTACATGTGGTGGAATTAAAAACTACTTTTCCATGCAATAGCAGGAGAAAAGGCATAAGCTTGTGATAATGTACCATACTTAGGAAGCTACACATATTTAGATCTGAATGGAGGCAATATGTGTGGGCATATGGATGCTTGGGGTCTGTTTTTGTTTGTAATAAATAGATGATGCTGAAGAGATGGGCACGGCCTAGGTTGCTGAATTGATCTGAGAGGTTTTGCTGGACAGAAGATCTGAGGTGGATGGCTAGGTGAGAAGATAAACTATTCCAATTTTCTTCAAATTCCTGAAGCCCTATTAGGTAGAAGATAGATTCCACTTGTCCAAATGGCAGAATCAGAATGAATGAGTAGGATTCAAGCAGTGACTTTTCTGTCACTTTGAAGGTGTTCAAGCAGAAGTCTGGAAAGCTAATCTGGATATTGTAAGGCAGATTCAGATATCAGATGCCTCCCTAATTTCTATCTGTAGCCCATGCTCTCCTCTGAACTCCATTCCTGTATGCAGTGGCCTTCTGGCCCAGGGCCTCTTCGATGTCTCAAAGGCACTTCAAACTGAAAGCTTGGTCTAATGAGTAGTACCAAATCCATCCAGTTTGAAAAGCTAGAACCTAGGTGTCACCCTGGACACCTCCATCCTCTCCATATCCAATCCATGCCTACTTCTCTCCACCTTCCCCACCAGCAATGCAATCCAAGCGACCATCATCCCTCTCCTGGAGGATTTCCAAGCCTCTCAAGTGATCTACTGTATCTACTCTGGCCCGTCCCATGCCTTCTCCAAAATACAGCCAGAGTGGTCTCCCTCAAACATAAATCTGATTGGGCCATTCACTTTCCTTACTTAAAACTTTTCAATGGCTTCCCTGCTGCTCTTAGGATTTTAAAAAAAGCCCTCAAAGTCAGCTGCAAAGATCTGCATGCTCTGCCTTCATTTCATCCCTCACACCCCTCACTTTCTCTCCCAGTAGACTGGCGGCCTCAGTTCCTCCTGCCTACCAGAGCATTTGCACATGCTGGTGCCCATGGCTAGAAGACTCTTTTCCTCCTGAAGACCGTCAGCTCATGTGTCACTTCCTCAGATAAGTCTTCCAGGACCTTTCTGACTAGGGTTAAGTCCCCCAGCATAGTTCCATAAACTTTCCCCCACATAACTTGTCAGAATTGCACTTTTACACGTTTACGGGTTTCTCTGCTAACGTGTGCTTCGGTAGATACAAACCCAGTGGCCTGCTTTGTCACCCCTAAATTTCTGGCACCTAGCCTGACACAGAGTAAGTACACAATAAATCCTTGCTGAGTAAAGTGAATGAATCATTAAATGTAATGGGTCAGAAGAGAAGTTGGATTAAATGGCTGTATATTTCTAACTATGATTAGAATTTCATTTTAAGAAAAATCCAACTGAAGGTTTTATGTGTAAATTGAGGAGGAAGACTGAACAGAACTGGACGACTGCCAGGATGTGGAGATGAGCGAGATGGGTCAACAATGAGCAAGACATTGATACGTGCATAACAGGTGTGTTTCTCAACGGCACCAGTGCCGTGGTACCACAGCCAGATGCCTATTCAGGTTATAGGTGAAATTTCATAGTGTTAACAAACAGACGTGGCTATGTGTGAATCTCTATTTTTTCTGGCTATTTACAAATATCCACTTAGAGTCAACAAAGCACTGTTAGTCTTTCAGGATCAATAACAGAAAGAGATGACACACAAACTCCAGGCCAACTGGAAAACTCTACTATAGACTCATCATTTGTACCTTTTGTGACCAGTAGCACAAATCCTAAACTATTGATTTTGTTCTCAAATGTGAGTTTCCCAGAAAGAAATAAGACACTGAGGGTACTGAAGGGCTGCATGGGATAAGGCACGGCCTAGATGGGAACTGTCAGTACTGGAAGAAGAGCCAGCCCCTCCTTTTTTTCTGGTGATGAGCACCACAAGGGCATGGGTATATCTTTCTGCTCAAACATCTTACAGTGGCAATTTCCTTGTTGTTGTTTTTTTCATATTCTTTATCTATATGCAGGTTCCCTCCAATGAAGTTCCTTTGAGTAGAAAGACCATTAATTTGGACTGTATGTACCCCCATCTGCTGACCCAGCATAGCACATGGTAGACAATGGACAGTCTCACCAAAATTGTGGATGGTACCCAAGATTAAAAAGAGGATTTCTGGGAGGAGGGAGTATTGAAAAACTCATACTGAAAAGGGTACAAACTTCAAGTATAAAGTAAGTTAGTCACGGGATGTAACGTACAGCGTGGCGACTATAGTTAGTACGGTACTGCATATTTGAACGTCGCTAAGCGAGTAGGCCTTAAAAGTCCTCATCACGAGACAAAAAATTTTTTTGTAACTATGTTAACTAGACATATCGTGGTAATTGTTTCACAACATGTGTAAATGTTAAATCATTACACTGCACACCTGAAACTAATATGTAGTGTTTATGTGAATTTATACCTCAATAAATTATTTTTTTTGAAAAACCGTACTGTCACAATTCCAGCTATAATTTTAACAGAATAAACATGTCAACTAGTTCATATTTATTTAATAAATTACAATTCCTAAGTACCTTGAATTTCTTAGAGGAATTTCTTGCTTAGCAGTAGTTATCCGGTGGATATTAAAGACATACCTAAACCTGATATGATCTAATCCCCTAAATCACAGAAAACTACCTTATTCTATATTTTTATAAGAGCATGTACTATAGGATTTCTCTAAAGAGTAATATACTACTGTGTATTTAAATTTAAATTTATTTTTTAACTTCTACAAATTTTAGTTCACTTTTTTCCCCCCACAAAGCAAAGTATGCCAATACTCCACTATTTAGTATCTCTTTAATGAAAACACCTTTTAAAACTTAGTACAATTAACACACACATTCTTAAAGACTGTTTTACTTTAATAATTCTGTTTATAATCATTAATTGTCATAATTATCTCTATAAACATGTATCATACTAGGTATCCATTATAATAGGGTCCTAATTAAAACCTACAAGGAAAAGTAATTTAGACCTTTGGTTTCTAAAATAAAAAGTAGAAGGGACAAAGTTTCTATAATGAGAAAAATCTTAAAAGAAAACTACAAGCCTTTTGAATTCTAAAAGGACTCTTTTTAAGTGCTGACATTAATATGCATAACATAAGGTTAAAATCAAGATTAGATTAAAGTCATGCTCTAGGCGGTTCATTTTCTTGAGTTTGTGGAAAATGAACTTGGTGTAGGTCAGAGATGTTACCATTAATTATTTTGCTATTTTACTGAGGGGTACATACCTTTGTAGTTAGATTATAAAACCTGAGGGTCTACTTTCTAATTGTCTTTTAGAAAAATAAACATTCATTTTTGTCTCAAGATACAATGTTGTAATTATTATAGTCATTTCAGTTTGCAGGGTTTTCAAAGCTTAACCAGAAAAACCTGCTGAATTTTCAACTCTAATCATTGAGGTTCATGCTTAAGACTTACATCTATTATCTAATAATCAAATCAGAATTAAACTTCTACCAGAATCCAGATTTTGAATTAGATTAATTTTTACTCTACAATATGTGCATTGGTATAAAGAATGGAAAGAATACAAAAGGCAGGCTTATCTCCTAGAGTGATATTATTTTAGACAAGGCACTTCACCTTCTATACCTCATCTCCTTCAGTCCTACGACCGGCGTAATAAGAGTACTTAAGTCGTGATTTTGTTAGATTACATGAAACATGCACATAACATGCTAAATACCATCCTTAGTAGGGCGTATATGCTTAGTAAACATAGAATTAATATCTTCCGTCTTGAATCGCATTTAATAGTTTGCCAAGCCCATTCCAATCATTTGTTCTCCCGGGCACTGAGCCAGGAGCGCGGCGGACACGGCACCTTCCCGGAGCCCACGGTCTCGGGGCAGGTGGCACAGCGAGCAATTCACAGATAACGACACGAGCACGCCTGGGACAAGAGCGACGAGGGGCGAGTTCAAAGGGCACAAGCGTGTTTATCAGAGGGCTGGCATCTAGCGTTGGGGTCGGGAAACGACATGCAACTCGACATTTCAAGGACAAGCACGACGATGCGTCCGGGACCCCTACGCACTTTCCAATCGCTGTGCGACGTCATCGCCATCGCACCTCCAGAGCTGAAGAAGCGGACTCACAGCGTGGGGGTGTCTGCCTGCACACGCGGGGCCGTGCCTCCTCACCGCGCAGGCGCGGCCCAGGCGCCCAGCAGGGCAGCACCGGGCATTCTTCCTACATCCGCTGACATCCACTATTCATTTGCCGGGCAGCTTTGTGAAAAACTTTTATATTGCTCTCTGAAAAGCGCTCTATTAACGATGATGTCAATTGATACCAGAACTTCATAAATATGATAATTAATGTATGTGATGAAGACTAATGGGGCTGATGAGGAACCAAGTATAGAACAAAACACCTAAGATCTTTTTTCAGAGAAAAGAAAGTGTGGGGTGGGGGAGGGACAAACTCAAGTGGCTTCAACGCCAGGCAGGTATCAGATGTGGGCGCATGCAGAATGTGGGGGTAACTGTGGCTGCTTTGAGAGTGCATGTCCTATGCAAAGGGTTTTAATTAAAAGCTTGTTTAGACCAGTCGGAGGACTGTTAGTCTGTAAACCCTGAATGTATCATGAAGAGACAAGTGTGTAGATAAATGACTAACACAGGAAAGGCCCTAGGTGAGCAAAATCATTTTTTAACTTCTGCAAATAATTAAAACCAGTATTTAGCCTTATCTCATTAATGAAAAGCTTAAGACATTTTTGAAAGGCAATAAAATCAAATTAAAAAGTAAAATTAGAATATCTCTTTCTCCTCTGAACTTGAGTAAAACCTTAGACAATGTAAGAACACCATCTGTGTGTTAAGGTAGGAAATGTCAACAGGATAAAAATAAAGTGTAACATATTACTATTCTTCACAAAGTCTTAATTTATTAAAAAGTTATAATTAGCCTAGTTTTTTTCTTTCCTTTTAATGACTAGAGAAGCATTTTTAGGGAAACAATTTTATCATCTCAAGAAAGCTTTCCACATAGTACAGCTTATATATAATATAGGCTTTGGCAGATAACTTCCATCATTTGGGCTCAGAAATACAAGTTTCCTATAAAACAAGAAGGCTCCCCAGAAGATGATGCTTAAGTGGTAGTGAGAAACGGCATCATGACGAGGGTGAGTAGGTAAGAGTGGGTCTGTGAGCCCAGACTGCCTGGTCAGCCCAGCTCTAGCGCTCACTAATTCCTTTATGTCTGCGGGCTCGGTTTCCTCATCTACAAAATGCTGATCATGATGACTTCTACATAAAGAAGTGTGTAGGAGGATTCAATGGGATACACTACGCGAGACGGTTAATTTTATGTGTGGCCTTGACTGGGCCACAGGGCACCCAGATTAAACCTCACGAGTGAGTGCGAGAGCGTTTTCGGACGAGATTACCATTTGAACCTGTAGGCTGAATAAAGCAGAGTGGCCTCCCCAGTGTGGATGGGCATCGCCCACTCTGTCCAGGGCCTGAGGAGAATAAAAAGGTGGAGGAAGGGGAACTTGACCTTTCTGCCTGACTCCCTGAGCTGGGGCACTGATTGGTCTTCTGCCCTCAGGCTGAGACTTTCACCATCAGCTCCCCTGGTTCTCAGACCTTCCGACTTTGACAGAAACTACAGCGCCAACTCTCCTGGGTCTCCCGCTTGCTGACTGCAGATCCTGGGACTTCTCAGTCTGTGTAATTGTGTGAGCCAATTCCTTATTATATGTCTGTCTGTCAATATATATGTGTATATATACTGTTCCCCCAAATGTATACACACTTTAACAGCTGATAAATCAACTTTGAAAATGAAATGTATTTTAATAAACACTGCCTTTATAATTATTCAAAGTGTGTGTATACATTTTTTGGGATACCCTAATTATATATACACACACACATATATACAAGGAGAACCTTGACCATTATAATATATAAAGGGTTTAGTGCTTGGAACACAGTAAAAACACAAAAAAACATTAGCTATAATGATGAAGACGATGATGATGATGATGATGCTTAATATACTTACCCACTCAAATTATTTGGCTAGTATTTTATTCAGTCATTTGATCATTTAATCAACAAATATTTAGTAAGCTCCCAATAGGTGTAAAGCACTGAGCTAGGTGCTAGGGATACAACAATAAACAGGACCCTGCAGTTTTTAAGCTCAAATTCCAGAATGGGAGACAGCAATGAGCAAACAAGTAAACAAGAAAATATCAGGTGATGTAAGCGCTGTGATGAAAATAGAAATAGAGTGTCTTGGGAGTTACTGGAGGTCACTGATGATTACAGTCCTACGTTCACTATTAGTGAAAAAGCATATATTTCCTTATTATACCATAAACAAATTTAATATTTAATTATATACTTAGAGGTTTTATTTTGCTGATAATTCTGGTTTTCCTTCCCATTATATATTTTGCAAATATTGATATTAAATGCAAATATTGATATTACTAGAGAAATATATTTTAATTTTATAGTAATTCTTGGGGTTTTCAAAAGACAGAAAAATATACAAAAGGAACCAGGAATGTCTCATAATTGTTGTAACACAATACATCTGCTGACATAATAAATCATGAATATATTTAGAAAATTAAAATTCTATAATAAATATATGATATGAGAAATAAGAGTCTTATCTTCCTTCCCTGACTCTACTAGTCTCTGTTCCTAAAGGTAATTATTCAGTTTCTTATTTCTTAAAGGTGTATACATATACCAGCAGCTCTAAGCAACTATCAGTGGGGTCATATAGAACTGGCATTCTTGGCCATTTTTTACTGACTGACATGGCTTAGAGACCTTTCTAGGCCATCACGAGAAGATCAGGTCATCTGTACACCTACATAGATAATGTCTTACTAGGTGGATATTTAATCAGTTCCCTACTATGCACAAGTAGTTTGTCTCTAGGTTTTTGTTACTATAAGCAATGTTGTAATAGGCATCTAAAGAAGAATGTGAGGGTTGGAATGAATCAATTCTGCAAAATTAGCACAATTATCAAACCAATTAAATGTATTTTTAATATTTAATATTATGTTTTATGTATCATTTATGTATCAAAGTTTTTTTCAGCATTTGGCAGAAATACCACAGAAAACGGAAAATTCACTTTATAAATAATTTGTGATATCTGTGCTATAACAGACACTAGATTGATATCCATAGGGAATCCTTTCACATTTAAAACTTTTTAACGAAGGAATGTGATCAATTATGCCTCATTTTTACTAAAGACAGGGAAACAGAATATATATTTCAAATGTGAGAGATGACTAGGTTTACCCTGAATTATGATCAGACATTGTAGCTAGAACTTGTGACATCTCTTTAACCAGCAATCCTAAGATAAGGTTTACCAAAGTCTGAGTTTAGAGAAGAAATTAAAAGGGTGTCCTGTTTTTCTGGGAGTCAGAATCTTACTCCTTTTTTTTTAGGTTCTACTTTACAGTAGATTTTGTTGCTTGACTTGAATTTTGCTTTCATAATGTGGAATGCAAGAAAAAATGTCAATAAGGATCTCACCAATGCCAAGCACAGTTAGATGATTATTTCATGGTTTTGCTAGATGCATTAATTCACCTGTTTGCAGCTGTGCTAGGAGACAGGGATGTCAGTCTCTTCTTATTTAAAAAGCAGTAAAAATCCAATGAGACTGCTGCCGTGGAAAGAAGGGTGCTTTGCGAGAACTGCCTTCTAATTTTTAAGTAAATTACTAGTTTTGATTTGTGCTTAGTGGACTACACCTTGTCATTAGTAGCTGAAGTATCAACTTCAATAACAGAACTGCTTCTCCAGTTTAATTAAACTGGGGTCTCATTAAATGGAAATAAGACTCAGATCTCACAGTCACCTGCAGACTGACGCTCATTAGCTAATGTGCACCAGGAACTGGAAAGTGAACAGTAAAAATGTGTGGCAACACTGGCCTTATGGAAACACAATTATTTTATTAAGTGTGTTTATTTTATTTTATTAAATTTATTTTATTAATTTATTTTATTAAATCTCTCGGTCAAGTTATATGATATTCAACACAATGCTCTCTAAAGCAGACGTTTCGATGTTCCCTTTTCTGCTCGGGTAAACGTGCTGGAGAGCATCCATAGGAAACACCTACTTCTTCCTGCAGCGGCTTCATTGGGATCTCTCAATATGTGCATTTATAATAAAATACAATTTACATGAGTACTGTACAGTCAATTACAAAAACACACAGTCATTGCTCATGCAATTCAAATCTCACAATGGGGAGTCCCTTTTTTTTTTTTTTAGAAAGACATAAAAACACATAGTTCAAATGAAGAAATATCTCCTGGCTTTCCCATGATTAAAAAGTCTGTCCTTGGGCACTATTCATTTGCTACACCTTTCAGATAAAATATCTTACACAGAGAACAATAATTATTATTATATTCACCTATAGTAAATTTCAAAGCCCACACATGTCAAAGTGAGCAGCTGAAAATTATTTATAGAAAGAGAAGCACAAAGTTCAATATATGCTCATGTAATCTCAGCTGCCACACATGTGCAATATTTACTTAAGGGAAACAATCGTAAACTCTATAGTTATAAATGAATATAAATATAATTGGGATTCACAGGGCAGAAGAAACGTGCTATTAGACGTTTATCAACTTTCTGTATATATGACTCAAATGAACTATTATTATGCAGTGAGAGCCTATTTATGAAATCTGCAAAATATGAACTCACAGCCTGTTCTACAAGTTGGGGTCAGATATGGCCCATGAAAAAGTTTCTGTTTAATTTAAATATTGAATTAATGATGTAATTAATATTTATTCAAATTCCTCTTTAATCTCAGGCATCATGTGTCCTTGAACTTTAAACTAAAAAAGACACTTAAAATATTTGATTATAGACTTACATTTTCTTTTAAGGACATAATTAATTATTAAAACATTAAGATACAGAGAAGACAATAACATTTACAATAGCAGAGAGTTATCTGATGGGCTTTATAGCTTAATCATTTCTGTTACTGAAAATTATCAAAGCCAATATATTAGATACAGAGGGAGTGCCTGCTTATTGAAAACACTCTTTCTCATTTCATTCTGTGGCAAATCTTCCATTAAGATTGAATTGAAACCCAATATGTTTATAGTGGCTGTCTGGGTAGTGGGTTCTTTTGCATCCTTTTATATATTTTCCAAAAGTCTTTTAATGAAAATGGATTGTATATATCTCTCTTCCTCCCTCCAGTCATCTAAAGACAGTGTATATAATAAATATACAAATCCTCACTACTTACGCCCTCATTGGTATCAAAAATTCCTGCCCAAAGCTGGTGATTGTGGAAGCAGGTGATGGATATTTGGGGGTTCGTTATATATTCTCTCTACTGTTCTGTAAGTTTGGAAATTTAATAATAAAGGGTTTAAAATGTAGTGCCAATTTACACACAGTCTCTGCCAGGGTTTGTACTGAAAAAGTTATAAAATCAATCTCAGTTCTTTGGGAACATGTGATTAGGACATGTAATGCTATATGGGAAACTCACCAGACTAAATGAACATGGGATAAAGACAGAGAGCAAAACTAAATCCATGCTCGCAATTCATTCATTTCCTCACGGTTACCCCCTTTTCCCATTTCTACGGTGACCTCTCACTTGGCCCACTCTCTCTTCCCCATCTGCTGCCTGGAGTCACCACGTCCTGCGGTTTCCCCTGCAGTTCCGCTTTCACAGCCCCTTGTCATTTCATGCCTAGCTTGCTGCAAAGACATTTTAGCTGCAATCCTTAATCTCTGGTCTCACCTGACTTACAAATTCATATTGAGTCCTGACGTCATTGTCAACTTCCTAAAAAAGAAGTTAGCATTCCTCTACTTTAGAAACATGAGGCAATTCTTCTTGTATTTCCAACACGGCCGTTCTGCTTCCTCAGGCCGTTCCTCCTGGCAATCCCTCCGTAAGCTCCTCCAGGCAGTTTGCTGTCTCTTTAGCTTTGCTCGGGCTTCTGTGCCACCTTACATATCCATGAATCTTATATTTATTCATTATAAACACTTATACATTAATTTATTGAATACCTTCAAGATCGACTTCCTCTGTAAGTGCCCTATTATGACCATCTCACCTCCCTCTGCACCACTCCCATGTTTATGAGTATATAATCTAAACCATATGACCTTTGTGGGGATAAGTGACTCAGTGGTTCTTAACCCTGGGGAAGCTGTTTAAAAAAATTCATCCCAGGTTAATTAAATTAGAATCTCTAGGAATGAAGTACAGATATTAGAAAAATTTTTTTATGTCAGTCATTTAAAAAATGTCCCAGGTGATTCTAAAATACAGGAGGTTGGGAACAACTCATCTAAGCCTTCTTGATTTGTAAAGCACTATCCATTCATTTGGTCAATAGCTATGGGTGACTGTTCCAGTGCAGAAAACTGGCATGTACTGGCATGTTTCGTTAGGCTCATAGAGTGTTTCCAAAAAAATTCAGACTTAGATAATATTTTAAAAGTGGGAGACTTATCATAAACATTGGGATATTTAGTCTTGAAAACAAAGGGGAAGAACTGGTGAGACTGGGCCTGCATTCCAGCAAGGCAGCACTTGGCTAGAACTGAACTGCAGTTACCCCTCCTACACTGAGGATGGGCTGCTAGTTTGCTACAGTCCTCACCACTCCCTACAGCTCCTCCCAGGCTGAGTGTTAGTCGGCCACCTACTGTATCATTTACATAGTAGTTAATGTTGCTGTTTTCATGGCAGAGAACTATTTCTTTGACACATCTCAACCCTCTTCCCTAAGGCCCCCTCCACTCCCAATAAGGCTCACTGTTGAACCAGAAAATGTTTCTATGTGTCAAATATCCAGCCATCCAGGTCACTTTATTTATTTATGATATCTCACTGGCCTCTGTAGTAATTTGAGTCTGCAGCCCCTGACTTGGTATATGGCAAGGGCTATGTTGTCAGAAGCTAGGGAAATAAATGAATGAGAAAGTCACACTTTATTGAGGAATGCAGACATATTAAAAAGTACTGCAAGAGAGAGAGAGAGAGGGAGAGAGAGAGAAAGAAGAAAGGGAAAAGTCATGGAAAGAGAACAATGTCTGCCAGAATTAGGAAAGGCTGTAGAGAAGAGGTGGCATTTGAGCTGGGTCTAGAAAGGTAAATGGGAGCTTTCCAAGCGGAGCGGCAAGCTTCGAAATCATCTTAGGCCAACGAAACAGCAATCCCAAAATATGAACACGTGAAAGCCCACAGAGTGGTCAGAAAATCACACATGGGGAACGAGAGAAAGGTGGTCTGGAGAGAAAACTGTGGAGTAGGTTTGGGACGGGAGGGTTGGCTTTGTGTGAATTCCTAAGGGTCTTTTCATGTTGTTTTCTAAGATAGTGGGAAAGGCATTTAATTTAAAAAGTCTTTAATTAAAGAGTGACAGGATCACATTTCTATTTCTATGATCAGAAAGACAATTCTGACAGCTGTGGAGATTAACTGGGAGGCTACGGTGAATGACAGTGGGGATCAGAACAGTGGAGAAACAAGACAGAGGAGACAGATTTGAGAGATGTTTAGGGGGTATAATTGGCAGGGCTTGGAAGCATACAGGAAAAGGAGAGGAATAGTTAAGCATGTTTTGATTTATCATGTAAAAAAATCCAGGAAAAATCTCTCTTTTAGTTGCTAAAGAGAAACTTAAAATAATGATATATCACTAACGAGTCAATGTTGAAGTGTCATAATATTTAACTTCAAGCTATAAAGATTAATTGCAAGGCTGTTCGCCCCCTTTATTTTGGTCTTACAAATAAATATGCTTATAATTTAGGTACCTGAGTGCATACCTGATTCTGCTGAACGTAGGGGATGACCCCCGAGTTTTATTACAGTTTGGCGGAGCTTTGTCATGTTCAGCAGCTGTGTGACTTGTGGAACATCTGTCGTTAGTTGGCAGCTCCGTGGAATAACGTCTGTAGGCTCATCTGCTGGAAAGGGAACACCATATCCAGCTGGAAACGAAGACAAACATTCAATCTCAAAATGTAAGCCATTTCTGCCAAATGGGCAGATCTTATAAATGAAACCAATTAAAGTAAATCATTTTAGAATCTGACTTTGGATGAGTTATTCAACCTTATCATCTTGGTTTTCTCATCTGTAAAATGAGCCTGATGACTTTACTGCTTATTTTCTAGGACCATAGAAGGATTAAATGAGAGTATATAACATATGGAGCAGGTTCAGAGACTTGTGCAATAAGAGCATTCCCTGGAAATATTTTATATATATATATATTTTTTAAATTTATCTTCATTGTTGAAAGTATTACAGATGTCCCCTTTTTCCCCACTGACCCCCTCCAGTGTATCCTGAGAGAAGGGCTGGTTAGGTACGTTTCAAACAAGATTTTTGGGGGCTCGGTGGCTCATTTATATGAGATCAAGAAGTACAATGACATTACTGAATAAGCGCTACAGCCATTTTAATTTACTTTATGAGTAAATTAAATTCTTCACTTTTTGAAATAATATTAGATCTATAGAAAAGTTATAAAAATAGTACAGAGTTCCTATATGCCCTTTACTCAGCTTCCCCTGTTAATATCTTATCTTTGAATATTTTCAAAGGAGAAACAATTATAGTTAATGTAGTATTTTTATTATAATATATATTTCTAATGAAATTTGATATTGTTCATACATATTTATATATTTAAATTTTAGCTTTAGTAAATTTTCTTTTCTTGATCTCAATCTATTTTACTATTAGAACATTTTTTCCTTTTATTTGTATGACCTTTTCATGGCAAAGATATTAAGTCTTGTCATATGTAGCAAGTAGGAATTAAATTGGTATTAGCATTCCAAAAAGCAATTTTAGTACATGTATCAAAAGCCTTAAAAATGTATGTGCCATTTTACTCAGTAATTTCTTTATGAATCTACCCTGAAGTAAAAAAATAAAAATAATAAATTCAGACAAAGGTCTCTGTAAGTAGGTGTTTATAATTTCTGAGAAATAAACAACTTGGATTTCCAGTCAAGAGTCACAAGAAATTGTATGTATGAAGACGACTTAATGATATGAGAAAGGCTCAAGATAAAAAGTACATGAGCTCCGGCCGGGTGCTCGGCTGGTTGGAGTGTCGTCCCGGACACCACACAGTTGTGGGTTCAGTTCTCCGTCAGGGCACGTACCTGGGCCGTGGGTTTGACCCCAGTCGGGGTGCGTACTAGGGGCAACCAATCGATGTTTCTCTCACATTGATGTTTCTCTCTCTCTAAAATCAGTAAAAACATATCCTTCGGTGAGGATTTAAAAAATAAAAGTGAAATGAAAATCATACATACAAAACACTATCCCAACTGTAGAAAACCAATAAATAAAGTGTGTGAATGGCAAAAAGACAAGGAAAGATACCAAAATGTAAAATAACTTTTGATGGTTAACTTTAAGCATGGGTTTTATTTTATTCTTTATAAAAATTTTAGAATATAGCGGGGGAAAAATGTTTGTGTATATATGAATGTGAGTAGTAAGAAAAATTCAACCAATCATCCCTCAAAAACATTCTATGTAAGTATAAACTCTGGCCACGCTGATAGAGGCAATCTGAGTACTACCGGAAGGTGGCTGACATGCAAATCAGATTGCACATTAAAAGGCTCAGCTCTCCTGTGTCACCTTCCCTTTCTGTGTATCTACTCTCTCCTTGTACCCAGGCTGTTTCCCTACTTATTGGGTTATTATTTGAGGAAAATTCTGGACAGTATAAAACCTTCAATAAAAGGATAAATAAAAAACTATTGGTTTATTATTTTAAAATAAAGACTAATTGCTAAAACTATTTAATTTAGCAACTACTGACTCTCCACCTTTTTCTGAGACTTTGTGGAAGAACACACGGAAAGGGGCTTTAGTCTCATTTCTGTGAAACCAAACTATGACCTGGCAGTTGGCTGATCTGATAGACCTAAATGGAAGATAACTCATCTCCCCACCACCCAGCTCGCCACTAGCCATCCCCGCCATGTCCAATCGCTAGGTCATTTTACTTTATTTTTTTTAGCATTCACAGCTTAATTTTAAAATAAGAATTCTGAAAAGAGCATAGACACTACAGTAAAAATTAACCAGTGCCACACTGTGAATAAATAGGGGGCATGGCCTGTCTTCATTCCTTCATTTACTCAGTTCATCATTCAGCAAATACGTATCAAACCTCTATTCCATGTCAAGCACTTATCTAGTGGCTGGGAATCCAGTGGTGACGCAGAGTGACTCTGTCCTGGCCTTCTTGAAGCTTACACCCAGTAGAGAATACGAAACACGTTATCCATAAATGGGTATTTAATTATAGTTCAGTTGAGGGCTCTGAAGGAAACGTTCAAGGTGCTGTGAAAGAGGTAATGGGGAAATCTGCCAGCGCAGGGTGTCACTGAAAGTCTCTGCTCAGGAGACACTTGACCTGAGTCATGAGGGATACGTAGAAAGTGGCTGGGGAAATGGGGGGCAGTGATCACTCAGATGAAGGGAACAGAGCACTGGGAGACTGAAGGCGAAGGAAAGGAAAGAAACACAGTCCTGCCAGGGCGCAGCCGGCACGGAAGAGGCCGGTGGGGCGACCCCACTGGTATATTTAGGGTACATTTAGTGCCGCATGTGCTTCCACAGGCCGCCATGGACAAAAAGCCCCTTGGTAACAGCTGACCCAGACTGAATGCAGCTGCCACGTCTTCCTCGTTTCTTCTCTGGTTGCTCTTTACCCAGCTACACCCTCAAAAGTAGCACCCCATACACATTTTATTTGGAGAGCACATCTCTCTCCCCAGACGGCACCTAACAAACCAAGCTGGCGATCAGACACTAAGGGGCCAGGGCCTGTCTGCACTGTTCCTTCAGACAAGTTCCACCTTCGGGAAGAGATGGTATGGGACCAGGCGGACTGCTTGGCTAACGTCTGAAACATGCCACAGCTGAATTCCAACTGCTTTTGTTCACGTACTTCAGATCACCAGATCGCAAAGAACGTGATGCTGGCTGGAACGGCAAAGTGGTACGTGGAGGGGAGGCTGTGAGGACGTGGACGGATGAGCCCAGGTAGTATCCAGACGCGACCAGAGGGTGGGTTTTTTTTGATGTTTTTGCTCCCAGTATGAGTTAGTGTATTATTAGAATGTTTGAGTGATGATGTAACCCTGTTCACCATAAAGACACCATAAAATGAACCATTCTGTAGGTGTTTAATACCTTTGATGAGTATCTTAACTAGCTTTAAAAATTAAGTTATCAATTTTAATACATACATAAAGTACTTTATGCATTAAAAATCATCATCCCCATTTTTTTGGGGGGGGAATGTCTTGTAAAATAGGGAGATTTATAAATCTGTTTTGGTATTGGCTTCCCCTAATTCATATAGTTTAAATAAGGGCTAATTTTATAATAGTTCACTGGTCCCAGACTCAATTATATTCATCTTATTAATATGGGGATAGCCTACAGTGCCTACCAGTGTCTTATTTACATAAAATCTCACCTTTCTGAAACACCAGTGAGAGACAAGCAGTAAACACAAAAGTCTCTAACTGCCAAAACATTTGTTGTACTTTGTTTGGTCTGTTATAACAGAATATGGTAGACCGAGTGGCTTATAAACAACAGCAATTTTTTCCTCACAGTTCTGGAAGCTGAGAAGTCCAAGATCAAGGCACCAGCAGGTTGGTGTCTGGTGAGATGCCTATTCAGAGATGGGCATCTTCTTCCTGTGCCCTCACAGGGCAGAAGGGGCGGCGAGCTCTCTGGGGCCTCTTTTCTGAGGGCACTAATCCTATTCATGGGGGCTCCACCCCATGACCTAATCACCAACCAAAGGCCCCACCTCCAAATACCGTCACTTTGGGGATTAGGTGTCAACATATGAACTTCAGGGGATACATACATTTAGTCTATAACTATATTGATACAAAGTCTGTTGTTTATTTTTTGTTTGTTCATTCATTCGCCATATAACTATCAGATTTTCTCTAGGCCTGGCATGGATTCAAATCCCAGCCTTTATGAAGATTACTGTATAAAGAAGAAAGGTATTATTATGCAGTACTCCAAGGGGTTAAAATTACAGGCTCTGGAGCAAGGTGTCCTGGGTTCACATTCTGGCTCCACCACTTATTAGCTGTGTGACTTGAGCACAGTAGTTTACCTTGTTGGGTCCTACTCTCCTTATCTGTAACATGGATATAAAAATACTTACCTTATAGGGTTATTGTGATGATTAAATGAGTTAATGTATATAAGGGGTTAAGAATAGTGCCTGCTCCATAGGCAATGCTACATAAGTGTTTATTATTAATAACAGACAAATTTATGTAAAATTTTTCATTATGTTGACAAAACCACCACATCTTAGTATGTGCATTTTATAATAAAAGGTTTTGATGTTTAAAGGGGTAAATCAGCCTGGGTTACACCCAAAACTTGGCTATCATGAATGAATTATACCCTTCGAGTTTTTTAAAAACTAATTTATTGAGGAGAGATTCATAAAATTAAGCATTTTAAAATGAACGATTCAGTGGCATTTAGCAAACTCACAATGGTGGGCAACCACCACCCCTATATACTGCAAGTAAAATCCCACACCCATTAACCAGTTTCTACCATTCCCTCCAGCCTCTCCCCCACTCCGTCCTTGACAACCCCAAATCTGCATTCTATCTCTACAGATTTATCCATTCTGGATATTTCACAGAAATGGAATCATACAAAATGTGACCTCTGGTGTCTGTGTAAAGTACATACCACATTTTGTTTATCCAATCATCTCTTGATAAATGTTTGGGTTGTTTCCACATTTTGGCTATTATGAATAATGCTACTATGAACATACATGTCTATGTATCTGTTTTCCATTCTTTTGGGTATATACTTAGGAGTGGAATTGCAAACTCATGTGGTAATCTATGTTTATGTGTTTTAGGAACTGTAGCAACTGTTTTCCAGAGCAGGAGAATAATTTTGTGTTCCCATTAGAATGTACGAGGGTTCCTGTTTTTCCATACCCTTGCCAACACTTGCTTTCCATAAAAAATCATTACAGTCATCCTAGTGAGTATAAAGTGGTGTCTCATTGTGGTTTTAATTTGCATTTCCCTAATGACTGATGGTGTTAAGCATCTTTTCATGTGTCTGTCAGCCATTTGTATATTTTCTTTGGAAGATATTCAAATCCTTTGACCATTTTTTAATTAGGTTGTGTGTCTTTTTGTTGGGTTGTAAGAGTCAGTTATATATTCCAGACAACAGATTATATCAGAATATATACTCCCTATATGTAGAACCAGAATATATATCCTATCCTGCAAATATTTTCTCTCACTTTGTAGGCTTTTCAATTTGACAGTCTCCTTTGATGTGTGAAAGCTTTTATTTTTAAAAAAATGTTTTTATTGATTTCAGAGAGAAGAAAGGAGAGGGGGGAGAGAGACAGAAACATTAATGATGAGAGAATCATTGCTTGGGTGCCTCCTGCACCCCCCCACTGGGGATGAAGCCTGCAACCTGGGCATGTGCCCTGACCAGGATACGAACCGTGACCTCCTGGTTCATGAGCTGACGCTCAGCTACTGAGCTATGCCTGCCGGGAGATGATGAACGAAAGTTTTAAGTTTTGAAGTCCAATTTATCTGTTTTAAAATTTTTGTTGCTGTGCTTTTGGTGTCATATTTTAGGAATCCTTGGCCAAATCGAAGATCATGAAGATTTAGCCCTATTTTGTTCCTATTAGCTCTTATAGAAGGGTGGGCAAAAGTAGGTTTATAGTTGTGATACAAATAATACAATAATTAACCAGTAATAATACAAGAATAAACTCTGTTTCATGTCCTCACAACTGTAAACCTACTTTTCCCACCCCTGTATTTAGGTTTCTGGTCCATTTTGAGTTAACTTTTATATACGGTATGAGCAGGGGTCCAACCTCATTCTTTTGCATGTGGACGTTCAACTGCCCCAGAACCATTGTTGAAGAGACTGTTCTCTCCCCACGGAATGTTCTTGGCACCCCGGTCACAATCAGACGTATGGGTTCACTTCGGGACTCAATTCTATTCCATTGGTTTATATGTCTATCCTAGTTGTATGAAACTGTTTTGATTACTGTAACTCTCAGGTATGTTTTGAAATTTGAAAGTGCGAATGCTCCAACTCTGTTAGTCTTTTTCAAGATTATTTTTGGCAATTTGAGTCCCCTTGAAATCTCATATGAATTTGAGGATCGGCTTTTTCATTTCTGCAAAAAAGGCCACTGAAATTTTGAGAGAGGTTGTATTGAATCTTTAGATTTCTTTAGGTAATATGACATCTTAACAAAATTATGTCCTGCAATCCATGAACATGAGATGGCTTTCCATTTATTCAGGTTATCTTTAATTTATTTTAGCAATGTTTTACAGCTTCCAGTGAAAAGTCTTTCACCCCCCCCCCGGTTAAATTTATTCCTAGATACAGTATTTAATTATTTTGGATGCTGTTATAAATAGAACTGTTATCCTTAGAGTTTTTGAGATATGAAGCTCTATTATAAATATTTTATAAGATTTAATTATAAAATTGATATTTTAATTGAATAATTGTGAGTCTAGATATACAGATATTCATGACCTATATTTGTGGGATCTATTGGCTACTGGGCACCTCTGCAGTGCTGAGACATTACCCCCTCTCTTGCCCTGTAGTGGTTTGCTAAGCAAGGGCATTCTGAGTTCGACTCCCCTGCAGGAAGGAGTGGGAATGCAGCTTTAATAAACTGATGAGACTGGGTCTGACGTGCACTCACCTGACCTGAAGATAAGGAGAGAAGTAGGAAAACACTCAACAATGCTAGTTATTAAAAACACTAAACCATTCCAGTTACTGAGAAAGGTAAACTGTGTATTGTTGGGGAAGGAATAGTCAGTCAGAGGCTTGGCCACAGGTTCCACCTCTGTGATCTCAACACCAGATGCCTCATAACTAATGGGCCTGGTTTTGCTCACATGCATAATTAAGACATTGGATTAGATGACTTCGAAGGTCCTTCCCTGCTCAATAAGTCTGTTAAGGCAAAACATCAGGGATTCTAGTTTTTTCAGTGGCCTTTGAAGGGATAATTTTCTTCACATTGCTTGACACTCAGTAAAAGTTTACTGAATACAGATGGTGAATGAATAAATAATTGAATGAACAAACAATTAGCCAATCCTCACTTCATTAATTCATCAAACATTAATGACAGGTTATCGGTGCCAGGTCCTGTAGGAGAGAGAAGAATGTGGAGGCCCGACCTATGCCCCCAAGGGTCTCTCAGTCTGAAATCATACCTTTAATTAAGCATACCTTTAACTTTTACTTTATTACTTTTATGATTCCTGAGGGGACATGGAGTGGTATTTTTAGGTATTTGCACGACTGAATTATTGACTAACTTACATCATTCTGTGTTTTTGAAAAACAGAATATATGTGTAGATAGCTAAGAGAAAGAGAGGAGAGAAAAGAGAAGACAGGAAAGAGCAAGTGATTGTCCATTAAGCACGGGTGTCCAGCATAAGTCATTCTTCTGGGAAGGTAAAAAACTAGTTAATTGCTGTTTTAAGGTTGTAGTAATTCATGTTCCATTATATCCACTGTATAAACAGAGAACAGCAAAGAATTAGGCAACACTTTCTAGCTCGGGTGAGTTTAAAATGGTAGAAATTGAAATAAGCCAGGGATAACACAGTACTGAGCTCAAGCAAGCATTTAATACAGTATTTATTTATTGAATCCCAGAAAGGAATGCAAGAAACGGGTAAAAAAAGTTGCCTGATATAAAAGTCTCAACACTATGACTGACTAATCTGTCTCTGCAGAAGAAAAGGACCCATTATTTGTTGTAATCAGGCACCCTAAGCACAGCCTGGCGTTCGTATTCCATGACATCTCTTGTACCTTTCCTTTTAAAATTTCCCCTCCCGTCTATCCTCCCACAAGAGGAGTACACTGTAGCAATTAGGAGCAGAAGCTCGAATCCTGCTGCCAGTGTTCAAATCCTGCTCCGCTACTTAATAGTTGTGCGACACTGGGCACATTATCTGACTTCTCTGTGCCTCGGTTTCCCTATTTGCCAATCTCACAAGATTTATGAACATCTTTTGTCTGTTGTTGCCTCCTCTTTATCATGGTGGGTTTACACCAATTTTATTCTTATATTAATTTTAGTGGGCTTGAGGAAGGGCCACTTAGATAAAAATATTTATTTAATCTGACAATTTTTGATTCACTTTTTTCCTGACATTTATTTAAAAACATTAATCAGGTTATGATTCATCTATGATCTGATGTAGAATGTACATATATGTCTATAAATTTGAGGTTTCTTATCATCTGGGTGCTATTTTTAAAAAAATGGAATTTTTCACTTTTTGTATAGACTTTAATTGGTACGATGAGAGCCCATAATTCCTGGCTTGTGATTCCATTGGGGAGCTGCTATCAACGCACTGCTGTTTTATTATCAAATAAAACTTATAGGTACAGTGTCTGTTCCATGGAGTGAACCACACAAGGATTTCTCCGACACTCATCCAGATGGAGCACAAGTCTGAAGTCTACAAACAAACTTCTAAGAAATCACCTTTGGCATCTTATATGCAGGCCTGTTTCCTGGGCTTCTAGAAGAACTGATTTTGTCAAAAATAATCCCAGATGAAAATCAAAAGGAAGCATCAGTATTCTCCCAATACTCTCAGTTGTTTAAGACTATCTGAGCAGGAGAGTTTGTGCTGCTTTATGAATTCTAGATGGCTCAGTTACCTGCATAGTAAGTTTATCAATCACAGAAAGCATGATTAATGTATATGGTTTCCAGTCTCTCTAGAAATATTATGAGGAATAATTTCA
Organism: Miniopterus natalensis; assembly: GCF_054644295.1. Taxonomy (NCBI): domain Eukaryota; kingdom Metazoa; phylum Chordata; class Mammalia; order Chiroptera; family Miniopteridae; genus Miniopterus; species Miniopterus natalensis. The sequence continues at coordinate 41,211,392 of NC_142095.1, forward strand.
CCATCTTTCTATTTTAACATGATCATTAGAAAATTAATATATTAACATAATTTCTCCCAGTGACTTCAAGAAACGTAAGATAGTCTAGTGGACAAATGTAGAGCATTTTGGATGTCCAATATCCTTCGAACCTTCCTAATTTGGTGACTTTGCTACACAAATCCTCTCTCCCTTGTCAGGAATCAGGCATTTGCTTTGCCGGCCCTTCCGTGCAGCATGTGACGTGGGCTCTTCAAATCAGACACAGCTATGCCAGTCTTTGTTCAGCAGAGAAGCATGAAGAAGAAATCCGCTTTGTTGGGGGTGGTAGGAAAGAAGAGATCCAATTTTCAGAAGCATCAGTAAAGAAATTCTGGAACCTGGAGCCCAGCATTATGGTGTGAATTAGGAAGTCCTTGCCTAGTTGCAGTGGCTATTGGAGTCTTCCTTGGAAGAATCTCGTGGCAGGGGCTGGGTGTGTTCTTGGCTATTGTATTGCTTCCAGGCCTGACTTTCTGGATCTCCTTGAGATTCTATGAACTGGTTGTTTCCTTAAATGAATTCTTTTTCTTTTTCAACTACCTAGAGAAATTCTGTTGCTTACAACTAATCCCTGACTAATTCAGATGGTGAGTACTACCATAAAGAAAAAAATATATAATCACAAAAATAAAAAATATATCTTTGTGACATTCAGCTACAGTAAAAAGAAATGTGATTCAGAGTAAAGAAAAACATATGCCACAACATAGATGAACCATGAGAACTTATTCTAAATGAAAAAAGCCAATTACAGAGAGACAAATACTATAAAATTCTACTTACACAAGGTATCTAAAATAGTCAAATTCGTGGAGTCAAAGAGTTGTCAGGGTTGAGGGCAGGGGGAAATGGGGAGTTACAAATCAACGGACATAAAGGGAAGATAAATGAGCTCTATAAGCCTGCTGTATAACGTGGTACCTACAGTCAACAATTACATATTGTATACTTAAAAATGTATTAAAAGGATAAAGAGATCTCATGTTAAGTATTCTTTCCACAATAAAATAAAATTTAAAAACTACTACCATGGACTTACACTCTCCAAAGAAATGTTTAATTTAAAAAACATTTAAAAATCTTGATAGCAACTTGAACATACCATCTTTATCAGCAGTGTCTTGAGGCTTGGATTTTAAAGTGAAGATCTTCCGCAGCTTACAGTGAGCTGAGACGATTATTCCATCTAATGACTGGAAAACTGCTCCCTTGAATATTTCACTGGTAAATGCCACCAAGTCAATGCATAGGTTGCACCACTAAAATAAAGGGGAAAAAATAAGTACTCTCTATAATCACATAAATGAACAAGCCATCTGTATGTGGGAAGTCCAGAGAGTTGAGGCAATCACCTGGATCAACCAGTCCTATACCAATTTTCCCCTATAGCCAAATACATCTCTGTTTTGGCTTTGATTTTCCTAAGAACTGCCTTAGTTCTTCCAAAGAAATGATCATAATCTAAAATATACACTGGCTATCTGACTACAGAGTTCCCACCACAAGACAAGTCTTTGACAGCTTTGGGAGAGAACTCCAGATCTGTAGGCACTATGCAAGTGGGAAGCTAATTGCTGGTACATTAGACCACTTAAATCTTGCAAATCAGGGATAAGTAGCCAATTGCTCCTTCAAGGGGACTAATTTGATCCCAATTAGCCACTTCCATTTGTTAAAAAAAAAAAAAAGCATGGATGAAATTAGAAGCTGGGTTTAAATTGTGGCCAGTGCTATTTATTGACCTATTGCATAGAAAAAGATTCTTCTAAAGAATTTGTAATTATGCCTGTTATATGCCAGTTTTTAAAGTACTCTTGCAGGGACTAATTTCTGCCTATTAAGCAATTAGACCCCTCAATACTTCATCAAACGAATTCTTTAAATGGTCTGACTGACTTAAAGAAATGCAGAAAATAATCATTTAGTATGAAATTAAGTCATATTTAAGACTGCAGAAAAAAAGCAGAAAAAATAATTTTTGAAATGAAAAGTAGTATTTAAAATTGTGCTTCTTTTCAAATGGCAGCCTCTTCCATTATTTGTTTAGAAGCACAGTTTACATAGGTCAATTTTATTAATCCATAAAATCAAAAACTCTATTTGTTGATAAAGAAAATAAAATGTCATTTTTAAAAGGCAAATTCTATTTAGGAATAATTTTAATATGGAGGAAAAGTTGAGGTTGTTTCTACAGTAGAAAAGTAAAACAGACTGCAGTAAATTATTGATTAAATATGTGAAAATTATTTTCTTTGTAGGTATCTCAAAAGAAAAACTATATTCCCAGGCCATGGGGGTGCTCTGGTCTTTTGGGGGAAAAGGAGTCTGGAATAGTAAAAGGTAGGATGCAGGACTGAGTGCGATGTAATAATGAGACTGGCTTGGCCAGTAGGATGGTGAGCTCTGGGGAGGTGTGGGAAGTAATGTGGGATTGGCCAGTGAGGCCAGGTTCTGGAGAAGCTGGGAGATCAGCAAGAGAGACTTGGGCTCCAGAGGGTAAAGTGTCACTGCAGTTCTTGAAGAAGAATGTGACAAAAGCAGAGAATTGGGAAGGCTGGACCACCCCTGATGCAGAAATGTTTTGGGGTGGTAGAGGGGCCTATGGGGGGAGGCTGAGGTAGAGTGAAGACAGGCTGAGGCACAGAAAGACTAGTTTCTGTCAGTCATTTAAGCATAAAGTGAGGAGGGTCTGGTTAGAAGGCTAGCATAGGAAGTGGAACCTAAGGGACAAATCCAGGAGGTATGCCACAGGGTGACACACCATGCCTGGGTAAAATCCAGGTTATAGGGATGAAGGTCTTGGGGTTTCCAGCTACCCAATGATAATTATTAACATTATTCTTATATTAGCAATGCTATTATTGTTATAAATGTGGTTCTTATTCCTAAAAGACTTAACATCATGCCCCAGTTCCAATCATTCATCTGGGTTGTCCCATCAGTAATTGCATTCATCCATCCTTTCCCACAGGTGCTAAGCACTTATCAGGTGTCAGACACTGGGCGTGGCTCCAAGGATACAGCCATAAGTGACAGTCCTTCCAGTCTGGGAAGGGAAGCAGACACCTGGAATCTATTACGTACAGTTAGTACAGAGGGGGCTCAAGGTAGGAGGGTGGAGAGGTTCAGAAAAGGCTTCTTTTAAAGAGCATTTAAAAAATTGTATCATGATTATATGCATATATAAGCATTATATATATATATATAATTTTATATAAAAATTTTGTACAAAATGAAGTCCTGGTCATTTCTCCATTTCTCTAATCATACTGTCAACTCTTAACTTTCTCCTCTCTGTACTTTTACGTAATACCTCTTGCTTCATCAATTTTAGATATTACCTACTGACTCCCTATTATGGTAGATAAAGCTTAGCTCACATACTACTTCTCCCACTTCGTCATCCCTCAATAATTATCTCATGCTTTCTTTTCTCTCTTTTCCTCAAAATCCACTTTCTGTGTTTTCCTTGTGACTATGTAAATATTGTACACAATGGAGCCAAGTGATGCTCTATGTCACCTTTTCTTCCTTATACAACTTCTTGTTTCTAGAGTTAATAATCGCTGTTTTAATTATCTGCTTTATTTTCTTGGAATCTGTCTTTCTGCATCTAGGAAATGCTGTGGGTGACTTCTGAATCTGGCTGTGAATGGGTTTCCAGGCCCAGGGAGGCGTGGGAACATGCTGGGCACTTCTCAGGGCTGCCCCTGTCTTCCTTGCTAAGATGAACTCTCCAGTTGGCTGCACCTAAACACCCTGGGGATCTGACCCCACCAGCTCTGGTTGAGAATCAGTGTCCACTTCCTTCCAAGTCCCAGGAAACCAGGCCCTTACTTACTACACACTTTTCTTACCCATCACAGTCAAGCTGCTTTTATTCCCTCTGCCTGGACTCATGGGTTGTGCAACGGTATGTGCTTGTGCATGTGTTATTTAACATATGAAGACATGCATGATTACATACATGCCTATACACACTTAATCTTCCATTTTATAGTCATTCAACAAACTCCATAAATGTGTGGGAACTCACAATGTATTTAGTGACTCCATCTATTAGAAGTCCAGATTGGAGTAGTTTCTAAACAAGATGAGAGTAACTTTCACAAATCTCCCTTGGCTAGAGGAAATAGAAATTATATTTTTGGTTTAGCTGATATTTATAAAGGTTCTAATTTTCATAAGGTTCAACAAATAACTCATTATTCATATAAATGTTGTGATATATTTTCTGAAATTTTGTAATAAGAGCATAAGTTTCCTACTAGCAACAGGTGGATTATATGAATTACAGTTGATCTTTATAGAATATTATTTTCACTATTCTTGATACAATCCATTCTTAAAATATCCTTTTTGTGACATTTTTCTTGATCTCTAATCACTTTATTTTTATGTGCAACTCTAGTCCAGCAGGGAAGAGCTCTTGCCCTAAAATATTCATGATCATGGGTCCTTAAGAAGTTTGTGTCAGAAAGACAGCGGTGTGATAGAGAAGAGGTAGTTCTGTTTAGTTTGTGGTTTGGATTACTAAGAGAGGCTATGTTACTTACTTCCAGGATGTAATTTTGCATGAAAAAACTGGCAAAGGGTAAAAGACTGATTCAAAGCATGAGTTTCTGGTTTTTACTGACTCGTATTTTGGCAATGTAGCTTCACTATACCAATGAAAGGAAGGCATATTCTGAGAACACACACACACACACACACACACACACACACACACACACACACACACGCCTGAATGTGTGCTCTTGGTTGTCCCAGCACTGTTCTG